>NC_064671.1:66277793-66583507 GCF_943734685.1 Anopheles coluzzii | reverse complement strand
ACTTCGTCTAAAGCATTATTTTTTTTTGAAGTTCAAATAAAATATTTGATGCTCAAAATCAAAACAAATTGAACGACTATTGATCGATATTAGGTAAACCCACTGTTTCTCAAAAGCTCATCCTACTATCTCACCTAAAATTGGGTGCTGGAAAGCCTTGCGCCAGACACAGTAGTGCAAGATCACTGTTGGGATCGGCAAAAATTGGTTTCTGTGTCAGGGAGGGTGTTTTAGGTGCGGTACTGGAGACCGGTTCTGAAAGTGTCCACAAAACAAAATCTCTTCTATGAAGTTTCTTATTCGGCACAGATGACATATCTGTGCCGTAAAATCTCCTATTCTCCACAAGTTGTAAGAATGTTGGTATATGAGTCCCAAAAGTCCCTAAAGTTTGGTCCTTAAAGTCCCAAAAGAATCCATCTCTCAGGAAAGTTGAAATCTATCCACATTACCTAAACACCGGCACCGGAAACGATTGAGCAGGGCAGAGCATTGTTACGTTTGCGTCTCGTTGAACGAGCAGCTTCCGACTCTCATCTCCGGATGTTAGCCGAGGTGCAACGCTTCCAACAGGTTCTGCAGAATATCCCCAGAAGAGACAGTGATTGGTGTAATTTGTAATTACATCAACTATTTTAGGACATTCTTTCTCTAAATGTTGGGATATTGGTGTACAAAGCTAAAAGATTCGGGCTTACCGAAAGGCAGGAACCGGAAATGATTGTGCCGGGCAGAGCAGTGTGGCGTTGGCGGTGACCCGTTCCACCTGCACTCGCATCGCATCGCCGGACGTAAGCCGTGGTGCAACGCTGCCAATAGGTTCTGGGGTAGGAGGAGGAGGAAGACAGTGAGAAGTGATGCACCAACATCCGGGAATAAAGACAACAACAAAACAGAGTGCTCTTGCCAATTAATTACGCAAAAAAAAACAATGTCTCTCTATACATCAACGTCTGTACATGTTTCTGACCTCATCTGATCTTTCAAGAGTAATGCCAATTACGTCACAACATCCCACAGTACATGAAAACCTTGAAGCCCTTTGGTAAACAATTCACCAACGGACAAGTGAAAATTGACACTCGATGTGGCAGCTCACCTAAAGGCAGGCACCGGAAAGGACTGTGCCGGGCAGAGCAGTGTTACATTGTGCGCCTCTCGGATGTCCACGTTGCGGCTCTTGTCACCGGTCGTAAGACGTGGCGCAACGCTTGCCAGTGGCTCTGCAGTAGGTGTGCAAAAACAGAGAAGTTGGAATTAATATCAATGTTTTCCCTGGCGCTACTATGCGCAAAACTGTTTGACATTTGTTCTAGCTTGTTCCGACTTTTCGATTGCCGTGCTGAGAATTGGGATGCGCAACCGTGGCCGCTAACTCACTCACGCACACGCCAATGGACCGACCGTTAAAGGTTGAAGGAACTAAAGACACGTTACCTAAACACTGCTATCGGGTAGCCCTGCGCTGAGCAAAGCAGGGCGATCGTATTACTACGCCTCACTTCGGCCGTCACGATCTTGGACGTGGAGTCTAGCTTGGGAGACACCCTGCCAAGTGGTTCTAGAGTAGAAGTAAAAGGATTTCAATTATTGTGTCAAGCATTTTTCTCTCCCTTTCTGTCTGTTTTAATTGATGTAAACGGGTGCATTTGATGCGTGAGTGTGTGTGTTTGTTTGTGCATACATTCACCTCGTTTTACGCACGCGATTATCTCACCCGCAGCGCAGCATTGGCCGGATGAGATGTGGTGGATTGTTAGTTGATTTGATTAATTGTGAGGCACAACTGGAAGCACCAAGGCTAGTGCAAAACCGTACCAGGTGGGGGAGGGGGGAGATTGTTTGTGGCAGTATAAGAGGGGGCAGGGTATCGCTCTTTTTTTCTTCCTATACTGTGATGAGAAGCACTCCAACAAGCACGCGTGTGACACACCATGCACCGTGGTCCAGTGTGTTCTTCATAACTGTGTACGATTGTTAGTAGCACAAATTGTCAGCAATGTTGAACCGAGTTTCCGTTTTTTCCAACTCATTTTTTATGGGCAACACATACACCAACATGGTTAAAACACGAGCGATCTGATTTGAGACACCTATTTCTTGCAACCATTTTTGCTAAACTGATTTTGTAATTCTTCTGCGTCAAACAGGCGCCAGTAGGTGCCCGGACATTCAATTTTTCTACACGCAACACAGGGTACCCTATCCCAACATTCAGGCAATTTGTTTTGATTTGGAATTATGATTAGTGGTGGCAGCAAAATAAGTGTGAGATTGCATTTCTTTCTGTTTATTTTGCTGCCGGTGATCATCAGCGTCATAAAAATAAGATAAAACTCGCATCACTTTCAACGCAGCACACAACGTACATTCAGCTTTCGATTAGTGTCATTTAGAGTCGCTTGTAATGGTAACTAAGATAATTGGAAAGGCTGAAATATAACCAATTTAAGAAAATACTTTGTAACCTACCAAATTAATTGATGATAACATTAATTTAATGCAGTTTCATTATCGAATCTAATGGAACGACAGAATTTAACGCTAAATTACACTTTAAACTTTTTACAGTGCTTACAATACTGACATAATACTTCTTTTTCCTACATCTTTTAGTAAAACAACCTAATATACAATTCTTCCTAGATTAATTAAAAACTTTTACGAATCAAATCTTCAAATATATCTCGTGTTGATTATTACATGCTTGAAACTAATGGGACTAGAACGACGTCCGACGATGTAGGAGTCTAGTCACGTATCAAATAGACTAATGTCTCTCAGCGCAGATGAAACGTTAATAACGAACAAATACTACATCTAGTTCTCACTCAGATCACATTTATCTACATGAAAAAGCTAAACTATTCCTCAAGCACGCAGTGACTTCATCGCTTTAATAATGGATATCTTACTTTACATTTCTCTACTCCAGCAAATTCCAACAGGTGGCCTTCGTGAGATACTACACCCTACCAACGCAAATGATTTTAATGGAAAGCTGAACATGTAGTGATCGTTGAACGAGCGACAATTCCACGAAACGGAATAACGGAAGCAATTGCTCCATCACTCATGTGCTTGCTTTCATGTAGCTTGTACTAGCGAAACGATTATTCACCCAGCACACAAAAAACACGCGAACCATAATATAACACAAATGTAACCGAGTACACTCACGAGGAGCATGGGACGCAATATTAGTTGTGACATGATTTAGTAACACAGCATGAATGGTGGTGCAGTACACGCACAAAGTTAAATCTTTACGATTTTAGAACAAAACAGAAATAAAATCAAGCAGCTCGATAAAGCTCCAGATTCGATGGAATTGAGGTTTTATTATTTTTATGACGGATGACGGAATTAGCGCAAGTGATTGGAAGCATGATGTATAATAATCGGTGGGCGCGCGCATGATCGAGTGGAGGGCAAAATGGGCAGGAGTAAGACCAACATCGCACACACGGGAAATTTGGAATGCGAACCGCGACCGGATTAGTGTGATGGGTGAAGACGAACGCGGATCACGGATTCCAAACACTTACGATACGCTTCGGCAATCACTTCGGCATTGCAATCACACATAGACACGAACAGGCAGATTCAGAAAATAATGTAAAGCATATCGTTTGAAAAATTAAGTACAATATTGAATTCAATATGATTACAACTCTGCTTCTGCTGCTAACTATCACCCAAATTACTTCAATTAATTACAATTTATGATCAAAAGATCACCACAACATCACGTGTTAATGTTTAATCACTCATTAAAATACATTCGGCTACTCAAGGTATCTCCATTACCGCGTATCCTATGTGATTCTATCGTACAATTTAAGTATCGTAACAACCCATCATCTCGACGATCATCCACCGGATAATCAGCTCACTTTCATTCCGATTACGTGAGTAAACTTCGAAAACCCCTTCCACATGCGCATCAAACCGTATCGTGTCGAAATGAAGTGTAAAAGTAGTGCAGCAGAGTTAACTGTGTCCAGTGCTCCGGCAGACTTCTGTCTCGGAGATATCGCATATCGATCGTGGGATTATATTACACGTACGCGAAGCAGATGATGCGGTGCCACAAGTGCGGTGTACAATAATAATGATTCTGGGGGTGGTGGTATTTAATTTAGCTCTAAAAGAGGCGATCTTCGGCGATCATACAGCCCCCCATACAGAGTGAGTGATAAAAATGCATACCAATGATGGTGAGAGCGCTCGGGAAGGGTGTACTAATGTGATGAAGCTGTGTTTAATATAGGCGCGCGCGCGGATCCATTTACGCGGACCAGGAACAAACGAAACGAAAAAGCGTTAATAGCGGGGCGAGAATGCTTTACATTATATTTCAAGTGATCGACCAGCGTCTCCCAGCGGACAGCAGCCGGCAAAGGCATCTCAAACAGACGTCACACAACGTGTCTTAATATTTGAGCTCTTTCGTGCTCTGAATTCAAAATTACAAGAAAAGAACCAAAATCGGAACATCCTGCTCCAAACTCCACCGAACTTCTTTGCCGACTACTGACCGTCGATTGTAGCTACAAATGAGTCTATATGTGTGTGACGATGACCGAAGTGATGCTGAGAGGTGCGCGGACCAGGCGCATTATTAATGCGTGTCATGGCCGAGCGATCCTGCCTTCAAATTACCTGTGATGACCAGTCGTCCCTTGGTGGCTGATAGGCGCGTTTCACCGGTCAGCCGGTGCTTGGTGCGGCACTGGTAGCTCTTGTAGCCGTCCTCGGGTCCCACTTCGCGGATGTGCAGCTCACCGGAGGGTAGCACCATGTATTTACCGTCTACACAAGGCGGCAACACGATCGCAGACATTTGGGTAGTTGATGATGACGGGGAAGATAAGAGAAGAAATTTGTTAGAAACTATACGCGCTAGCAAAGAAGTAGGGTGTAACCCACAAACATGCATATCTTAGCTTCACACTCCAACATGCAAACGGGATGCCATTACTGGTCGGTGTCATACTGCGCGAGCTGGGGTCTAATGAAGAGCGAGCGTTTAGACATTTAAGTCCGTTTTGTAGCGATATTTATCTAGCTCTAGGCCTGCCCCCTTTCTACAACATCCAGGGCATCTTCAGATTTCGGTTTCCAAGAAAATTAACCTGTAGGGCCAACAAACTTGCCACGAAACCGAGAGGCAAGTTCCTGTCACCGGGCTCGTTTGCCCGGTGTTCTAATAAAGATAACATGGCGTGGGGAAGATAATTTATGCTACAAAACGAGAGCTACCGCCTTCCAGCACACCTCCTGCTCCGTGTTAAAGGCATGAACCAGCATTGCGTGATGACTGTTCACACCCACCAACACACGAATGAAGGGTTGTGCTGCTATGCGGGTGGAACTGTTGCATCTCCATGTTGAGTCTGCCGGCATGATGACACCGACCAGTAGAGCGGCCGTCGCCATGTTGCTGTGGAATCTACTTGCCTACCCCGAACCCTTCTTTGCGTCACAACGATCGCGAGCACGTAGGGCAAATCGTGTGCCAGAGAGTCTTTTCCGTCTCAGGCGTTTCCGCATTTCCGAAAACAAAGACTCAGAGAAAAAAGAATTACAGACGACACATACACACACACATTACAAAACACGCAACAGAAACGAGGAATGTGCGACAACTCTATTAGTTTGGTGCACGATGCAGGGGTTAACTGCTCGTTTTTAGTATCTATTTCACTTTCGATTGGAAATTAAATTAAATCGGATTAAAGAAATCTGTTTTTATATTGCTCACTTCTATCTTAAATTTAATGATGTTTATAAAAAAAGAAATTCATATAGCTATTTAAAATATTCATTAAGAAAGGAAAACAAATGCAGCTGAAAATCTCCTAATGAATTTCTAATGAAGCCTAATATACAAGGTTTTCCAAGTCAGTTTCGAATATAATAATTGTTAAGCGCCACGTGCAAAATGTTTTTCCACGTCGATCTAACATTTCATTTTCGTCATAATAATTTGTAACTTCATCAGCATGATTTTCAACACTTTCAACAACCACTTCACTTCATTTTGCACACGATCAATAACAATGTTTACATTACAAACTGACTTGGAAACCCCTGTAAGACGGCAGATGCATAAACGCTAACAAAAGCGTAGCTACTAACAGTAAAGTTTATAGTTTAATTTTGCTTTTAATGTTTGATTGAAAAAGTTGTAAAAATGCTAAAACTCATTTAGAATAATTTGAAAATATTATGATTTAATCTGAGTCCCCTTAAAATGTATTTTCTGTCCTAAAATTTATATTTTGAATTAAGCTCATTATAATCATTGATCCTCAATTCATACTGACCGAATCTGGTTTTAATATTATTAAAATTTATTTTATCAATTTGAAATTCAATTACCAATTTCAACACAGGACTATCAACATTATTTGTTGAAGAATGTACTCATAATTATTGGTTATATTTACAAAAAATCGAATAATGAACCGTTTTCCAAAACAAGCAGTAAAACCCTGCAATTCATCATGCCGCTAAACGTCCGCCGCCGCCCACTATGGAACACTGTGTGGTTGGGGGGGCTGGTCAGGCGATTCGTGTTGATTCAAGCCGCTTAACCGACATAAAACTCTAACATCGCGTGAGTAAACATTAGCATCACATTATGGCTGGAATTTGTCGTAACCATTGCCGCCACCACCACTACTGCAAACGAACCAGCAAAGAGTGCAAAGAGCAATCAAGCATCGTTTGGTGCTTCTTCCGCACCGAAAGAGAGGAGCGTTTTGTTTCTGTTGCGTGCCGTATGTAAATGAGTCGCCGGCTGAGTTCGATCGAATCGAAACGCGGATCGTCTGAGAGGGAAACATCATCGATGAGTTGTTCTTCTTCACTGTCGATGCAGTTCGAACGTTCTTTTTAGAAATTCTTGTAGTTATTTTCATCTTTTCGTTTGCTTTTTTACTTTTGTGTTATTTGAATGACAATAGGAATGAGCAATGCATTATTCTTGAAATATCTTTTACTAAGAGGATAAAGGTATGTCAACCCTATCTGAGTCTATCACCAATATAATGAATAGCTTGTTTTCCACAAACAAAACATTCTTAATTGATACCATAGCTCTAACTGCATTGTAAATCGAAAAGAACAACCCAATGATTGACTCATATCTATTTCGATACGAACATTATTTCCGCTTCATGGTGCCACAAAGCCCATGAAATCGTTTCGTAAATTCTCCCGATTCCTGCATCGACACACTATTGCCCTACTAACTCCGATGGAAACAAATAGTGCTGCTATTGCTTTCTTCGTCCCAAAATAGATCACGTTGGGTCCCCTCCGTCAGTGTATTGTGTTACCAGCACCAGCATGCGCGCTTCCTGTAACACCGTGCGGTTAAAAATAACTGCAACATAAATGCATCCACAAACGGCATCCCACACGTGATCAATTTGCAAGATCGGCTCTATTTCTTATCCATCCAATTATCTACCTTTGTTGTGTGGATCGATTGAAATTCATTTGTTTGTATCCTAGCGAAATCGAAAAACGAAATGTTTATTTACATCAAATTGTAGAGAAAATTAAGAAAAATAAGTTATTCAAATATTCAAGAATTTTAACCTTTGTAATGCGCTATTAAATCTAATTTAATGCTCTTTGCAGTTCCTGAACGTAATTGAAAAATGGCGCGTAAAATTGTCGTAACCCACCACCATATCGTTTCGTTTCGTTGTCGCCACCGTTTGACAGTAGAATATGCGAATTTATTTATTTCTTTTTAGTTTACCCCTCATCCCCCACCCACACATACACACACACTCCGACGAAATACCAAACGCGTTCACTGATACAAACCCCACGGTTCATTGAACCAAGCAGCGGCCGGTTGTAGTCGACGCCGGTATGGCAGGAAAATCCGCGTGGCCAGGCGCCCACCAAAAAGCACGTGCTTTTTACGAGAAAGCGTGGCGTAACCGTAACCGACCCCAATGCAAACCCCGTCCTGTTCGTCTCTTTTTGGCCCCTAACGAACGTCAACCTTCAGACCGATTGCTGAGCATGTGCCGAACTGTCCGATAGTGTGCGATTCACACCAACCAACGCAAAACACCAACCATACGGCTGTCCAGGACTTTCCACCTTCCCACGTGCCACGGTCTCCCATTCAACACGGGTGTTAGTGAGCGTTCACACTAAATACTAGTGGGCACACACAGCCCATTCACAACCTGTTGCGCGCTGCACCGAAGCCAACGTGTGTTTTGCTTTGCACCGTCCGTGTGAGTGCTCCACCAGCAGTAGTAGCAGCACCATGGCAACGCGATACAAAAAAAAGCGTGGTGAGTGCCCTAGTGACAACACCCCGGGCCCCCCATCCTTGCTTTCCTTTCTCTCCACTCCCGGCCGACAGCACAACAGAGCAGAAATAGTGTGCCTTCTCCCGAAATCGATTCCTGCTGTGCTGCTATAGCAACAACACATCGTGGCCCCGCAGGCACATGCGCAGTCCGCGGGCAAAGGTTTTTGGGCGCGAAAACCGTTTCCCAAGGACCTCCCTCACTAGCAAACGTGGATTACCGCTTTTGCTCACCCTTCTCGAGTCAGCGAAAAAAAATCTAGGACACACCACTATGGCGTTGTCATGAATGGAGTTGCGATTGGTACAACAAAAAACAGGGTGCGTATTGTGCGTGTAGTGGTGATAGAGTAGAAAATATGTTGCAAAGGGCTCTTCCCACATTTATTGCAGGAGGCAAAAAACATTAATTAAATTAAATGAAAAGAAGCAATTTTAATTAATTTAATTGGCAAAATAAAGAAGAAGTAAAATAAAGTAAAAAGCAAATTAAAAATACTTGTTCTATATTCATTAAAAAATATTAAAATAATTTTAGTTTACTTTTTATTTTTTAAAAATTTTAAATTTAATTTAAATTTAATTTTAATTTTTAAATTAAAAAGTCTTTAAAAAAATCAAACGTAAGGCATTATTCTTCTCATTTGAATCCTTCAAACAAATAATTCAAAATGACGAAAAAAAGGAAACAAAATCAAATCCAACCGCCACATGAACAAACACGAATATTCAAATCGCACGACAGTTACAAATTGCAACCGACTCTAACGGTCATTTGCAAAAGCAAGGGTCGTAAAAAAATTAAACTACGCTTCGGCTACGACACACAGCAAACGAACACCCTAGCGCCGGGCTACTACACACACACACACACAAAAATGTCCATAAATTATAAACGCAACCGTACGCGCATTTTTGCTACAAACGTACACGCTCGCTTGGCGTCGTGATGATTGGCAGCAAAAAAAAGACGAACTCAAAACAACACAAAATTATCATTTCATTCTCATCTTTCGCTGCACCCTCCTGTTTCCCTCGTGCACGCATGCTAAACGCGGTGACATACAGTGAGTCAGCTTCAATTCACAAAAAAACACCACGACCCACACACACATGTGTGGACCAAATGTTTATTCAACCGATGCTTTCTAACGAGAGCATTTCGAGCGGGACTGAAAATCAAGTTGTTTCGCGAAGTTGGACGGCATTTTGGCAAAGTAGTTCTGCCGCTCCATGCACCATGCACACCAAACACCCAAATGGTTTGAAGAAAATAGTCGTGCTGTCTTCTTCTTCCCCTTTTCAAATTGTCTCACTGCAACTCCATCAACTGGACCGCTTTCTTGAGCCGTTGTTTGGTGCCGTTGGTGGGTAGAGGATATATGTTTACATCAACCATCGCCACCACAGCTGCCACGATTGGATAGATTGAATAAACGAGGCCGGCAGTGGGAAGATTGCGCTTTTTTCTCTCTCTCTCTCGTTGATCACCCAGCTCGAACGGACAGACCCCATACGCATTCAAGATCACCTTCGATCTTACGAGCTGCAAAGCAGACACGAAGCTTTCTTCGCGATATTATGCTGCCGCACGACAACGACGACGACTATGACGATTATGGTGGTAAAGGGGGAAGCAAAACTGTAGCATTACGAATTAAGACACACAAAAACATACGGGTGTGTATGTATGAAGCTTTTTTGGAGTTTTAATTTTCATTACAAACACCTGCCGTAACCGCAATCAACGATGGAAGCTAAAAAGTAAATAAAAAAAATTAAAAGATCAAAACCATCTGTTCGTTGTTTTTCTTTTTTGTGGAAGCGCTTTAGGTTTGTTTACGTTATTTTCTTTTTCTTCTCATTCGCAAGTGTTTGCTAGGAACGCGGAGAACGAGTTTCTAAATTTAATGAATTTCAAATCGATCGACAACGCTTACGAACTATCTTACAAACTACCAGGAAGGAGGATCGCAAGGAAAAGGTAGGCCGTGAGACCCATGGAGTGTTGGAAAAGGAAGTGGAACTGGGATGAAAATAAAACAAAAACCGTGCCAATCATCAAAATAATTCAAACAATGCAAAAGTAAATCAACAAATAAAATAATAAATGAAAAACTAAATTGAAAGCATCCTGAACACGCCATTTTAAGAAAGTGTGATGAACAACATCTCAACAACAACATGACAACAAATTGACTTTACTCGTAAGATAATCTTGACACCATTATTAAACCGAACAAAAATGAAAACAGAACATCAAAAACGCCAGACAAACGCGAACTGGATGGAGGGAAAATACGCAACAGCAACTAAGAGTAATTATTCATGTATAAAAATTACCAAACGTTTCATCTTTCTTGAAACTAGTGCCATCGGTTGCGGTCCACTCAATGATCTCGACATGATCGGCCACAAACGACGGTATTTGGCACTTGAACAGGGCCGTATTGCCGCGGATTACAAACACATCGTACACCTGGGCCTCATAGTATTGATTCACAACTGTAGAGCAGGGAAAAGGCGAATGAAATCGAAGAATAATAGTCATGAATCATGAACAAACAAGAGTCATAGGCATATTTAGATGAAATCAATCAACAATGAATTATGATGTTGAACAGAATCTATATCACACCAAGCGCTGATCTGTAGCAACGCTCTTATGGTGTCGTTGCAATGTCGTCGGCATGACACACCAAAGATCACGAGTTCAAATCTAATCTTGACAACACACCATCAACAACTAACTTGTACTAGTAGTAGTGTGAAATACACCTGTTTCCATCTACGTTCGAATCTCGTGCCGTTTGCATCGAATCGCAAACCGCCTGCTTCGAATCGCATGCCACTACGATCGAATGCGTGCACCCATGGTTGAATCGCGTGCCAGTACGGTTGAATCGCGTTCCACTATGGTCGAATCATATGCCACTACGATCGAATCGTGTGCCGCTACCATTGAATTTCTGAAAGCAAGAGCATAGTAAACTGTTAGTTTACGTTTGAAAGCTGTTTCCTTCGTCGCCGACGGCATTTCATTTGTAAAATTGTACTAATAAAAGGCAGTTATTCACTGATTACACGTAAAATCCTTGTTATCGACGAATATCGTGGTCCCTTGTTGATGGTAAAATCCTTGTGTTCAACTAATATTCGGTGTTCGTTGTTGATGGTAAAATCCATGGTTTCAACCAATATTCGTCGGGTTTATCTATAATCATTGAATAATTCCCTTTTATTAGTATTTTACAAATGAAATGCCGTCGGCGACGAAGGAAACAGCTTTCAAACGTAAACAAACAGTTTACTATGCTCTTGCTTTCAGAAATTCAATGGTAGCGGCACACGATTCGATCGTAGTGGCATATGATTCGACCATAGTGGAACGCGATTCAACCGTACTGGCACGCGATTCAACCATGGGTGCACGCATTCGATCGTAGTGGCATGCGATTCGAAGCAGGCGGTTTGCGATTCGATGCAAACGGCACGAGATTCGAACGTAGATGGAAACAGGTGTAATTTAATCCAAAAAAGCTTATAATCGGATGAAAAATATCATCATCATATCACGCACGCGCGCATCTAGAAAACTTCCTAAGATCATTAATCTAAAGCACAAAGAAGAAGACAAAAACAATAGAATATTTGAGACAATTATCTAATACCAGTACAAATGTAAACCAATGCAAAATCGAGAAAATAGGGGGACATTTTGAGAGGAAGGATTTTGTATCACAAGCAAGTTACTCTATTCTTAAAATATTGTAAAAATATTCCTTTTCCTATCCCCTCGTACCGGTGGAATCATCCATTTCAATCTCCGTGCCATCGTCGGCCAACCAGCCGGTAACGCTAATAAAGTCCGACACGAACGACGGTATCAGACACTTCAGGATGCCTGCATTACCATTCAGCACGTACTCATCGATCACGCGAGTATTGTAGAACTGATGGATCACTGAACAAAAGAAACAAAATACCAGAAATACAAAAACAAGCAATTTGAGATAAATAAAGACACTTCTTCTAACCTTTTCCTAAATTGAAAGCAAAACCAAAAATCCAAATTTTCATGACCTCACAACAATGTTCAAAGTCCTCCAAACGCAAATACTAAAGACGATGTAGGGAAAGCATCAGGGACATATAAAAAGGAATCACTGGAGGAAGATATCAACGATCCTGGAGCTCGAAATTACCAAAACCACCATCCGTGACGGGAAGATACTCTTCACCCTCATCCGTCAACCAGGCATCCACGAACACAAAGTCGGAAATGTAGGACGGGATCAAACACTTCAGGATGGCAGCGTTGCCGTTCAGCACAAACTCATCCGTCAGTCGCGTCTGGTAGTACTGGTGGACCACTGCAGGATCAAGAACATACATTTAAACCCCGTCATAGGCACGTAACGCAACATTGAAGCTAACGAAATCAATGATAATCTTATTTTGCCAAACCTACATTAACTGAACGTTGGTTAAATCGAAGGAACAGATTGTAATTTGCAATTATAGCAAACGGTTTCATAAAAATGTTGCTAACACTGGGGGACTTTGTCGAGAATGTGAGGGGATAGGATGGAGAGGAATTATCAGTCGAACGCTCTATGAACCACGGTGCCAAAGCAAGACCAACCGTTCGTCGATTCATCCGCATCGATCATTACGGTCTGATCGTCAATGTCCCAGGACTCGATGGTAATGAAATCCTGCAGAAAGGACGGTACCAGACACTTCAGGATGGCCGCATTGCCGTTCAGCACGAACTCATCGTTCACCCGGATCTGATAGTGCTGATGTACAACTGAACAAACGAACGTATGGGAGGAGGGTATGAGATGAACTATTATTGACAAACATATTCATAAAGAAATCCAACAAAAATTGAAACCAAACGTATCTTAAGAGGTTTAAAGCTAACGAGGATATTCAGGGAAAATCAGACAATCAGGAGCCGGAGCTGGGACGAAGACGCAAGCGAACATGACCACGGGGTGTACTATTTCCACGCCTACCATTTCCACTTGGCTCTGCGCCCGGATAGTATTCGTTCCCATCGGAATCGGACCAGAGATCGACGGCGACAAAGTCGGACACGAACGACGGTATCTCGCACTTCATAATGGCCGAGTTGCCCCGAATGACGTACTCGTTATCCGCTTCCGCTTCGTAGCTTTGAATTACCACTACAGTGTGGAGGAATTAAGGGCCCAAATAGGAGAAGAGAAGCAACCAAAAACAAGTGAAAAACCTTGCATTGGACAACATATTTTCAAAATCAAGGAAAAAGAAAATGCGATTTTCTGTAACAAAAAAAGACATTTGTATCATGAAAATTCATAGCACGGGAAGAAGAGGAACTTTGGGATATTCAGGAATTTCAGGCGTGAAAGTAACTTTGAAGAATTGGCCCCTTGTTAATTTTAGCTAACCCAATTGTTCGCTATTGGTCGCTTGGTTGTACTCCTCGCCCGAATCGTCGATCCAGGCATCGATCGACACAAAGTCCGCAATGAAGGAAGGGATTTTACACTTCAGAATTGCCGAATTGCCCCGGATGATGTACTCGTTTTCAGCCTCAGTCACGTAATACTGATTGACAACTGGAGATGAGATGTGAAAGATGCGAAGGGCAACAGTGAGAGGACCTTGAAATCTACGCGACAACTTGGAACCATTTTAAACTGATAGAGTATGGGTTTTATTTATTAATTTGAATTTCTTAAGCAATGAAATCACGCAATAATAGAAACTAATTTGTGCCAAATTGACTACTTTATCTCAAAATAATCGAAGAAAGGACAGAAAACAAAAGGAAAGACTTAAAGGATACAGGGAACAGGGACTCCTTCCAAAGATCAAACCTCTCCCTCGCTTCTTAAAAGCTAACAAGCGTAAACAAACAACCGTAATCCTGCTCTCCGCTATGATACTCGATGCCATCGTTATCGATCCAAGCCTCAACGTGCACGAAATCGGCAATGAACGATGGCACTTTGCACTTCAGGATGGCGGAATTGCCCCGGATGGCATAGTCGGTTTCACCGTCCGTCTGATAGAACTGATTCACAACTGCAACGGAGGACCGGAGAGGACAAAGTAAGGAACCAAATTGTTAGCTCAAAATTGCATCTAATTAAGTGAAACAAATGTAAATTTTAAACCAAAAGAAATGCCAACGAACGTGTGAGAAGTACAGAGAATTGGGAAGATGTGAATGGGAAGTAAGGAATCTCGAAACACTTGCTAATCCTATCCCTCTCCCCCGGCAATCACCATTGCTATCGTCGGTACCCTGATAGTGGTACTCG
The DNA here is from genome assembly GCF_943734685.1 of Anopheles coluzzii. Classification (NCBI taxonomy): domain Eukaryota; kingdom Metazoa; phylum Arthropoda; class Insecta; order Diptera; family Culicidae; genus Anopheles; species Anopheles coluzzii. The sequence goes on along the minus strand of NC_064671.1, from coordinate 66,568,837 downwards.
TTCCCGTCACTATCGAGCCACGTCTCGACGAACACAAAGTCCGCAATGAAGGACGGAATTTTACACTTCAGGATGGCCGAATTGCCCCGGATGATGTACTCGTCTTCCGAGCCGGTTTGATAGTACTGATTAACGACTGGAGGATGAAGATGACAACATAATTATGAGCAAAAACGACAACAAAATGGCAAACCATAATTCTAAAAAAAAAAGTGCGCACACACACACACACTTCCACCAAAGGTTGCTGACCTTCATAAAGAGACAAACGATAAGGATTGATGCATCTGCGGGAATTGATTCTGGGAGGTTATGGGGAGGACTGGGAAGTGTTGGGAATTTGCAGCGAATGACAACGTCAGATCCTAGCAGTAGGTACCGTAGCTTTCCGACTGGACAAGCTCGTTGCCTTCCTCGTCGATCCACGACTCGACGCGCACAAAGTCGGACACGAACGACGGTATGGAACATTTGAGAATGGCCGAGTTGCCCCGGATGACGTACTCGGTCAGTATTTCGGGCTGGTAGTGCTGATTGATGACTGACATACGCAACGAAACGGGGGAAATTATAACCGAAAAATGGAGAATTAAGACGTTTAGAAATTAAAACAAAATGATAAAATAAGCAACTCTTGTAACTGAGATTGAAATGTTGAAATTTAATCGACATGTGGTGAAGGAAGGAATTGCGGGATGGGAGGATGATTTTGCGGGAGATTGTTTCGTTTTGCCCCAAGACGCTGCAAACGCTGCTAACCATAGTTTTCCGAGTGAACAAGCTCATTATTCTCCTCGTCTATCCACGCCTCAACGCGCACGAAATCGGACACGAACGACGGGATGGAACACTTCAGGATTGCACTGTTGCCCCGAATCACGTACTCCATCAGTATGTCCGCGCCGTAGTGTTGATTAATGACTGTGAAAGGTGAAGACGATAGAGGTGCACGCGAACCAGTAGCGCGTGGCGTGTGTCATGTTAAACGTAACGCAAAAGGAAGCTCTTCCGTGTTTAAAGAGATTGCTACATTGAAACAATAAGTTGTAACGAAACTATTTTGATTGGGGGATGGGATTTTGGGACCAATGGGAACAGCAGACGACCTCTGTAGAACTAGCCCTAAGAGGAAGACCCTTGGGATGTACCAGTATCGAAGCTCGATGCGTTGTAAAGACTACCGTCGCTGCCGATCCACGATTCTACCTTCACGAAATCGGTCACGAAACTGGGAATGTTGCACTTGAGCACCGCCGTGTTACCTTTGATGACGTACTCAGACACCACCTCCGCCTCGTAGTACTGATTAACGACTGTGTGTTTTTGGTAGTAGAACAGAAATGATTCCATGATAATGAAACATAAAGAAACATATGGCCAAAATGGAAATTGGAGTAAACTAATACATCAATGCTAGAAGAGCCTCAAAATTAATAACAACCAGCAAAGGAAGGCCACTGGGAATGCTTTGACAAGGGACGAAGGGAATTTTGGACGAAATTTCCCCGCAAGGAATGCTCTCAAACGCAGACACGAACCAACTTCCAGCTCGGCTGACTGGACGGTGCGGTTGTCGAGCTGTTGATAGACATTGCCGGCATCATCGTTCCACGACACGACCGCAACAAAGTCCGCCACAAACGACGGTATCGAGCATTTCAGTATGGCCGAGTTGCCGCGAATCACGTACGCATTGTTCACCTCCGAGTCGTAGTACTGCTGGACCACTGGAGAACGATGGGAAGGAGCAAAAACATTTACCAAAGCCCCTAGGCACTCCTCAAATCATCATACCAAACTCATAAAGGCTCTAAAGTAAAAAATGAATTATTCGATAATTTTAGGATCGCACGTGTTCAATGGGAAAAACGGGAAAAGGAGGTCGTCTCAGAATTGGAGGTTCCGGCTGGAGCACAACAAACCCTCGTCGGTGGAGTTGGCATAGAAGCTATCGTTGGTGTCCGTGTGCCACGAGACGATCTTGACGAAATCGGCCACATACGACGGTATCTGGCACTTCATCAGGACGGCATTGCCCCGGATCGCATACTCCTTGTTGACGTCCACATCGTAGTACTGTGCGATCACTGATAAGCGCCCGACAGGCGGAGGACAGCCAATAAAAGATGGACATTGCAGTAGAATTAGCGATTGGCGAAACGATTACACACAGTTTCCTCGTCGGTCTAGCGTTCTTGATGGACTAAATTCATCGTCCAAACGAAATTAAACTAATTTTTAAGGATGTTGTAACAACATGTCAAGTGTGGCAGCTATTCAGGACACCAATCATTCAAAAATTCACCGAAAATGGCCAAAAGAACAGAAGGAAATGAAACGATGAAGGAGTTTCCGGGGGGCTCATCCTAATCCTTAGCTCAGCAGAATCCTGCTCAATCCTAACCGTAAGCATCGGCCGAGTAGACGTGCGTTTCCTCCTCATCGTCGCCGCTGGTCCACGAAACGACGTCGACAAAATCGGCCACAAACGACGGTATCAGACACTTGAAGATGGCCGAATTGCCCAGTATGACGTGCTCCTTGTTGACATCCACCTCGTAGTACTGCGAAACGACTGTTTTTTTTTTTTTCGAACCGCAAACAACAACAACAAACCGAACGATTAAGATCACGTGAAGTAGAGAGAAAGGGAAAAGCAAAGGCGCCTGAACAAACAACCAATCTCTCGGTGGAAACCTTCTTGAGCTGCAAAAGTTTAAAAGCCTAAAAATGGGGGGGGAAATAAACATCGGAAAATGGGGCACCCTCCTCCAGTACGAAAACATCTGATGAGTAATCCTTTCTGCCCGGGGGGGGTGGTGTGGTGTGGTGGGTTTTTTCTAGCAGCTTGCCCGGAACGTTGACTGCCGGCCGGGACCAGAGATGCGCTGGCTTATTAATCCGCTTGTTATCCTTATCATCACGTACGCACGAGGACATCATGACGCATCATCCTTGACACGGTATTCCTCTTTCAGGGAATCATATTTGCTCCACCGACTTCACAAACACACACATATTCGCATTACTTCTTTTCTCTTTTTGCATTTTGTGATTCAAAAATGCACTTTATGGTACACACCGAGATGCAATTGAACTTTTTTTTTCTCACTCCCACTTAACATTGCTTTCTTTCCCTTTCATCTTTTCTTCACACACCCACCAACAAACACTTTTCGATCGGCAATCGGTCGCACTTGCCATGCACTTCTCATCACACGTTTGGGCAAGGGCCCTCTTCTTTCACCATAGCAACCACCATTAGGGTACTTTTCACCTTTTTTTTACTTCTTTTACATTCTTTTTAGCTCGTTTCGCCCATTTCTTTCCACCACCACCAACACCACCACTAACGAAAGGGAATTCTTTTCGTCTTGTACGGCTTTGCTTTTCCATTCTTAATGGCACCGGCCTTCTTTGCTTCGACCTTTCGTCGGTCGGTTACGCTTCACACACCACACATACGGAGACGATTCACATAAATGCTCTTCGAAGCATATGATTTTCCTCACACTGTAAGTATGCATGACTTTTTTTGGTGTTGGAGAAACACATGGCATTTTTACCATTCCTTCATTTCACACGCATTCTCAATTTCGGCAGCTTCCACGCTGAACGAAGCGCCCTCACACAAAGAGAACGAAAAAAGGATCTAGATTATCCTTTTTTTTCGTATTTTCTCTCACTAAAACACACACACACTCGCACACATAATCCTGCTTTGCGCTTTGAGCTCCATGTTCGCCTGCACCACAAACCCCGGGCAGATGTTTTTTTTTTCTTTTCGTACGGAGTAGTGCCCACATTTCCACAACCTACAAGCAAAGAAGAGAAAGAGAAGACACCGCACCGCCACAGCACACTTACCGGCCCGTACGTTGACGTCGCGCGAAATCACCGACCCGAACTGGTTCTTAGCCATGCAGGCGTACACCTGGGCGTGCACCTCCTGCCGGTAGTCCTCGGCGCGGAACGGCGGAAACACCAGATTGCCGTTCGGCAGGATCTGCCGCAGTCCGGGCACATCGCCGACCGCCGTACCGTCGCTGCGGATCCAGATCATTTCCGGGGGCGGGTTGCCGGTTGCGCTGCACTCCACGACCGCACCGGTCGAGTTGGAAAAATCAATACGGTTCGTTGGTTCCTTCAGGAAGACCGGCCCCTTCGAGTCGTCCACCTTGCCTGCGCCGGCCACTCCTGTTGTTGATTGAGAGAAAAACAATTAGAAAAGGCCCCGCTTTTTCCCCTCAAGCGTGGGTAATTTTCTATTTAAAAGAAAATAGAACGACTTTCCCACACACGCCTCTTCTTGCCAATAAAGAAATCCCAATCTAGCAGGCCAAGAAGCGGCTATTGGCAAATCTTTTTCTTTTTTTGTCTGTCGAGACCGGGTCACAAATCCAATCAAAAAAGGTAACCACTGTAACAAGCAACACCATCGGCCACATCTACTCACCATTGAGACAATTGAAGCCACTTAATAGGCAGAGCAACGCGGTCGCGATTGCCACGGTACGCGATGTCTCGCGAACCAGCATCACCATCTTTGGGGGTGGTTTGCTGTTTTTTGCTCCTTTTTTGTATGCTTCTGGCTGCAGTTGGCCGTGCGATTACGCCCAACGGAGAGTCCTTTTTTTACGCTCGCACACACACACGCGCGCTTACACTAGGATTTTTCGCTTTTAATATGCCGTCGCACACACTCGGTGGTGGTGGCGGTGGATTGATTCCTGTGTCTGGAGCACCACCGGGAGCTCCAGCACCTTGAGAGCGAGGGGAAAACGACGACGGGGCTGCTTTCGCTCACTCCTCCCGCGAACACGAAAGGATACACGCGCCTGTCGCCAGAAACACCGACCGGGAGGGAGCGTGAAAGAAAGTTGACGCATGGAAAATAAAATCGATTAGTCGGGGCTGGGTTGGGCGGGGAGGTGGGGGGTTTTTGGTACCGCTCCCACCAGGACATGCAGGACATGAACAGTAGTGCGGACAGCGAATGCAATTTTCCCTACAAAGTAAGGGCCAAGAATTTCACAACACTCTCCAGCGGGGATGGTAAAAGGCAAAGAATTTTCACAACCATTCACGCCAATGCAATGGGAAAACAGGAAGCAGCACCACCCGTGTGTATGTGTGTGCTGCTGCTGCTGCTGCTGGAAAAAAGGATACACGTCCGGGGAGACGGAGACGATGGGACGCTTTTCCGCACGGCCTAAATTGTGTAACTTCTGCTCCTTACCCTGGTGCTGTACGGCAGGGATGTTGATTTGCACGAGTATTCACAGTGAAAATTCGATTTTTCTTCACACACGGATCTTTTTCAGCGGACCACTTTCAGGGCACGACTTCCTCACCCACCAAACACCAAATGCTATGTTTTGTGTCTGCTCTTCTGCTGTGCAGCCGGGGTCCGATGAACGGGAGAAGAAAAAACACAAACGCAAAGTGCGCTTTGACAGGTGTCGGCTGAGGCGGGTTGCGTCATTGATGGTATCGGGCGCCATGTTGGAGATGAGTGTTTGAGGGTTTGTTTTGGTTGTGAATTTACACGAGAAACCAGAAACGTTATTTAAACAGGGACAGAATGATTTAAGTGTAATTTTTATCATTTTTTGGCATAAATTTGTCTAACCATCTTCGTCCTAGCTGGTCCAAGTTTGAGCTGTCACACAGTGTGACCAGATAAGTTTGAAGAATTTTGGTAAGAGCACCAACATTTTATTTGAAGTTTTTGGTAGGTGTTAATGTTAAAGGGGGGAATTGCACAACGAATGTTTCAAATGACGATTTCATGTGCATCCTTAATCTATTTTTAGGAGACCCAAGTGCCACAAACCCACTAAACGACTACTAAACAGATTCTAAACGATTCAAGTTCTGAACCTACACGGAATATTAAAAAAAATCGTTTAGCAGACGGCAATTGACTCATGCATTCTAAAAATACAAAAAAAGCTGGTGGCGCCGTCTGTTGGTAGGATAGCTACATAACAGTATTATCGAAAAACTGTGTTTTTCAATAGAGAAAATTAAAACATCTGTAGTTTTACAGTGCCCATCTGTGATTCGGTAGTCATATAAAAAATCGGTAGGAATACAGATAAATCGGTATGTTCATGTTATAATTACTCATAGAAAAATCAGGAAAAAATGGGCCTATGTACAAAGGGAAACGTTACTCTGCAGCTGAAAGAAAAGTGTCGTCCAGTTTTCTGCCCTAAACGTCCAGTTGCGTACGCTATGCTGGATGCAGTCGACAAGGAACTGGACCGGCTGGAGAAGCTAGGAGTCATCACACCGGTCGATTTCTCTGACTGGGCCGCACCAATTGTCGTCGTGCGGAAAGCAAACGGTCAGATAAGGATCTGCGGAGATTACTCGACCGGTCTCAATGGAGCCTTGCACCCCCAGGAGTACCCGCTTCCACTACCAGCAGATATTTTCGCCAGGCTAGGTAATTGCACTCATTTTACACAAATAGATTTATCGGATGCTTTCCTTCAGGTCGAAATTGCTGAGCAGAGTCGGAAGTTTCTAACCATCAACACGCATAAAGGGCTTTACTCCTACAACCGACTACCACCGGGCATCAAGGTAGCTCCTGCGGCTTTTCAACAGTTGATGGACAAAATGCTCATTGGATTGCGGGGAGTTTCCAGTTACATGGATGATATCATTATCGGAGGTAGGAATCAGAAAGAACATGATGATATTTTAAATGAAACGCTCGCTAGAATTCAAGATTATGGTTTCACAATTCGCGTAGAAAAATGTTTTTTTAATGAGAAGCAAATACGGTATCTAGGGCACATAATCGATAATCAAGGCATCAGACCAGATCCGGAAAAAGTTAAAGCTATAACCAATTTGCCAGCACCATCAGATGTCAGTGAAGTAAGGTCATTCCTCGGAGCAATCAATTATTATGGGCGCTTTATTCCAAATCTACGAAATTTGCGGTACCCACTGGATGCACTACTAAAAGAAGGGAGAGAATTTGCGTGGACTGCAGAATGCCAGAAAGTTTTTGAAAAATTCAAGTCAGTATTGTCTTCAAACCTATTATTAACCCACTATGATCCGCGACTTGAGATAGTGGTATCAGCTGATGCGTCTTCCGTTGGTCTGGGAGCAACTCTAAGTCACAAATTTTCTGATGGCAGTATGAAGGTTGTACAACATGCATCACGATCTCTTACAAAAGCCGAGCAAAGATACAGTCAAATCGACCGGGAAGGGCTAGCTATCATTTTCGCAGTGACCAAATTTCATAAGATGATATTTGGTCGGCATTTCCGTCTTCAGACAGATCACAGGCCTCTGCTAAGAATATTTGGAAACAAGAAAGGTATTCCTGTTTACACTGCAAACAGGTTACAGCGTTTTGCCCTTACGCTTTTAATGTACGATTTTGAAATCGAATATGTAACCACGGAGAAATTTGGAAATGCCGACATCCTATCAAGATTGATAAGCGAGCACAGCAAGCCAGATGAAGACTATATAATCGCCAATTTGGAGCTAGAGAAGGATGTAAAATCAGTAGTCATCAGCAACATCTCATCCCTACCAATCAATTTTACGGAAGTAGCCAAACAAACGGGAAAAGATTCAATTTTATCAAAGGTACTACATTTTACACAAAACGGTTGGCCACATAATACTATTTATACAGGAGAATTAGCAAGTTTTTATGCAAGAAGGGAAGCGTTATCAGCAGTGGATGAGTGTTTATTATTTGGCGAGAGAGTCATAATTCCAAACAGCCTTCAGGAACGATGCCTCCGACAGTTCCATCGTGGCCATCCTGGCATTCAAAGAATGAAATCGTTAGCTCGTAGCTACGTATATTGGCCATCCATCGATAAAGACATAAGCGAATGCGTAGCCTCTTGTGAGAGGTGTCAAGCTGTTTCAAAGTCACCTGCTCATTCAGCTCCTGTTCCTTGGCCTAAACCTTCATCACCATGGCAGCGTGTGCATATCGATTACGCTGGCCCTCTGGAAGGGGACTATTTTTTAATTGTCGTGGATGCATACTCAAAATGGCCAGAGATTGTAAAAACATCAAGCATTACGGCATCGGCGACTATAGCAATTCTACGAGGAATATTTTCACGTTTTGGAAATCCAGTCACGCTTGTAAGTGACAATGGCACGCAGTTTACTAGCGAGATTTTTGCTGATTTTTGCGCTCACAATGGCATAGAACATCTGAGAACAGCACCATTTCATCCTCAGTCAAATGGCCAGGCTGAGAGGTTTGTAGACACGTTCAAGAGATCGATGAAAAAGATTAGTGCAGAAGATACATCACTTCCGGAGGCATTGGACATATTTTTACAAACCTATCGATCGACTCCAAATCCGTCCACAGAAGAAAAGAAATCACCAGCTGAGCTCATGTTAGGTCGTAAAATGCGAACAACTTTGGATCTGCTTCGTCCTACCTTAAATCCATTTAAACACAGTGTACCTGAGAAGGTGAGAGAGTTGTCCTGCGGAGATTTAGTGTACGTCAAGACATACAGCAGAAACATTTGGAAATGGGAGCCAGCAGTCATAACCGGAAGATGTGGCAACGTTATGTATGAAGTTGTAACCGGTGATCAACGTACACTTCGAAGGCATGTAAATCAAATGCGTAGGCGTAACGGAAATCGTCATCAGCAGAGCCGCTCTTCGAAACCCTTAGCTCTGGATGTATTTCTGGATTCATGGAATGTAATGCACGAGCCACCACCGTTGCTTGACGATCAGTGCACTCCATCACCTGTTCAGGCGCCACCGTTATCGTTATCATTGGCTCCAACAACGTCTCTTCCATCACCGAGTTGTTTGTCACCATCGTCATCGTCGACTCCACCATCGTCTACAATACCGCCTGAGTCTGCTATCACATCGTCTGCGTCCTCGCCATCGTCATCGTCCAATTCGGGTTCAGTCTACACTTCCTGTTCACCTACATCACCTGAAGAGTCTCCAACAGATGAACTAGATGACCACAAGGAAGAAGAACAGCTGGTACAAGTACCACGTAGGTCTTCTAGAAATATAAGACCCTCACGTTGGTTGGACCAGTACCAGCTATATTAACAGGGGGAGATGTTGTGGACGGAATCAAAGTTGCGCAACATTGTGCTCTGGGCCGCTCGCTACGTGCGACGGTTTTCAGACGCTAGAGCTGTCAACAACCACGTGCAGCTAAAGGGCGCAGCCATCGCGATCCTTCCGAGGACCGAGGTCGGGACGACGACCTCGGGGTGACCGTTGACATAGACTTCACTGCAGGCCATCCGCGATAAGAGGTGCGAGCGCGAGCATTAGGGACTAGCGGGCGTATAGGTTTTTTGTATGTAAAGTTTTATTGCGTTGTACATCGTTATTGTAATATAGTGTTTTAAGTACTTTTTATCCTGGTGTTCGGATTGTTTATTTACGTGTTAAAGAACATAAAAACACTAGACGTGTAACATACAGTCCTCAAAACTGTTAGTGTCAACTATTGCTGTGAAAATTTTGTAAAGTAATAAAAAAATGTTTTTTCGCCTCTATTAAAAAAAAATTCTATCAACTTTGAAAAGCTCTATCATAAAAACGGTAGTGAGTTGAGGAAATCTATGCATAGTCATTGAAACTGCATTATATTTATTTAATTTTCATCAGATTATTGCATCGATATTGGACTGCGCACTCGCAAGTTATAAGTCTCCAAAGTATCTGCCCTGTGTAGCCCAGATGCCTTGAATATGAGGTATTTTTTGGTTGCCAGTGACAGGGTTAATCTCATGCCCTACACGGGTTTTCTGGTCACTCTACTGTCAAACCCTTTTGCTGGGGAGCGATTTTTTCTTTCTGTCTGCACCTTGTCAAACGGGCTCCTTTGCGTTTGAAAACTAAAGGCGAAGAAAAATAAACATTTCCTTGCAGCCATTCTCGCAACGCGCACAAATCGGTTCCTCGATGCCATAAAAAGGTAAGCTGAAACATACATTCTGTGCCACTTTCTCTATTTCTGTACATCATCACTAACATCCCCTTTGCTTTTAGCAATAAACCATGAACATACCGCTAAAGGTTGTGGTGCGTCTGTGGTCCGATCCGTCGAAGGACAGCAACAAACCATGCACCAGCAACGATGGTAACAACCCGCAGCGAGATGAAAGTGACCCAGAAACACACCTTACCAGTGCCGGCGGACGAACGTTTCGCTTTTCGCACGTCTCACGCACACCGCCCGTCCGGAATCAGGAGCTGTACTTTGAGTCCGTCGCCGGGCTGATGGAGTCCGTGCTGGAGGGGTACGACTTTTCGATCGTCACGTACGGAGCGAAGGGCACGGGCAAAACTTTCACCCTGTACGGTGCCACAACCGGCGGCTCACCGTCATCACCACCGCCGGAGGAAGAGTGTGGCATTGTGCTGTGCTTTGTGCGGGACCTGTTCTGCCGCCTGAATGCGCACCCGGAGCGCATGTTTTCGATCAGTATTGCGTGGAGCGAAATTACGGCCGGCGGTGACGTGATCGACGTGCTGGAAAATGCGGCCATGGTGCAGTGCTTCTCGGTGGAGGACACGTACGCCCTTCTCGGGTTGGGCCTTCACCGACGGAATGGGGAAAATCACAGTATTCTTAGTCTGGTGCTGGAGCAGCAGTGGACATCGGTCGGGGGGCTCAATCAGCACCGCCAATCTACGATAAGCTTTTGCGATTTGCGCGGCTCGGAGCGGGAAGGGCACGACCTCCGCCCGCTCGACAACGGGCTGCACAAGCTGGAGGATATCGTCGTGCGGCGAAGCGACCAGTACAACGAGTCCGTACTGACCGCCTTCCTGAAGGATTCGTTCGGTGGCCGGGCACAAACCTTGCTGCTGCTGTGTGTGGCTGCCACAACGCTCGAAACGGAGGGTACGGCGCGCGATCTCGAGTTCGGTGAACGGGCGGAAGAGATCGTCAACCACGTGGTGATGAACACGTTCTCCGACAACAACGTGCCGATCGTGGACCAGCCCGAGCACGATCCGCTCGCCGGCCCGAACACCAACCTCGACGGGCTGTACTTTGCGTCCCAGCAGTGGGCGAAGCTGCTGAAAAACGCCGAATGTCTGTTCACCAAGCTGTTCAGTACGGGCGAGCTAAACCAAACGGAGCGCAGCCAGATCGAGGAGTGGCTGTACCTGAAGGCAGAATGTGACGATTGTTTCAGCTCGACCGAGGTCAGCATCCCGACGGGGACGCCCCACCCAGCGCGCGCTTGTCTCGGCCCAATCGAGGAGATCGATGAGGCGGAAGACGGCACGACCACGGTGCATGGAAGCGGGAAGGAAGCGTTTCCTTCCGACAACGAGAGCGATTCCGACATCTGCACGCATCTGACGGACGTGAGCGATCGCATCCAGAGCTACATGAAAACGTTCCAGGAGAAAACGAACACGCTGATCATGGAGAAGTATGAGGAATTTTTCAAAACACACCCCACGGGACCCGCGGTGGGCGGTGGTGGTGTTGGTGGTAGTGCTGGTGCGCTGGAGGGTGCGAATGGGCAGGAGCAGAAGCTGCAAACGGTGCCCACTCGCACCGAGGAGAACAAATTCCACAACCCAGCGCGAAGGAAATCGATCTTTGACAGCGAAACGGTGAACAGCAGCACCGAGCTGACGCTGATGTTGCCGCTAAAAGGCGAAAGCACCCTTCCGGCTGCGCCGACCGCCCTGGACAAGCGACTCGACACGCTCGGCAGCAATCTGCGCATCTGCCAGACGGGGATCGAGTCGCTGCACGCGCAGATCGAGGAGATCCGGCGCACGATCGCGCTGAAGCAGAAGTACATCGCCGATCTGATCGAGAACAGCGAGACGCGCTCGGTCGCCAAGTCGCGGTTCAGCAAGAAAAAGCACAAGCTCGAGGCGGAGTACGAGAAGGCGAAGAAGCAGCTGCGCAAGGCGGTCGTGCACGGGGCGAACAAGGAGGACATCAATCGGCTGAAAAGCCAAACATCACAGCTCGAGCAGCGGCTGAAGGACCTCGAGTCGATCGGGTTCATTGCGGGCGAGTCGGGCCACAAGAAGAAGAAGCTGCAGCAATCGATCAAGGACTCGCAGAAGCAGCTGGACGTGCTGCAGCGTCTGCTGAAGAAGGAGCTCGATCGGAAGGAATCGCTCGAGAAGGAGCTGGAGGTGGCGCAGCGGGAAGCGAAGGCGGTGCGGCAGGGCGGCAGCGGGGGACCGTTGCAGGAGCTGACGGAGAGCAGGAGCAAGATACGCAACATGAACGAGCGCATCTCGCACATCGAGCACGTGCTGAAGGAAAAGTCGAGCAGCTTGAAAAAGTACGTGAACAAGAAGAGCGCCGAGAAGGAGTCGCTGCGGTGCGAGATACGCAATCTGCGCCGGACGCGGGACCATCTGGTGGAGCAGCGGTGCCAGCTCGATCGGAAGCTGCGCGAGGACAAGATGCCGTCATTCGACGAGGAGCGCAAGCTGGTCGAGTGCGACGAAGCGATCGAGGCGATCGATGCGGCGATCGAGATGAAGAACGAGCTGATCTGCGGGCGGAAGAGCATCGATACGGACGAGAGCCTGCAGCGGGAGAAGGGCGAGCAGATGCTGATGGCGCGGTTGAACAAGCTGTCGCTGGACGAGATGCGCACGCTGCTGTACAAGTACTTCCAGAAGGTGGTCGATCTGAAGGAGGCGAGCCGCAAGCTGGAGCTGCAGTTCATTGCGCTGGAGCGCGAACGGGACGCGTGGGAGTGGCAAGAGAAGATACTGACCAACACGATCCGGCAGACGCGGCTCGAGAAGGAGCGGTCGATCGTGGCGCTGCAGAAGCAGCACGAGACGAAGCTCAATCTTATGCTGCGCCACTTTGCGGCCGACACGTCCGCCTCGATCACGAGCACTATACCGGACAATGCGCTACAGCAGCACCCGCCACCGTACCATGCGGAGTTTGTGCTGGGGTCCGGGGCGGCCCGCTACCATCATCACGTGCAGTACGAAACGGACGATGGTGAAACGACGACCAGCGCCGAGCCATCGCTGCTCGCCGCCGGCCACAGCTCGAAACAGTTGGCACACTACAAACCGGGGGCACTGGCAGCAGCAGCGGCACACAGCTCCAACTCGGCAGCGCTCGCTCATCGGGGTGGTGGTGTCGTGCAGCAGGTACAGCAACCGCCGCTCGCAGCGCTCGGCGAAAAGGAGCACCGGCCCAAGAGCAAGCTGTTCTCGAAGCTGCAGGTGCTGTCGCGTTACCATGGCAGCGATAAGCGCAAAATCTTCCAGTCCGACATACCGCAGCAGAATCTCAAGCAGCTGCAGGGCGCCTCCCGGCCCTCGCTGACGAAGGTGACGCGCGAGAAGAACAAAATCATCATCCAGAGCGATGGGGGTAGCAAGTAGGAAGGGGCCCCCGTAAGAGAACGACAATCTCAAGAGCTCTCTGTTTTTTTTGTTTGTTTTTTGCATATTAATGTACAAGAAGTTTAACGCAACGTTCTTGCAAATCAAACCGCAACAAAAGTTTGCTCAGTTTTCGGTGTTAGTTTCGTAGCGTGAAATGTTTGTTGAATCGAGCCGTTTGTCCATGTAGTCATCCTGTAAATCGTATGTGTACGTGTTTGTGTAAGATCGGGGTGGAGAAAAGAAAACCTCCCGAAACTGTTACGAGTAGACGCTAGATTACTGGAAAACCTTCACCGTCCCAAGATTTCTTCCTGCATGCGTACAAGACAAAACACACTCACACAAAGATGCATTTATCAATGTATTAAATTGTTTCTGTGGTTAATAAAGTGTCACACGAGAAAGCGTAAAACCGCCCCCTACTTCTGTTCTGTGCTAACATTACGTGAAATACTTCCAGTTTTGCCTGCCTTAAATTTTAACTAAATTTAAATTAACTTAACTGATAGCGCGCTTCTCGCGGCCTACTGCACCTCCGCTGCGCTACTACTACTACTACTACTACTCTGCTTCGGCTCTTTCTTTCGCTTGTCGTGCGTTTTGAGGTGCGTTTTCAGTGCGCACTGTTGGATGAAGCGCTTCGAGCAGATCGAACACTCGTACGGCTTTTCGCCCGTGTGCGTCATGATGTGGTTTTTGAGCGTTTCCGCCTTCCCGAAGCTACGCTCACAGTGTGGGCACTTAAAGTTCTTTATTCCGCAGTGCACAATCTTCAGGTGTCGCGAATAATTGCCTGCGGAGAGGGAGGAAAAATTGCATTTTAACTATGAAAAATCTGCCTTTTTTAATTTGAATTCTTATATCTTACCAGACGAGAGAAACACCTGTCCGCACAGGTCACATTTCAGCACCTTCTCCTTGGTGTGGAAGTTCATGTGCCGCTTCAGCTCGTCCGGGGTGGTTTTCTTCTGCCCGCAGTAGGTACACTCGTAGTTCTTGATGCCCTGGTGGCGCATCACGTGCACCTTCAGCTTGTACGCGGTGCAGTACCGCTTGTCGCAGATTTCGCACCGGAACTGTAGCTCTCCCGTGTGGATGAGTGTATGTTTCTGTAACGCACGAGAGCATGAAATATGAGACAAATTTTAAAACCAATATGAAAATAGTCCTTACCTTCAGCGAACCAGCGGAGGAAAACGTTTTGCCGCACGTTTCGCAGACACACTTCTTCGGCACCGGTTTCACCCAGCCCGGCTCGTGCTTCTTCTTATGCTGCAGCAGCACCTTCCGGGTGGTGTACGAGTAGGTGCAGCCCTCGTAATCGCACGGAAAGTATCCAATGTCCAGCTTCAGGTGCTTCTCCTTCATGTGGCGCCGCAAGCTCCGCCAGCCGGCAAACTCTTTGCCGCACTCTTTGCACAGTGCCGGCTTCAGCCCCTGGTGCATCCGCAGATGCCCATCGAGCCGGTTCTGGGTGCGGAACTTATCGTCGCACAAATGGCACGCCAGCTCGACCCGGCGTGTTACCGGGGCACTCTTCTCTTTGGTGACCAACTTTTTTCTTCCCCGTCTTTTCGGCTCCGGTGGGACGAATTCTTCCTCGCTCGCTGTGTCCTGGGGCCGTTCCTCGTCGTATTCGTGCGCATCTGGTTCCTCCTTCACGACGACGCTGGTAATGGGTTCAATTACGAGCGATGGTTCTTCGAAGGAGGCGTCATTATCCGCCAATACGTCATTACCATCTTCCCCTGGGCAGTCGGTTGGAAATTCCGCTTCATCGAGCTTGACGATGCACAGTTTGGATAGCTCTTCATGGTCCTGCGGGGGTATGTAAAAAGAGACAATGAATGTGAAACCGTAATGTCTTACACAATAATGGCATAAACACTCCGGTCAATCCGTACCTGTGAGAGTTTGGTGTGGGCAGCAACGCACAGCGAACGGAAGCTATGGAAATCGATCAATTTCTGGTGACAAATTTCACAAACTCTCAACTGCTCTACCTCGTTCAACGAGGACACCTGCGGAGAAGGAAACAGAAGAGTGTGTATGAGACATGAAGCGACGGAAGAATGCACACACGGCTTTGGTGCATGCCCTGGCGCTGCCTTCCACACATACCTCCAGCGATGTGAGCTGGGAAAATATTTCCGCCACATCGAGCAGCTTCTTAAACTGCGCTAAATTGTGCACTTCCGCACAAATTGCACATGAAAATTTCATTTTTACGGTGGTAAAACCAAAATTTTCCAACTGCACCTGAGTTGTTTACTGTTTTGGTGGCGGAATGGAAAACATGTTTGACGTTTGTGCATTGAAAACAGTGTAGTTACAGTGTGCGGCGTATAATTAAGTGCAGCTGTCAAAGATTTAAAACTGGTATAAAGATTTGACTGTTTTGGCCGTTATTACAAATAACTTTTTGTATGAGTCATTTTTATTGCTAGTTAATTTTTCCCGGTTACATAGCAACATCTAAATAATGGAGGGGGTATTAAATAAATCTAGAATATGAGAAAAGGCATTAAAACCCTGGATTATTCTCTATTCATTACAATTCAACCTTTGACTTCTTAAAATAAAAAAGAGGATGAAACCCTGATTTGACAGTGAGATCCATACCAAACTGTATGCTTTGATGATTTTTCTATATACTCACTCCTTAATCTATCCAAAAAATTTCACAATTTTACACGATATCCCAAGTACCACAAATCCACTAAACGACCACTAAACGGGTTCTAAACGACTGAAGCCCTCTACCTAAACGGAATATAGAAAGACTTCGTTTAATATACGGTGAACGACTGATGCATTCTAAAAATACAAAACAAGTTGGTTGTGCTATCTGTTGGTGGGATACCCAACCAGTGAATCTTTTTTCGTTTTGTGACCTTTCTCCTTCGCTCTGTACTGTTATCGCATTGAAGTTATGAATCGCCAGAACTAGAACGGCGATACGATTGTTTAAATCTTCTTCTTCTTCTTCATTGGCACAACAACCGTTGTCGGTCAAGGCCTGCCTGTACCCACTAGTGAAGTGAGCTTGGCTTTCAGTGACTAATTGATTTCCCCCCATAGCAGGATAGTCAATCCTACGTATGGCGGCACGGTCTATTTGGGGATTGAACCCATGACGGGCATGTTGTTAAGTCGTACGAGTTGACGACTGTACTACGAGACCGGCTACGATTGTTTAAATACTAAACTCCAATGTGCACCATTTGTACAGAAGCAAGTGAGATTTGAATAATGGTCCATAGTGTTGATACCCGTGTATCTGACCACACGATCATTAGATTTTTACTCGGAAAGTTAGAAGGGCCATGATTATATGAAGCTAAGCGAAACACATTGCAAGAAAAGGACAGCAATATTGTTGTGGACGGAATCAACGTTGCGCAACATTGTGCTCTGGGCCGCTCGCTACAAGCGACGGCTTTCAGACACTAGAGCTGTCAACATCCATGTGCAGCTAAAGGGTGCAGCCATCGCGATCCTTCCGAGGACCGAGGTCGGGACGACGACCTCGGGGTGACCGTTCACACTAGTGATGTGCTGTATGGAGCGCACCCACGGCTCCGATCCGACTTCGACTATTGTTAGTTCGATTACGACTCCGGCAAAATGGAACCACTAGATCCGCCCGGAGTCGGAGTCGACCGGAGTCGTCCGGAGTCGACGACTCCGAACGACTCCGAACGACTCCGAACGACTCCGACTCCGAACGACTCCGACTCCGAACGACTCCGAACGACTCCGAATGACTCCGAACGACTCCGACTCCGGGCGACTCCGGGGACTCCGGACGACTCCGGACGACTCCGAACGACTCCGAACGACTCCGAACGACTCCAGACGACTCCGACTCCAGGCGACTCCGGACGACTCCGGACGACTCCGAACGACTCCGACGACTCCGACGACTCCGAACGACTCCGAACGACTCCGAACGACTCCGAACGACTCCGACTCCAGGCGACTCCGGACGACTCCGGACAACTCCGGACGACTTCAAACGACTCCAGACGACTTTAGACGACTCCAGACGACTTCAGACGGCTTCAGACGACTCCAAATGACTCCGGACGACTCCGGGCAATTCCAGACGACTCCGAACGACTCCGACGACTCCGACGACTCCGAACGACTCCGAACGACTCCGAACGACTCCGAACGACTCCGACTCCAGGCGACTCCGAACGACTCCGAACGACTCCGACTCCGAACGACTCCGACTCCGGGCGACTCCGGGGACTCCGGACGACTCCGGACGACTCCGAACGACTCCGAACGACTCCGAACGACTCCAGACGACTCCGACTCCAGGCGACTCCGGACGACTCCGGACGACTCCGAACGACTCCGACGACTCCGACGACTCCGAACGACTCCGAACGACTCCGAACGACTCCGAACGACTCCGACTCCAGGCGACTCCGGACGACTCCGGACAACTCCGGACGACTTCAAACGACTCCAGACGACTTTAGACGACTCCAGACGACTTCAGACGGCTTCAGACGACTCCAAATGACTCCGGACGACTCCGGGCAATTCCAGACGACTCCGAACGACTCCGGACGACTCCGAACGACTCCGAACGACTCCGGATGACTCCGGATGACTCCGGGCGACTCCGGGCGACTCCGGGCGACTCCGTACGACTCCGGACGATTCCGAACGACTCCGGATATTGCAGCGCGGACCTACCTTCCGGAGTCGATTCCGAATTTATCGGAGTCGGATCGGAGTCGACTCCGGATTTTTGCCAACTAGTTCACACACACTTCACTGCAGGCCATCAGCGTTAACAGGTGCGAGCGCGAGCGTTAGGGACTAGCGGGCGTATCGGTGTTTATGTGTAAAGTTTTAATGCGTTGTTAAACCGTTATTGTAATATACTGTTTTAAGTATTTTATCCTGGTGTTCGGACTTATTTATGTATGAGTTAAAGAACATAAAAAATATAATGATGAGTTGTAAAATGTCATATATCGAGCAAACCAGTGAACCTGTGCAGCTTTCGTTTTTTTCCTATAGATATTTGATTTTCCAGTCGTTTAAGGTCGAAAATAGGCTGACCGGTTCTGGAGCTAATTCTCGACCCATAGTGGTATAGGAACTTAACATGTTTTAATTCTGATGGGAGAAGTGCAGGCAACCAGATTGTAGCACGGTGTAGTGATGGATAAAGTAGGTAAAAATCCGGAGTCGATTCCCATCTGACTACGATAAATTCGGAATCGACTCTGGAAGGTAGGTCCGCCCTGCATTATCCGGAGTCGTCCGGAGTCGTCTGGAATTGCCCGGAGTCGTCCGAAGTCATTTGGAGTCGTCTGAAGTCGTCTGAAGTCGTCTGGAGTCGTCTAAAGTCTTCTGGAGTCGTTTGAAGTCGTCCGGAGTTGTCCGGAGTCGTTCGGAGTTATTGGGAGCCGGAGTTATCCGGAGTCGTTCGGAGTCGTCCGGAGTTATTGGGAGTCGAAGTCGTCCGGAGTCGTCCGGAGTCGAAGTCGATCGGAGTCGACCGGTGTCAGCCTTCGAAACAAAACCCTGTATACGAACTACACGCGCAAAGTGAAAGACAAAAACACAACGAAATGAAATTCCTAATTACAAGCAGAGTCAACCAAGGCTCCTGTTGACTCCAACCGATTCCGATTCCGGTCGACTCCGATCGACTCTAGACCACTACGAATGACTCCGACCCCGATCGACTCCGGACGACTTCGACGACTCTGAATGACTCCGAACGACTCTGGACGACTCTGACTCCGGCATTGTTGAACGTAATGGAGTACCCCTTTTCACAATTTGATTGGCTGGTATCATTGAATCCGTTCATAGCGGGAAAGTACGGTACTCACAAGAAATTCTAGGGATACTAAACTTTGACCTTAGTCTTTAGGCCGAGAAGCGATTAAAATTCTAAGGATGGCAAAACATTTCTTGTGCCTGGTCCTACAACGCTGCAGTAAATAACTATTCACTATTCAATGATACCAGCCATTAACCAATTTGTCCGCGGTGTTTGTTTATTCTCCCCGTTGGCTCCTACCACAGTACCAGTGGATGGTTTCGCATGCACCAAAAATTTGCTATTTTTTGTCATGTGGACATTCGCTCCGGAATCGAAATACCATTTTCCGTTTTCCTTCAATTCACATTTAGAAAGCACTACACAGAACGAATCGTCTCTCCTCGTGATGTAGGAATCCTTCGCTATATGGCCAAATTTCGAGCGTTTTCGACATTTCGGTCCATTAGCACTGCTTGATTTTTTAGATCGCTTACCAGCGACACGCACACTGTCGCACACACTAAGCGTCAAATGCGCACCAAGGCCGATCAAGCAGGAGCTCTCGGCAGGGGCGCTCAATGCCCGTGCAGTATACGTTTTAAAGTGTTGTACGTTTTGTCATTATTGATTAAGTGTGTTTTAATATATGTTAATAAAATATTAAGTGCAAAGTAATCAGTTCATAACAGTGGTGACAAGGATGGGATGCTCCTGTGAAGGGGGATCCCAGTACGAACCCGCAGACGCCATCGCGATTGGGCTCTCTTTCGCGGGCAAAGCGGCCATCGCGATGGCAAAGGTTCGAAATTCCGTGGAAGGATTGGGCAGCCGCCACCGCCAAGACCGAGGCCCTCGGCTGGCGTCCCATCAAAGGGACCGTATGGGCAGCGGTGCACACTCTCGGCGACGTGTGAAGGTCGCCGGGCTGCAGCCCAAGCAACATCGGCGTCATCGCAGCGTCATCGGCGAGGAAGCTTTCCACCTTGCTGCCGGGCTACGGGCGAGAGCGTCATCCGCCAGGCTGCAGCCCCAACTTCAGCAGGCGAGGGTCAATGTCGTCCTGCAGTTACAACAGCAGGCCTGGCTGCATCCTGACCAAGAGGGTGAGGGTGTCATGCCGCTCTGGATGCTGCATCACTAGCATCAGCAGCAGCACCAGCAGCAGCGGGCAGCAGGAGCGTGTAAAGGAAGGGCGAGGGTCCATGCCGCCCAGTATCAACAACATCAGCAACAGTGTCCTTCGAGGGCGAGGCCACCCTGGATACAACAATGCATCCGCCGCCGCAGCAGGTTTGTCGCAGTGGCGGATTAAGGGTATCGTGGTCCCGGGGCGGTAAAACAAATTGAGGTCCCCTGTCACTGAACCTGCTATTGGGAGATTGAACAGTAAACTTGATATGCCGTCGGGGCGGCCCTACGATCATCAGTCACAGGCTCCAAATTTTTTGCTAAGGGAGAAGGGGGGGGGGGATGCAAATAATTCACCAGCCTCGGGGCTCCAACGTCCATCCTTCCGGGGGCCCTTGTCGCTAGTACTCTGTCCATACGGCATACGTGTAATACATACGGCGTACTATAGACTTGCGATCTACGGGGCCCCTAAATCGGCGGGGCCCCAGATGACCGCTTAGTCCACCTACCGTTAGGTCCACACTGGCGACAATCGCAGAACTTTTTGCGACAACCGCAGAACTTTTTGTGACAATCGCAGATCTTTTTGCTTTTGAGAAGTGTGCAGTGTGAGTGGACTTTTGAGAAGTGTGCACGAAGGCCGATCGAGCAAGAGCTCTCGGCAGGGACGCTCGGTGCGGCTAGTTATAATTAAATTGCTATAATTGAATTACTCATAACCCAAATACGGCTTACTATAATTCCGATACAACACTATACCGTTCTAAGAAATGAAATTGAACCCATACCCTTTCCCATATTCCTAGAAGTGATGCCATAACCATACCTTTTCTGAAAGCGATCCCAAACCGAAAGCGGGATTTTGAACTGTCCTGATACTGGTCATCAACCTGGAACAGTTAATAACGGGCCTAGAACTGATCCTGAATCTTTACCTCTCCTGGATATGATACTAAATCCTACATCCTAAATATTTTGAACCTACATCGTTCCCAAACCAATCTCGGTACTGAGATCGCCACTTTCTTCTTCCAATTAAAAAAATATACCTTTCAACGCAATAATGATATAAAAAAAAACAATTTTGAAGCCTTTGAGTAATGAAATGTTACTATGTAAACGGTCAGTAACAGAAGTCCACGTCTTTTGGTCATGCAACCTTTGAACATTACGAAAACCTCATGCGTTGAATTTCATCTGAACAGTCCATACGTCACTCGTGACTGCACACATTTGTCCGAAAGGGGGGGGGGGGGGGTAGCACCAAGAAGATGCTGTTCGACAGCGTCCCCAGTAAAGTACAAGGCGTAGGAGAGCATAGGTCAATGGCTGCATCACGTGAAGAAAGACTTATCGAATATCAGTTTCCTACATCGAATATCAAAAGGCCCGAGCATTCTGGAGAATCTGTTTTCACTAGGCCATGTTACGACGACGTGCTTTATTGTGATAAGAAGTTCAGTTTTGTGTACGAGTAAACCGTCCTGGCCTCCAGAAAATGAACGATGAAAGAAGGTTATTGTTAACCACCATCGAAAGATTTGATTATGGTGAACATGTAGAGACAAGAAAAGATGACAAGAACATGTAGAGACCATCTGGAAACAGCCTGTAGAATTCATCTTTCGCTCTCATGTAAGTCTTCCTTTGCAAAACTTTGTTAATTTTGTAAAAAAAAACAGAACAGGTTGATGTATGTTTACATGAGTTGTAAACCATGTTACGTCTTTTATTCCTTTATTGTTCTTCTTTTCTGTGTTGTGGTTGTGGTTGGTTGTTTTGGTTCAGATTGCTTACGTACTAGAATTAATATGCATGCATTACTTAGTTACTAGCTGTAGGTCGTCGCCAGTTCAGTTCAGTTCTAATTCCCTCCGTCCCTGGATGTACTTGCTCTCCTCATCATGCACCACCAAATGGGTTTTGTGAGTGTGTTTGTCTGTCCTTCCAATCCATCGTAGAGATCTCGACCCATTGCCACCTTATGCTGCCTGGTCCAGCTGGAGCCGTTTGTCCTTGAGTGCGATCGAGTCCCGCAGTATAATGGCGACCAGCGGCACACTACCCATCACCATACAAACCCCCATGCAGTAGAAACAGATCTCATACCCACCGGAAAGATCGCGCAGCAAACCTGTATTTTAGCAGTGTTTTTGATTTGTTTGTTTTTTTTTTTAGTTTTTGTGATGTGATGTGAAGATATTGAAGATGATAATAGTTAAGCATTTGGTGGATGGAAAAGATTTGGCAGTCGGCGAACAAGCGAACCGAGTGGAACACGATCGAACGAGAGCGAAGGAGTGGAAGAATGAAAGGACGAAACATCGAGAAAGAAAGAGAAAGAGAGAAAGAGAGAAAAAAAGCAAGAGAAAAAGAAAGAAGACAAGGGCAAGAAATATGTTAGTAACGATGGGACGTTCGGTCCACACCGGTGGCGGATTTTGTGGAAAGTGCGACGGAATCGATAATTCTGGTTTCCGTCGGTTAAAAACCTGCTAGTGGTGGCACCGAGATTGCACCAATACTTTGGAACATCCGAACCAATCCATAGCTCGAGCTGATCCGTTCCGTCCCGAACAGATCGGCCAGCAGTACCGGAACCAGCAGGTACCAGCTGCCCAAGCACAGCCCGTAGCATCCGGCACTGATCACGATCACGAACCAGGCGTTGCTGCTCGTCGGGATGGTAAGTACGGCCGTTCCAGCACCAAGAATACTGTGGGGGAGACATCCAAAAATGTGAAAGTCATAATTGATTAAGAGATTAAGATTGGGAGATACTAACAAGAATAGTGTATCAACTCATCTACTTACCAGACAATGTAAGCCTTCTTGCGATCAAACAGATCCAAATCCGAGAGCCAGCCCAGAGCAAGTCGTCCAATCAAGTCTAAGGCCGCACTGACAGCAACCAAATATCCTGCCTCCGATTTGGTGTAGCCTAGGCATAGCATTTTGAAATTGTTGTTGTGATCACAGATTCCTTCCAGAAGTCGTCAAAAATAACACTTACCGGCAGAAATAACGTACGCTGGCAGATAGTAAAGCATGTACGGACATCCAACCGACATTAAAGCTACCGAGAGGCACATTAGTATGAACGTGATGTCCTGCAGGAGCGTAATGTCCAGATACCTGGGTAGAAGACACACGACCAGATTACATCAAATTAACGGCAGATGTTTTTTGGAGAAGCGAACGATCTTCACACTTACTGGCTAATCTTTTCCAGCAATGTTGCGTTGTACACCGTGTACGGGTCCTCGTCGAAGATCTCGTCCAGATCGCAGACCGGTGTCGGTATGATCATGCTCTTGCTCAGCCCACGATTGTTGTTCTGCGCCAGTCCCTTCGTCGGTACCATCGCGCACATGTTGTTCGAGCTCATCACCGTCGGTAACGGGCCAGCATTAGCAGCGAGCGTCTTCGTCGGAACATCCTTTGATACCGGCTTGTCCAGCTCGTTCGGTGCCAGCAGCAGTGGTCCCAACAGTGGTGCCTCGCCACCACCACCACCTTCAGCCATTCCCAGTGTCGTCTGTGATCCAACCGGTTGATCCGTTGCTTGGGGCGGTGGCGGTTGTTGAGGTCGGGCCTGGTGCAACTGCTGCTGCTGCTGCTTGTAGCGCATACTGTTCCGCTTCGAGTCATAGCCACTGGCGCGGTTCTTATAGACGCACGTCGAATCGGTGCTCAAATCTTCGACCGAGTGCAGTATGCTGCAGCTACGGATCGACGAAATGGGCTTGAGAAAGATTGCACTCGAGAGGATATCTTTCAGTTCGTCTTCACTTTCTTGGAGCGTTTTTTCGGTAATGTTGACTAGAAAATGGATGGACGGGGCGGGTTGTGGGTGGGCAGATACATAGGTAGGCAGAAAAGTATATAGATTATCCGCTCTTGCTTGCTGGCAAACACGTAACACGGGTTTTTTTGTTTTAATAACACACACACACATACAGATACAGAGAGTGAAGGGGAAACAAATGTTGGGGGACCTTGAACGGTATTGGTACTACGGATGACTCAACCTGCCTGGTGTGGGAGGTTAAGTTCTTAATGTCTGCAGTAGTACCACACAACAAGAGTTCCTTCTCAGTTTAAAGGGATAATCCTTCTTCACACTAAACTGTTTGACGTTACCAAGGAAATGATACTAGAGGAGACAACCCACCCCTAGCAAGATCTCATGCCGAAGGCTCTCTTTTAACTTCGTCATATCGTAATAGGTAAATTATAACACTGATAGTACATCTGCCTAGTCTGTGAAGTGCTAGTGTCCCGATGGTCTTATTGTTGCTTTATCCCCTTTTGCTTTCCACACACGCATACACACAGTTCCCTGTATCGGCACACACGGCACGCAATGACACACTAGTTATGGTAAACTCACTGTCATTCCATGTATTGGCCTATTCCAGGAAGAGCCTTTAGATGTTCCCCCATCCCGAACCCGAAGCTGCTTACCGATTGTTTATTTTTTGCTTTGTTTTTGTAAAGTAAAACTATAATGGAAACATATTACAAATTAAATGTTTCTTGGCTTGAAACAGCTCATTCATTCGAGAGGTTATAAGGACATAGACTTGTGACCGAATGGACCGAAAGTAGTTACACCAACAAACTGATACTTAAATTTCCAATCTATCAAAACCGAGCATCCCAAACAAGACTTCTTGGACCGAAAGCAGCTTAAACAGAGTTTGTGCAAATCTTAATCTTTAACATGAGTCAAACTAACGAGAATGTGCATTTTTCATTTCAACGTTGATATTGTTTCAAGCCGGTTGTGTTTCAACTTCTCACACAAATCAAACAGGTTGGCAAACATAAACCATGACAAAACCAAAAAAAAAAAACACAACACAAATGATAGTGTAAAAGTCTACTTCAATCAATGAGCGAGAAAGAAATGTGTAAGTAAAACAATAGAGAAAAAACACGATCGACACGGTTTGGTTGTGGGGTTGATAATGGGTCAGGTTCAACATTTCCGGCATCATTACGGCAAGTAATGTTGTTGATGATGACAGTAAAAAAACCGGACCAAAGGTAATGTAATGTGATACTGAATGTTGTGTGATGTTTGTGCGCATAATCGGACGGATATGCACACCGACATACACACACAGACACGCACACACGTGTACATCGCCTCATACCTTTTTTCCTCTTTTTGCTGTACTCTCCCTGAGCGCCTGTCTTGCTGAACGCACAGCATCACTACTACTGGGAGGTGCAAATGCCCACCTCTTTGCCCCCACCTTGGATCACGCTGAACACGTTGACGCGTTACATCACCTCCCGCACCGTTACAAATCACATGGACACAGTGTGTGGACCGATGCATCGTCCATGCCATTTGGCGGTAATTCATTCGATTTTAGTATTTTTAAGCATCGTAACATTCTTTTTTGTTTTCTTTTTTGAAGTTCTGAACGTCTCAACGTATCAGTAAAGCGCGCGCTTTTTCTCTCTCTCTCTCTCTTTTACTAAGCCCCAAAATCGTATGGAGGGTATTTTGAGGTTTGGTTTTGTTTTTTTTTTTTATGGGGTGGCTACTTCTTAACAAAGTACAGATGAGAGATATTTTATCTGCAAAAAATCTAGAAAAAATTAGAAGCGATTTTATGCGCTGCTTAACAATTACCCGACGAAGGGCAAGATGGAGGAGCATATAAATGTGAGTGGAGTGGATTTGTGGCGATGTGTCAGTGTTTCATTTCAAAGTATAAGTGTGTGTGTTGTTGTGAGTGTGTGTGTGTCTGAGGGTGTTCTTTTGGGGAATAATGTATTTAATTTTGTTGTGTCTGTATGATGAGTTTTGTGAGTAAAATCGCAACATAAGTAACACTTGATTGTGGTGTACAGTGAATCACACACAGCCCCCGCTTAACACCCACGAAGCCGATTTGAAATGCCCCCGGCAAAAGGAGGAGGCTCGCGGACATAATGGCTAAAATTATAAGAAAAACAGTATGCATTATATTGGGAGATTTGTTTAAATAATAACACGATCAAACGACGAACGCACGTACGACGTACCAATAGGACACTCTCGCCAAACCCTCAAAACCCAGCCAACACGTGCAATGTGGACACAGTGGACACGAGTAAGCTCCTGCATGAAGACTAGTACTAATCCCCGCTTGTCTAATGAAACACCTTGCAACTCTGATCATGCTGTGGTGTGAAGTAACCGATTCGAGATGAAAGACTTGAGCGATCCAAAGCAGATGCCTAGATGCACATGCGCTGTCCTATGTTTGGGTGAAAAGTGTCTACAACTGTAATCGAACTCTAGCCGCCGAACTGTCCCTAGAGACTCTCCGTCGTGAACTAGAAAAGCCTAGTGTCTAAGCCAGTCCCCACTATTCCATCCCCTGAACTGGCTGGCTACATGTGCTACACGAAGCGAAGAGAAGAAGAGCAACAAACCTAACGATGATCGAGTAGTGGAAGAGCTGCAAACACAAGACTAAACGGTTCTATTTCGACTTCTACGTTTAGTTCCCAAGATCTCAAGATCACCCTGTACCCCCAACATAAAACAATTGAACAATCAAAAAGGAAATAAGCCAAACAAATGATGATGAGGAAAAGGAACAAAGAAACGATGTTCACCTGACAGAGCAACTTCAACACAGACCCTCAACAGATTGTAAGAAAGTGGAACAAATCTCAGGAAGGACGACACCTCTAACCTCTAACCCCTCATGAGACACCCTGCCGCTTTAGCAAAACGTGTGTAAGGCATTAAGGAAAAGGTATTTTCTTGCGGATTTGCAAGAAAGAAAGAAAAACACAAGAAACAACTCATAACAGTTTGCGCAGTAAAGCAGTAAAATGGAACTGCACCGAGAGTACGCGGAAGAGAGCGTAGAACACGTCGTACTTACCGAACTTGCTGTCGATCGTTAGGCTGTTGCGGTTCTGATCGTCCAGAAACAGATCCTCCAGGCAGCGCTTGCTCAGGTGGTCTTCGGATGAGCTGAGGTGGCCCAGGTTTTCCCGGAAATCGCTGCGGGACGAGAACTGTGTGCCTTCCTTCGAGGGGACAAGGTCTTGCTTCTTCTCAACCGGTCGGTAAAGAGCACCGGAAACGCATACGTGCAGCATACATCCACCTGGAGGGAAGAATGATTGGATTAGTAAACGATAATCCAGAAGAATAGGCATAGAGTAACGACTTCTTACCCAGTATCAGCAGTGTACCGTGAAATCCAAACAGATGTATCAACCGTTCGATCAGCATCGGAAAGACGAAGCTGCCGGCAGCCGTTCCCGAAATTGTGATACCGTTCGCTAGGGCGCGATGCTTTTCAAAGTACTGCGACACGATAACGATCCCAGGAGTGGTCGAAAGTCCTCCGCCAATACCTGCAAACATATGGAATATTAGAATAACTCAAACGGCGTTATAGAAATCCGCAGCCGCACCGGTCAATATTCCAAAGGTAAACAGCAGATGGTACATGCTCGTTGCAAAGTAGCTCAGCGTAAGACCTAGGCCACAGAACACCCCTCCAATGATGACCACGATCCGGCACGAGAACCGCTGGCACAGTGCGCTTGAGAGCGGTGCCAGCACCAGGCACAGTGCCGACAGTATCGCCGGTATCCAGGAGGCGGTCGTGGCCGACGCGTTCGGAAAGTTTTCCATTATCTCCACGTACAGCACGCCGTATGATTTGACCAGCCCGGCCACCCAGAACTGCACGGAGAAGGCGCCGAACACGATGATCCAACCGTACCCACCGTCCGGTGGGCTGTCATCGTCGTCCTCGCTCGTATCGGACGCTACCGGTTTCCGCTGCTTCTGGATGTGAAGCTTTTGTCTGGCAGAGGGTAGTGCAAGAATGTATGTGTGTTAGTTCCGGCTGGAGCTGCCATAAAGCTCTACAGTGCCTACCATAACTATATGGACAGTCGTTTTTCCCGATTAAGTTGATTTAAAATCCAGAAGAGATAAAAAATTGAATGTTTTATTTGTGAATAATATGATTTCACAACTTCGCATACTTTCAAAACTATTTTTTGTAAAAAAAGCTATTAAGGGCAATTATATAACTAAGATACTTCCAAACAGTTTTGATTTGGCAATAAATAATGCATTTTAAAAACGTTTCAAAATACAAGACCAATTAAAAAAAATTAATATAATTTATTTAAATTAAAAGTTGATAAATATCTTCAACTTGTTAAAATACACTGGACGAACCGACCTGCAGTAATTTATGGACCTTGCGCTAAACGCCAATTTTGAAATATGACAGTTATTTGAGCAATTTGTACTAATTTGAAACATCAGTTATCAAATGCATCATAAATTCCCTTTCATTCAAATTTTTAAAACCATTGGAAAAGGTACAAAATTTTAATCTTTAGATGAAATCAAATCACTTAACTAATTTAGTAGCTAAAATCTACCACTGCATGTGAAATTATACGAAAATTAGATATAATTTAACTGAAATCCTAGAATTTTGACATACGCTAATATTCGAGCGTTCAATCGCTAATATTTCGAAAATATTTGACTGAACCAGTCCCGTGGTGCAAGCGTCAACTCGCACGACAACAACATACCCGTCATGGGTTCAAGCCTACGATGAACCGTCCCCGGCAGCAAGGATTGACTAACCGGATGGTACCGTCCGCATGGTAGTGAATTAAGCCTCGAATGCCAGTATAGGCCGGCATGTAAGCCGCGTAGGACGTAACGCCAAATAGAAGAAGAATAAGAAATGATACTAATTGAGTTCAGACCCATATAACCATATAGTGAGTAGCCTGTGGAAAAGGAACTCATAACGGAAAGTGAGGTGAGGCGATGAGTTGTCTCTGAATAGCTGTTCGAAACTGTATCTATTCCGGATTGTAAGCAATTTTCATATAGTTATGGTAGGCACTGTAATTCTGTTTGGGTTTTTGAATGTGATGGTACTTACTTTTTGTTTCGGATTTCACGCGATTTCGCTATCAGCGGCCGCGCGGTTAGGCTCGAGACAGTCAACAGGTTCTCGTTGTCGTCCTCGTCCAGCTCGGTCGAAGGCTGGGGCTCCACTGCTATAAATAGAAAGTGGACCTTTAGCACGAACAAACACACACACACTCAACAACATTGCTATCAAAGATCTTACCAGTGTGTGGCTTGGCCAGGTTGTAGTGCGTATCGAGGGCCAGTGAGGAAGGCCGGAGCAGTGTGTCGCTGCGTTCATCGCCGGCGCCGTTGGTCGTCGTCGTCGTTCCTGCAACCGGTTGCGTTGGGATGCCAAAGTCATCGAGCAGCAGGCTCGGACCTTCGGTGACGGTCGTCGTCGTCGGTGCGGCCGTGGTCGAGACTGCAGCAGCGGTAACGACCGGTGCGGACTGGATCGAGAACATGGAGCCACTGTTCTCGAACTCGGCCAGCAGGGCAGCATTGAGAGGCGCCCGGCATCGCTGCTCCGGGATGGAGGGATGGTACACGCCGTCGAACCGGAGCCGGTTATCGTCCGCGTGGGGCTGTATTTCGATATCCTCCGAAAAGAGGCTTTGTGGGCGCAGGTACTGATTAAGACACTCCTGCGATGTCTGGCAGGGAAAAAAGATAAACGAAACAGAGATTGATCAAACTAAATGCCCAAAATCTTAACCCCTTTATTATGTCCTTAATTTTGTTCCATTTTTATTATCCCCTTTTTTGTACAAAACCAATTTGGAAGGAAAAGCTCGCTTACTCATACGCTATCCGCACGTGGCCACGAAAGACCTTGAAATGTCACGGGACATTCCAGATGACGAATGATTCACATGATTCACTTTACAAATCGAACTTTGTTGGAACTATTTAATCAATAACCCACCACAATGCATGACAAGTTAAAACGGCCCTGTGTAATGTCCCAAAGCAACACGCAACAATGCTCCCTTTCTTCATAATGTGGCATCAAAATGGTCCGAGGAAAAAAATCCTCCCGCTCCCACTCTTTTGATTTGTTTGTTTGCCCACGTGGCCCGCTGACAGGGCACGTGTCGTCCAGGGCTGTATTGCACAATATGGCGCCCGCGCGCGCAAGCAGAGAGCGATAGCGGGGAATCTGTTTTATTAATCCCATACAAAAACGTTACTAAACTTACTAAACAACACATCTTTTTTATGGAGTTTGATTGTTGCTTCCAAACGTAAAAGTTGACCCATTAAATCATGCTAAATGCGCCTAACTGTACGGCACAACGTGAAGTACCAGGCTGCTCCATCACGCTTTCCCGGGTTCGTTGCTTTATCAGTCAAACAAAATAGAGAAAAGCTCGATCGATTGGAGCTTCACAATAGAGCAATGTTTCAATCGGCAGCAGCGAAATGCTCAGCTTGAGGGAGAGAGGTGGGGTTGAACAAAAACCATTCTACATAGCATGTAATTTCCCTCCTACTCCTTCCCCTACTGTCTCATGTCTACCGGCCAAGTCCGGTGACAGCCATTATCGACAAAACTTTAAACTTTGTGCGCTGTAAGATCAGCTACAGCACAGAAAAGGAAGATGCACGTAAAGACGAAGAAGAGTTTGTTTATCGCTTTTTCCTCCCAAAAAATGGAGGAGCAAGGTCGTGCGAGATTGAAATTAATAGTTATGCTCATTAAACTTTGAAAAGCCTTCGGGTTTCGTACTTTTTTTTGGGTTTCGCTTTTTAGTGTGCGTGGACAAACTTTGTCTTTCGATGGCTTTGTTGTTCTGCGCCCGAATCGATCTGTGATAAGGCGAGTTTATGCATACTGTAGGCTAGTTTGTTACCGAAGCAAATTCTTTTTTTTTTGTCTATAAACTCCAAACAAACGCTTGCGTCACGTACGTGTAGCAAACTTGCTCGAACGCTGTTTATTATTTTTGAAAGCTGCTAAATTTAGCGATTTAACATTGCGAAAGGACACCAAATGCGCCGCAGCTTTCTCGTTGGATCGGAAAGGCGAGTGGCCTGCTGCGCTGGCCGGGCGCGTACTGTTTTCAACCCAATCATCATCCCCAAGGGCAAACGGAAAACTCCACGGCCCGGAGACGTACCACCGAGGGTGTGGGTGACGTCTTTCCCGACCTGTCACTGCAACAGCTCTCGGTGTCGGTGCGATGGTACACTGCTGGGGAGTGGTTGTCCCACGGCCATGGCCGTACATTTCCTGGCTGTGTGCACACAATAAATTGATTGATTTCCTCTCACTCTTTGTCTCTCTCTCTCTCTCTCTTTCTCTCTCTCTCCCTCTTCTCCCTTTCTCTCTACTGAAAAAGCTCCTAATACAACAAATGCCAGCCGAACATGTTCATGAAGCAGCCCACACCAGACAATCTGCCGGAACAGTTCTGTAACGAAACCATTAAAGTGTTGTTGTTTTGTGCGCCTGTTCGACTGTACTGGTGCTTGGGAGTAAAGGATTTTACCCAGTACAAAGACAGCACACCAACCTTTCGATGGACGTGTGTGCTGGAACTCGGGCGGGAGGATGTTGCATTGTTAATGCCACTTCAACCGGGAAACTCATGGGCGCAGGGCGGAAAGAAGGCATGATTATTACAGGCAATCAATATCAGTCATTCAGTGTGTGTCCCACAGGCTAATAATGATGTCATCGTTTTTCGTTTTGCAATTACTGCTACATAAAATGGTGTCACCCATTTGCCGATGGGAGTAAGGGAAAGAGGGGGTACGGGTGGTACCCGTGAGGAAGGAAACGATTAAAAAAGGGAATTCCTAGGAATGCAATGTTGATTGTTTTCTGACTTTTTACGACGGGTTTATGTTAATTGCATGAGCTCATGCTTAACGAAAGCTTTTTACTTATTTTAGCTTTTGTAAAAAAAAAGTATATTACTTTTTCTATTCCAAAATTTCTTCAAATTATTTCAAACTTCAAATTCACTTCTATCTTCAATCTGTTTTCAAATAGCCAGTCAACGAAACATGAAACTGTGAGTGAAAAATTAAAAACTTCTTTTTGGCAGCTATGGTAAGCGCCGGCAAGTATGCAATTTAAATACATTTAATAATTTAACCAGATTTGCTGAAAAATCGATTGGAATAGCAAGACAAACGTCCACTTAGTGTATTATTTCCTGGATTGACTGGGTTGACAAGCTTCTTTGTCTAACCAATAACTCGTTGCCTGTATGTGTCCTATTGATCGACCCAATAATAAGGCGCTTCGTCAAGTACCATGTATTATTCATCCTAATGGTTGAGGGCTGAGTACGAGTTAGCTGTACACTGCTAAGTCGATATTTTACGACTTTATCGTAAGGCTGGCTCGTATAGCAGGTGTTTGTGGTGAAATAAAATTAATGTTTAATGGTTACTATCGCGATTAAAGTATCATCCATTAAAAGCATATTCAAAGTGGCATTATCTGTCTAGTAAAAACTGGAATTATGTTATGACAAAAATTGGAGAAAATTGTAGCTTCTTCATTTAGCAGAAACTTCTTTTAACAGTATATCTCAGACGTTGTGGTATAGCTCACTCTATTTGTGAACATCTAGAGATGCATTAATGCCCTGTTTTTTTGCTGCGGGAGATGACGGAATAAATTTAGACAGTGCGCAAACAACTGCTTTAATCGCAATATGGATGCATCATTTCCATACTGTTTTAGATTATTACACCGGAGAAAAGAACGATCCATATTCGTGACTCATTCTTATGTTAGACAGTACAACCGCTAACAGTCTGCTTTACATGTACCAATTTGTTCCGTTCTGCTGTAGCTGTCCTACAACACCATCACCCGTTTCTTCTGAGTTGCTAGGCCAACGGATGGTTGATCAAGTAACAATGTAACATAAACAGGTACTTATTGATTGCTTTCGTTCAGTGCTCCAGTTGGACAATACCTTTATTGATCTACCAAGACACATTAGAGATTTAGCAAAAACATTAGCTAAAATGAATGCTGTTTGTAGTGCCTTTCACGATACTAGCCAGCTTTTTATACGGATTTTGATAGTTGGCTGCTGAAACCATGTCAACACTCCATAGCTTGCAATGTTAAGCATAGATAATACAGCCTCAAAGCTAGAATTATATTCGAGTACTTGCTCGAAAAAATGTCAAAACATGATCGTGTTCTCATTCATCACAAAGTGCATTAGAGAGATCAGGTGGTGGAATCTGGAATCAAAGTGTAGGTAGACCAGGTGGTCTCGTAGCATGTTTTTTATTACCAAATTTGAACGTCACTTTTTGATTGGACTGGTGAAAACTTTTGCTCAAACAGGCTTTCTGGTAACTTGACGAATACACAAAACATTATTATTATCAGAAGATTATTTGAAACAGAAGCAATAAAAATCAACCTTCTAAATACATACACCATGAAATAAACCATCTATATATTATATCCACTTTGATAGTTTCTCTAAAACTGCTATACAATGCAAACTATCAGCCGGTTTACTATGGCTATGGCTTTTCGGCCTACGATCTTAAAAGGGAAAGGAGCCCTGTTATACGTAACTTATGAATAGGTTACTTGTTCTATTAATTAAAAATAATGATAATATAGTAGTCAACATAGCTTAAGTGTGCTGATATCCAGATTATCATTATTAAAATATAAATTTGACTAGTAAGGCGCTTGAATGAATAACCTGCCCAATGCGATCGAAGAACAACACTAAATAATTCCGATGTTCAAATAATTGGATTAGATTTTTTTCCGTTGCCTTTCAAAAATAATCAATCATATGCCTGCCTCTTTCTTGTGCAATACGAAAGACAGGAAAACTGCTGTTAAAAATAAACAAAGCCATCATTAAATTATATCCCCCATGTTCTCCACACAGCAATTACTCGACAAAAATACTCCGAGCTGCAAAAGATCCGAAAAAGAAGCAAAGAACGATACGAAAATAATGATCATTTATTAGAGACAGCGCACATTAACAATGGCACTGCGGCACACCGGACCAACAAACAACTGCGGCAGAGAGGACCACCGTTCATAGCAAAAGAAAAAGGGGGGAGCGATGATAACTGCAGCCACCCAGTGTCTGCCATCCACGCTCCAACCAATGGCTGGAACCTAACGATGGTGTGTTGCCTGCCTGTGTCTGTGACCCACATTTTATGCAGCATCCACCGGCATAGCGCCGCACCACACAAAGAGTCGTTGATACAAAGTGCAAGGGCACACGACCCACTTGCCGTGGCATCCGCAGATGCACCGAGAGCTCTAGCTTCCGCCATTGCATTCCACATCCATCCTGGTAGGATGACAAAGAGGAGGGTTTTGGTGGCTTTATTTTTGCCCTGTATGTATGTGTGCTTGTCACCTACTACAGATCGTCTTTGTTTTAATTAATAACTCTCGCGCTCCCCGCATAAAGCGGCGATGATGCATCAGTGCCTTGCAGCGAGCTTATTTCCGTTCAGCTGTTGTTTGCCGATGTGTAGGCCCGAAAGCCCGACGGGCTCGTTGAGAGTGAAACTCTAGACCTCACCCAATGCTCGCCTACTACTGCATCCCGTGTTTCGTAACCATCCGTCGTCAGTAGCGTAGATCCTGCCTGCTGCAGCACAACAGAGCAAAGTGACACACAACATCACCCGCGTAGCCCGAA
The DNA here is from genome assembly GCF_943734685.1 of Anopheles coluzzii. Classification (NCBI taxonomy): domain Eukaryota; kingdom Metazoa; phylum Arthropoda; class Insecta; order Diptera; family Culicidae; genus Anopheles; species Anopheles coluzzii. The sequence continues at coordinate 66,533,910 of NC_064671.1, read as the reverse complement.
GCCATCGCAATGTCTGTCTATCTCAACGCCTACTCCGCGCTCAGTACTCTCGGCTCCTCAATGTTCCTGCTCCAAAACTCTCGAAGCACGTTCCTGCGCAAGTACGCTACCGGTTCTGGTTTCATCGTCATCATCATCGGTATCATCATCCCCGATTGCGACTGTAAGCAAATGATACCTTCACCCACAAAGAGAGGAAAGAATGGGCCGGATCTCCGACCACACAGTGTTGTGATCCGTACCTCCGTGTGAGGGAGTTGGTGGAGATGAAACAATATCGATTTTCCACGAACTTGTGCAGCTGCTGCTGCTGCTGCTTCTGCTGCTGCAACAGTGCCATCAAAACCCCCCCAGCTAAATGACAAGGGCAGCCGCTTCCTCTCCTTAACAACCCCCTTTGCCACGCCTCACTTACCTGGAGATTCCATTCTTTTGGCAGAGACATTTTTCGTAGATGGATGTGGCGAACTTTCCGTTCTTGAAACTTGGTTTCATTGGACTGCTAACGGTGTTTGCTGGTTCCGTGGTTCGTTTCTTCGGTCGGCAGTAGTTTTCCGGCGGTGTGCTGTGGACACACGACAAGATGGCACCAGAGCAGATACACCTGCTACTTCCCGAGCTGCTTTCCCAACACACACACACACGCAATTGCCGCCGTTCACGTTCACGACAGTTGTGCTGGACAAGCCTCCACTGTAATACTGTTGTTACTGTTGCTGCTAGCTCGTACTCGTACTTCCCGGAAATGAGAACGACGATGTGTCTTCCGTTCCTCACACTCTCTTTGTGTGTGTGTGTATGTGTCTAGTCACACATTTTGTATGGCGCAGGAAATTGGAACTCTTTCTGTAGCACGAAACGCTTCTCTTTGTTGGGTTTTCCAGAATCTGCCGAATGTCCCGAATGACTTGCTTACGAATTTTACAACAATTGTTCACTACAGTATTGTCACGCGGTCCTCACCCGCTGAGGAGGATTTAATCTAGAATTTTCCTATGCGCGAAGTTCGCGAAGTGGTCGCCTCCAACTTCAATGTCTAACTATTTCAATACGGTATAGTGTAGTCTAATACTATGGTGCCTAAGTGTGTCTCCGTAATGTTGACTGAGGTTATTAACTGCTGCTCCAGTCTAGAGCACCAGTTTATGTAATACTATCACCACTGAACTTGTCTTTGAGACAAATCAACTTTGGTGGTGTGGTGGTAAAGCTATACCTCTCTCTTTCTCTTCTTCTCTTTCTGCTGTAACCTCTTACTTTCTGTGCTTGCTTCGTTTTGGCAATCCGTTTCTTGTGTACCTCCTGCACTGGCTATTGTACACGTAACTCTCGCAAAAATTACAACACCTTCGTAAGGATCTGTAGTAGGCGAAAACCGTACAGATAAAAGCCTTCACACGAAGACCCAAACCAAATTAAAACAAAAAACAAAAAAAGTCCAGAGTATACGTAATCCGACACGGTGTCGAACCTTTTGAGCCTAACTTTTTTTTCTGTCCGGGGCTAGTTCCTGCCAGTCCCGTACGAATTATCTAACTATATCACACACTGCGCGCGGGTGGTCGTTGGTTAAAAGCCAAATTCTTTTCTCTCTTTTCACAACTGGAAGCGTGGAAAATTCGGTGGTTTTAGTTGCTTCTTTTTTCACCTGCACACACACACACGCGGGCGCGAGAACACACACTTGGATCGTTACCAGAATTCTGCTGGAGAGGGGAGGCAAGGAAGGCTGGTCAGGACAGCAAAGCCTGATTCTATTGGAATTAGGTACTTGCACAAAACACAACTCCGGCGGTGCACTGAGCGCAGTGGTCGAAAAGAAAATGACTGCCCGTGGACAGTGGACCACCCCGTGCAAGTACAGCCTTCCTTATGGTGGGCTAACTTTTCTTGGCTTCTCCGAGGTTTTCTTTTTTCTACGAGCCGGAGCGTTTGTGCCAGAACGAGATGACATTGCAATTATCCTGACGGTAGGTTTCGGGTATAGTTCTCTTCCACTCCTGCGCACATTTGTTATCAGACGATTTGTGCCGTTTTGGCGATGGCTGCACGTGCGCACTTCGGATGTTTTCGGTCGGTTTTGTGTCGGTGGTCGGTGCTGGCAGGGAATGACAGAATCAGGTGGCGAATCAGGCGAGTTATCATAAACGTTTGAATCCAGGGTTGGGTAGAATACAAATTTCCAGATTTTGTAGATTTTTTTGGAATTTTGGAAGAAATTCGTTTATTTTTTAAGAGGTATATTCTAACAAATTATGACAAATTATTGAAACATAAACAGCAATTTGCTACAAAGAAGTTTTCAATGATTATTCTACAATATGGAAATGATATCAATTGCCACTATCCTCTTGTAAACTGCATTTTAATGTCATTGACCTTGCATTGACCTTGGCATAGTAGACAACTATAACACACTTTCCGTTACTCTCAGATGTTGTTGGTGAAGATCGTGAAAGATATCGATTGCTATCTGTGTGATCTTCGACAGGAATTTAAAACCTTACACCTTGTAAATGATATCTGAGATATCGGTACATCCAATATATTGAACATGTCGTGCTTTTTAGAAGTTTTATAGTTGCAGTCAACTCTCTCTCTTATTTGAGAGGCAATGGGACTGCCGAATAAGAGGGGTTTTCAAATTACAGAAGTTGAAAGCAGTGACAGATTTAGGGTATCAGGGGCCCTAATTGGTGTCGAGCGAGGGGGGGGGGGGGTATTTCATTTGGCTTTGTTTCAAACTCATCGTGATGGTTTGCTGGCGGGGAGGGGGGGGGGGGGGTTTAAGATCTCTCGAGTACCTATAAAGTTTAATTATTTATTTGTTAATTTAATTTATTTATATAGCTATTCAACACCTAATCCCTAACTTATTCCCCTAACATCTGCCTTAATCCGGTATCGCCAAAAATAAAAATTAATAAAATATTCTCTTTAAATGTGTTGGTCGTTAAATTAAAATCCAAGTGATAAGACCATGTATTGAATTGCCTTGTCATAGCTAGTAACGGCTCATTGTATCCATATAAGAAATGCCTGCTCTCACCAACAAGCAAGTTATGAGAGCGAAGAGGTCTCGAAGGCACGTAAATGTTGCTCTGCTCGAATAAAAAACGTCTAATTCGATTTTTAGACGTATTTTTTTAGCAACAAATACACATTGGTTTACTTTATAACGGTGTTCGAGCGTCTATAGGCCAAGCAGAAGGCAATGCAAGCGATAACATGGCATGGTTGTAAGTACAACGTTTTTTGAAGTCTATGAAACGATATAATAAAAAAAAATTTATCAAGGGATAGCTCTAGATCATTTTTAGACACCAAGTACAATTATGAGTCTCTTCGTGCATGAGGCCCCTATTGGGCACAGAAGTACTCGATGAGACTACTGTACACCCTGTTGTATATGCTGGAATTATGCCATACACAAATAAGAGGGATACAGATTTCAAAGGTTTTCCAAATTCGAGGGACAAAAATGTACTGGAAATGAAGGGACTGTGGAAAATGTTCAAATAAGAGAGGTATTTCAATTTGGAGAGGTGTCAAATAAGAGAGGGTTCACTGTTTAATATTTATTTATTTAACAGACGGACCTATTGATCTAATCGTTTCTTTTATAAATAATGATACACATACATCAGGCATACCCGTTACACATCACGCGAAGCATGGGATGACCCTGACCATTATATCTCTCAATATACTCATATTATTAGTATTTGGAGTTAGCAATATGCTGATGGTTGTTTTTAACTCTATTGTTGTGTAAAGATTGTGTTGCTCGCTTTCATTATGTCAGAATTGATTCTATTCAATTAAACGATACTTTGCATTTCTGCTCGGCAGAGTCATTAGTATTTTTAAATTACCTGATGAAGAACATGGGATAAACGATGAACATTCTCATTTGGAACATCCCATTTGGGAAAGATCAACTAAAGTGAAGAATTTCAATATTCACATAATATTCTAACAGATACTGTAAATTCTTAATTTCTTAGTTAACTCCCCAATAGCACCGTTTTTGGGCAAGCTCATTTGGAATCCAATTGGAATCTTTTAGACTCACTTGGAATTTCCTATGTGTCTGTCCAATAACTGTGCTATAGATTCAAATTCCTTCAGAGATTGCTGTGCTAAACGCCAAAAACAGATTGAACCTATGGATTAAGAACATAATTATACTTAAATAATCAATGCATTGTAATGAACAAATGAATATTTATTATAATAAATATCTACGGAAACCACAACGCCTCAAACTATTTATGATAATAATCAAGCTTTTCACCTGATCTCTCCTAGCCTCTAGAATACAGGATCGAGGATTACATGAAAAAAAAAAATGAAAAAATATTCAAAACAATGGGTCAATTCAAAATAATTGACCACAATCATACATTGTTGTTTTAAGAAAATGCTGGCCTGGGGGTCTATTCGATAGATGTGGCTCCTCCTCAACGACACAAGGACTGACTACTTGTCTGGGAAGCTTGTATAGACCGGTATCGACGTTGTACGCCACAATTAATGTTGAAAAAAGCTTCTGAGCTTCCGGGTTATGCACCCATACAACTATGCTATATCAACATCTGACCTTCCGTAGCGTTCAACATTCAACTTGAACTCTTCATAACCTCCAAAAATCAACTCATACAATGACCTCTTACCTTAACGGTTTTTGGCAGCCGCACTTTTCTCCCCCAAAAATAAATTGAGCAAAACTTTTCTACATTTCCGCAACACAGTAACAACCACTCCCTATACCTCTTTGCGCCCAATAAACACCTTCAATAGGTCAGCGCCGCGGGAGGTTATCATCCAACGACGCATAAGCCACTGGCACACTAAACCTTCCAAAGCACACCATGCGACGGAGCAGTTCCCAAGCGGGAGTAGAATTTTTCGCAAAAGAAAACACTTCCGACCTGCTTTATGCATAGTTCCGCGTTGCTGATAGCTGTAGAGCGCGCGGTACCTTTCCCGCTGGAAACACGGCAGGGCGTCTCGTCGTCGGCGTTCCAGCAATCGCAACTATGCGACCGCTTGGAATGACAACAACGCGCCACCAACGCGGTATAAATACGCGAACGCGATCGTTACCTTTTACGCGCTGCACCTTTACTGCCGAAAGTGCTTTACTACATCTTACTAGCATGAAGGGACTGGCTGTCTTGCCACTGCTGTGTGTCGTTTCGTTCGGTGTGCGCACGGTGTGTTCGAAGTTGCTGTACAAAAATGTAGAAACGTTCGATTTTGGGAACGAGCTGGAGAATCGTGACGGCGAACAGGGAAAGTCACGTGCAAATCGTACCCAGGAACGCATCAATCTAACTGTACCAGGTACAGTGTCTTGAGAAAGAGATTTGGAACGATCACTCTGATTGATCATTGTCGATCTTCAACAGGAACTAAATGGTGTGGACCGGGTAATACGGCCAGCGATTATGAGGATCTTGGATCGAACTCGGAAGTGGACAAGTGCTGCCGCGATCACGATCATTGCGATAACATACCGGCTGGAGAATCGAAATATGGACTAAAGAACAACGATTACTTCACAAGGTACGAAAATACGTTGTACTGGAGATGAACTGTCGAACTAGCATGCTCCTTATTGCTTTCAGATTGCACTGCAAGTGTGATCGCGACTTCCAGAACTGTCTGCGACGTGTCAATACGACCTTCTCCAATAAGCTGGGCAACTTTTACTTCACCGTGCGTGATCAGTGCTACAAAAAGCAACACCCAATAGTGGACTGTGCCGAGCATACGAACAAGTAAGTTTCAGCAAAGCTTAACTCCTTATTAGATGTCTTATAATTATCTCTTCTCTGTAGAATTTTCCTTCGACGCTGCGTGCGGTACGTGCTGGACACCTCGCGCAGTGATATGTGGCAATGGTTCGATCTTCCGTTCTACGATGACAACGTGCTGGATGGGTTTTAAAGAATGGGCTGTGAAGTGGAGAGTAATTGGAAGACCTTTTATTAATCGAATAGGACATAAAGCTTGTATCACATAGCTCTCTCACACGCACACACATAGCTCGTTCTATTCTTACGCTGGGACGGAAATGCACCACAAATTACCACAAATTTCGTTAGATCTCGTAGCTAGCAGCTTGTAAGGGGTAGAAGAATTCAAGGGATTGAATAAACATTGTATAAATAAACCTTCCACAGGCTTCATTCGTTGACTAGAAATAGGTTACGCTTTTTGAAGCACCGCCCCCCCCCCCCCCTCCACCCCTATGTCGTCCATCTTATTCGCTCTTGGTCTTGGTGTCGGTCAGGAACATGTTGCGGAAGGTGGCCGTCTTGAACAGTGGCACCGAAAGCACCGCACCCATGCACGATCCAATCCAGTAGACGATGATATGCTCGAGGGCGGAATTGCCCGCACAGCCCCACTTCAGGGCGGTCGCCAGCACCGGGTTGAAGTAGCCGCCCGAGTAGTTGAACGCTGCAAATACAAAGATAGCTGTATCGTTACGTTCGTGCCGGTAGCATCGCGCTCCTGCTCGGATTTCCCTTTACCGGCAACAACCAGGCTCGTTCCGATGAACGAATCGATGAACGCACCGAACCGGGCATCCTTCTCCGAGATCACTTTCGATGCGAGCCGGCAGCAGAGCGTCGCAAAACCTTCGATGAACGCACCGAGGTACTGGTTCACCTGTGCAATCAATCCAAGCAAAGTATTGGTAGAGGAGTTGATGGTTTATCGTTTATATTTATCTTACCTGTAGGTCCGCCTTGCAGTCTTCGAAGGCACGGCCTTCGTGAGTTTCTGCCAGCTCAAACCACCAATACAGCTGCACGTAGCGGAATATGCAGCAGCCTCCCATCAGCTGGGCCCAGATCTTGAGCGAAGCCTCCTTGAAGCTTACCTCACCTATAGAAATAGTCACGATATTTAGTGATCTTGTTGTGTGGAAGATTATGGTATTATGGTTGATAATAAGAATCATGGTTTAGCAGATGTTTGCAAAAGATCAGATGGATGATGTCTCAAAAAACATCTCGTATTCTCAACAACATGTAACGATCTTTCAAGCCGTATGAAGAATTATCAAGAATTATCTAAGAATTGATCTTATTAATTATCTAATCCTACTGTCACTCTGAATGTCTTTATCATCATGCCCTGATGATCTTCTGATACGGTTATGAACACTCCTCTATCAAATCATTACTGAAAAGTAGGTGATCTTGAGCCATCTTGGGAAATACATGATGTCTTACACTACGCTACTCAAACTTTCTCTGTGTAGATCGGGTTTTCACGAATAATTTAATCTGTTATGACTCCACCTGATGACAGGCAATGGTCTTCGGGTGATGTGTGAGTGTAGCAAGTTGGCCCATAAAGAGAGTCGATTGGCAAAACGGGGCATTAGACTGTGGATTACTGCGCGGGCAAGAAGTCTTATAATACAATAGTTTTACCGTATCTTCAGAAACCAATAAGTGTCGTTATTGAACCGATAAAAGAATGGCGTTATCACAACATAGTTAACTCTGATAATCACTTGAAAGAGGAATGCCACATTCCTTTAATTGATCTAATTATCTTATCTTGAAAAATTGTATGATAAATCGTTTAAAATTCTGAAATATTTATTTTACAAAAAAAAGAGATGATCTCATGGAGTAATGACTAAGCGTTTAATAAATTACAGCAATGATTTTAGTCGAAGATAATCTATTATGGAACCTTAGTTGGATATTCAAGTTCTTAGTAATATAATATAGTAAAACATGCTGTGTTTTCTAGGTGTTGTTGGTTGTTGCGCAAGCCAAACTGTTTTCGCGTCCCTGGAGCCTTCTTAGAACTTCAGAATCCAAAGAGGCAAATTATATTGAAGGTTTTTTTTTTAAAATAACCTTTTTTTAAGAAAAGCTTTTATAAATGCTCCAAATTACTACTGTTACAAATTACTGTTTTAAATGATTTCATCCTCCATTCCGTTAATATAGATTTGTTTGCAAACATTTTTTCGTTTTTTTTTCTTTTTGCTTTGCTACCGAACCAAGCAACGCTCATTTCCGGTTGGCAAGTGTCTCACAGTTTAGACCAAAATACAAAAAAAAACACATACAAAACCCGCCCTAGTCTAGCAGCTGATGATGATGGTGAAAGCAGTTAAAAATAAAACGTTCTCGCAAGCCTATATGATGAAGGTTGTGTTTTGCAAAGAGCAAAACACTAAAAATACAGAAACAAAAACGCATAAAAGAATAGGACACAGATTTTTTTTACAGAGAACACAGATCATTGCACATTCCACGGACGATTCTAGACGGTCGGATGGTCATTTGAGCCCTAAATCAAATTGCACTGGCAACGATCAAACGTTGATCTCGTCAGTCAGTTAGAGTGTTTTTTCTTATGTAACAAAAGCCACCACTAACCTTCGACAATCTGTTCCATGTAGGTGTAAGGGCAGGCGGTAGCCGAGCCCCAGTTGCGGCCCCACCAAATGGTAAGCGTAAACAGGAACACCGCGTACGTCGCGACGCCAAAATTGTCCGCCACTGTAATAAGTTCACAAAAACTTCAACCATTAGAACTTGTTCGAAATTGTTCCCTTTTTGGTCTTTCTTCACTACCAATTATCAGCTCGAAGCAACATCCGCACAGTTCTGCCGCTGCTATCGCCTCGAAAATTAAATCCTTCACCAGCCCATCTTTCGACATGCGTTCGTTTAGGCGGCGCGCTACGATCGCGAAGATGCAGGTAAGCGCAATGAAGAATGCACTGTAGCCCAGCTGCTCTATGGTTGCCATGGTCGTTCGTTTATTATATGTAAGTAAGTAACTTTTCAAACTTTTTCGTTCTCTGTTTTCAAAATTCACACCCTAAAGTTGCACCATAACCTCAAACTTATTATGATAATACTTTTATGCCACTTTTTCGCGCCACAGCAAACTAGTTTCTGGGCAGCTCGCGATGCTCACGATCGAGATCGGTCACCGACTGGCGGACTGTCGCGGTGTGATGTAAAAATAAACCGCCAGACCAGCGAGCGACACACACAAGATACACTTTTGGATGGGCAAAGGTTTCCCCACATCAATTGCCGCTATGCTACCGTTTGGTGGGGAGCAAATGTCCACAGGGCAGCGGCAGGAGTAGCAGCATCATAAACACGGGAGGAACAAAAACGTGAGCATGTGTACCGGTCGTTAACGAAGCATACTTGCTCGTGGTTGCTCGTGGTCGTCGCTAAGGGGATTGACTGCATATGAGGCGCATCGGCGTTGGGGTGAGCTGGTGATGAAGGGTTGTTGATATGAATTTAATTTAATGTTGTGCCCACTATGTACTTGTGGCCGATGGTGATGTGTGAGTTTGGTTTCAATCTTTGGAATCTGTAATCAACAAATATGCTACATAAAACAATTCAGCAACGAAATTTGCAGACAGACAAGAATTTTGCGACCACGCATTATGTGAAAAACATCCTTGCGACGAAGATTTTAGCTAAAAAGTGTTTTGCAAACCAAAAACAAAAAAAATGCAACCAAAACTTTTGCGACCAAAAATTTTGCGACCAAGATCTTTGCAACCAAGAATTTTGCGACCAAGAATTTTGCGACCAAGAGGTTTGCGACCAAGAATATTGCAACCAAGAATTTTGCGACCAAGAATTTTGCGATCAAGAGTTTTGCGATCAAGAAGTTTGCGACCAAGAAGTTTGCGACCAAGAATTTTGCGACCAACAATTTTGCGACCAAGAATTTTACGACCAAGAGTTTTGCGACCAAGATCTTTGCGACCAAGAGTTTTGCGACCAAGAATTTTGCGACCAAGATCTTTGCGACCAAGAATTTTTCGATCATGAAGTTTGCGACCAAGAAGTTTGCGACCAAGAACTTTGTGACCAATACTTTTGCGATAAAGACTTGGTCGGTCCAAGGAATTATTCTTGGTTGCAAAAAATGTGTCCTCAAAATTCGCTGATTTTTCTGTTATTTCCTAAAAAAGTGTCTTTTTTGCACCTACAGCTACTCGAACGAACAAATCTCCCTCGATTCGAGCAGTGCACTGGTGCTCGAATGTTGCCGGCTCGTCTAGCCGCCGCTTATCGATGGCGGTTTGTTTTGCACAAAAATAACGATGATTTTCAGCTGTTCTGTCAGTCCCTATCGCGGTGTTGTTTTCGTACCGATCGCAATCGGGCTATTTCTGGTTTTGGATTACTATTTTTAATTAAATGTACGAATATTTTGTGTAAAGAGTGTTATAAAAAAGTGATAAAAGAACAGCAAGAATCCTGATATTGCGGATTTGTTTTAAAAAGTAAATTAGACGTACATTGTTGTGTGCATCCTTGGAGGTGTGCCCCCTCCCTTATATCGTTAAAAAACTCAATATCAAACTCCTTCACAGAGCATTTCAAGTGGATTAATTGGTATGATTGCGAAGTTGCCTGCCCTCCCCCACAGAATCTATTAAACAGCGGGCCCCAAAACAAGACACCCCGCAAAAGAAAACACTTTATCTCTTATCAGCTGTAGATTTCATCGTAGCAGAACGAAAACATAAACCGCGACAACAGCATACCTGCGCCACGTTGTGGGCAGGTACAGGTTGAGGCGCAAACAACGCGCCCCGTCCCAGTTACAGCGTATACGCAGCAGCATACGCATCGTCAAAAAGCGCGTACCCCAACACTTGTTGTTGCTGTTGTGGTTCAGCTTCATTTAATCCAAGTGCCCAAATTGGATGAGACGACATCGTTTCGCTCGAAGAAACCGGTTTGTTACATAGCAACGGGAAGAGCGCAGCCACTAGACCATGTTTGTCAGACGCATTCTCGCCTCAAACAGGTACGAGTAAAGGGAGGTGATGTTCGCCATTGCAGAAGAATTGCAAACAAAAAAATTGATAATTTGTGTGTCGTCTTTTTTCTGCTTCTCTCTTTTTAGGCACCGTCTTTTGTTGCAATCTGCCTCGTGCCGTGTGATTTCACTTGCGGATAATGCAACCAGCATTGACGGTGGCACTGTGCAAACTCGATCACTTTACCATGAACGACAGCATCAATCAGGTGGTGGAAGGGGTGGAAACCGGCCGGCTGATAGTACGCCGCTATCGGCGACAGCCGCCGTCATCTTCGGTGGATCGTTATTGACATACTTGATAACGGAGAAGATAAGTACGTGTTGCTTTTTGCTTGCTTGTCTGCTGGTTTGCTGCCAATCTTTTGCTTGACGTGGTTACAATAGGGAGTGGGGGGTGTTGGTCGTGGGATGGACCACTTTCCCTCTATATTTGAATGCGAATTAATTGAAATGGCAAAGAGATGAGATAAGAATGTTGGGGTAATTAGATAGATTAAAAAGCAATTATGGAACTAATTAAACAAGCATTGGCTGTACTGTTAGGGTTAGATATGCCAAGGAAAGCATAGTTATGAATGTCACAACAATAGAGAGAAACCTAGGTTGGTTGCCTAGTAACCAATCCCACCAAGCTGTACTTCAGATGTATTGAAGAGTACATATGAAGGAACTAGTCCCTTGAATATTAAAATTTCATCTTTCTCCCTCCTTTTTGCAGAGAAAGCCAGCAACAGTGTGTACGCAAAGGAAGCATCATCACTGGAAGAAATCCGCAGAGCACACGACACCGTGCGCAAAGACCTGCCCGAATACACGATGGACGAGATTGTGAAGCACAACGGCCCTTCGGCCGGCATCTGGGTAACGTACGGGGTCGGCGTGTACGACATAACCTCCTTCGTGCCGAAGCACCCGGGCAGCGATAAGGTGATGCTAGCGGCCGGCGGGGCTATCGACCCGTTCTGGCACATCTTCCAGCAGCACAACACGAAGGAGGTGCTAACGTTGCTGGAATCGTACCGCATCGGTAATCTGCGGGCGGATGATGTGGTCAGTACGAAGGACCTGCACGATCCCTGGTCTGCGGAACCGAAGCGCCATCCGATTCTGAAGCCTGCAACACAGAAACCGTTCAACGCGGAACCACCGGCGTCCGTGCTGGTGGACAGTTTCTTGACGCCGAAGTAAGCAATGAACTGTCATCTCATTTAAATCCCAATTTTTAACGTTGTTTTTATATTTTAGTGAATTTTTCTATGTCCGCAACCATCTCCCGGTGCCGGAGGTGGACATTAAAAGCTACGAGCTGGAGATGGAGAACGAAAAGACGGGCCGGAGTAAAACGATTCGCTTTCCGGATCTTCTCAAGTACCCGAAGCACACCGTCACGGCAACGATTATGTGTGGGGGCAATCGACGAAGTGAAATGATGGAGGTCAAACCGATCAAGGGACTGCCGTGGGGTGCTTCAGCCGTCGGCAATGCGCAGTGGACCGGTGCACGACTTTGCGATGTCCTGCGGGACATGGGCGTAAAGGAGGGCGATGAAGAGGGTCACGTACAGTTCGAAGGGCTCGATACGGACCCAACCAGCACACCGTACGGTGCGTCCATTCCACTGGCCAAAGCGATGGACCCGCGGGGCGACGTGATACTGGCGTACGAGATGAACGGTCAACCGTTGAACCGCGATCATGGCTTCCCGGTGCGCGTGATTGTCCCAGGGGTGGTTGGATCGCGCAACGTGAAATGGTTGGGCCGGATTGTGGTGTCGCGGGCGGAAAGTTCCTCCCACTGGCAGCAGAATGATTACAAATCTTTCAGCCCCAGCACGGATTGGGATACGGTCGATTTTAAGAGTGCACCGGCGATACAGAACATGCCCGTCACGTCCGCCATCTGTACACCGGCCAGCGGAGAGACGGTGCAGGTGGAAAAGGACGGATACGTGACGGTGCGGGGGTACGCTTGGTCCGGCGGTGGGTCGGAGATTGTGCGCGTTGATCTGACGGCGGATGGTGGGAAAACGTGGACGGTGGCAACGTTGGATGAGAGTGAGAAGGGTTCTGGGCCAGGGCGGCACTGGTCGTGGTCACTGTGGACGGCGAAAATTCCGGTACCGAAGGGGCAGCGCGGGGCATCGCTCGAGATCGTTTCGAAAGCGGTCGACAGTAACTACAACACGCAGCCGGAATCGTTCGCGAACATCTGGAATCTGCGGGGTGTCGTCGGCAATGCGTACAGCCGGGTGAAAGTGAATGTAAAGTAAACCCCGCCCGCGTGCTGCCAACCATAGTTGATAAGGGTGATGAGGGGCGATAAGAAGGGAACTATTTTGTTCAGTAGTCGTGTAGTGCGATTATTACTTGATTTCGTTCTGCCGTCCTGACTGAATGTTTTTGAAGTGTAACTGGGGAGAATGGGTAGTTCAAGGGAAAGTCTTCTTTGAAGTGGCCTCATCTACAGGTTTTTTTTTAAATTTTTTTTTCACTTACCTAGTAAGTTTCGGTGGTAACAAGGTACAGCTAAGCTGCTCTGCGCAATACATCACATATTAATGTTAATAAATGATGTTCTTTTTCAAAATTTACTAGTTATGATTGTGTTTTATTTAAATGCAGGCTGTCTACTAATGGGGTTTTGAATTGATCGTTTATTTCACTGATTTACTGGTATTTTCTGACTGACAATTTTGTACTAGACGCTGTAAATTTGGGTTGTTTGTGTCTCCGAATCAGGACTTAGTGACTCTACTTTGTATTTAGCGTATCTTGGATTCAGATTCATGCATCTAAATGAGTCTTTAAAGGGAATCAAATGAATTGGATTTGTTGGGTAAGAATATCGCAATGAATTCAGCGATTCACAAATCATTCAAAATTCAAAAAAACGTTGTTGCTTCGTGATTCTTTCGTTTTAAATCGTTCATATGAATATTCAGTAATGAGCGATTCGATTCTCGAATCAAATCTCAAGATTTGAGATACAAATTCAAACATTCATTTTTAAGATTCATTCTGATTCAGTGAAATTCATCGAATTAATTAAGCAGTTGAGATATCATGGTGCAGCTGGGTGTTAATGAACTCCAGATAATTTAAATAATAAATATTTTTCATAGTTTCTTTTCTTCTTTCCAATCATGTCAAAAGAACTACTCAGAATAATCGGTTTCTTGGCTCGATTCGAGAGCGAAATCAATTAAAATAAAAAATGATTCATATAAATGAATCTTCTCAAAAGAATAAAATACGTTGGGATCTTGTTAGTGTTGTGCTTCGCGATTCTCTCGTATATGAATGAATGTACACAGTGATGAATGGTTTGAATCTCAAATCACGAATCCGAAGGGAAACACGATTCTTTAAAGATTAATAAATCTCTAGTGATTCATTTATATCAATGGATTTAAGGTCATTTAAAGATTCATCAGTATATACCGATTCAAGAATCTAACGCTTTTAGATTGAAATTTAAAAAAAAAACTCAATTTCAAACTTCATTCTGATTCAGTTGAGTTAATTGAACAGTTAAGAGAACATGCAACAAGATGTTAAACAATTCCGGATACTTCATATAATGCCCTTTTTTAATACTTTCCTTTATTCTTTCCAATCATGACGAAAGAACCGTTCGAAAAACTTTCTTAGTTGACGTTTCAAGCAGATAGAAAGAAACATAACTCTTAATATTCGGTTTCATGATTCAATTCGAGAGCGAAATGCCTTAAAATGGAAAATAATTCATATCAAGGAATCTTCTCAAACGAAGAATAAAGTACGTTAGGATCTTGTTAGTGTTGTGCTTCATGAATCATTCGTAAAGATTCATTCATACGAACCTTCAATGAAGAGTGTTTTGAATCGCGACTCGAATTACACGAATCACATGATTCTTATGAATCTCGAGATTCATGAAAATCTAAATATTTTGTATATCTATTACATGTGAAGATGTAATTTTGGTGTTTATTTTTAAGGTTGTTTTAGCCAATTCTTCGCTCCTGGATGATGCTATAACATGTTCTTTTCAATTTGTCCTTTTTATGCCTCTTGAAGAGCGATGAACTTAGCAAATCCTCGGATCAACTTGATTCCTAAAAGAGACAACGAACGAAAATGCATTTATAGACCAATAAAAAACAAAAATTGTTGTTATATACCTTTAAAATGTTATCCATTTATTGCCAACGAGTTTGAAAAGAACAAAAAAAATCACTAAAACACTACGAATGTAAAATTCAAATTAAAAAAAAAAAATACAAAATTTCCTACTCACTGTTATTCTACACAACTAAAAAACTGCAAGTTTTATCTTTATTGTAGTTGTTGACGATTAAGCGCTAAATCGAAAGAACAAACATATGTTGCTTTTCCGTGTAATATAATAGTAGAGGAAAAAGGGCCAATGACGACGACGTCCTCCGCTTCAGCTTGAACCTAAAGTGGGACCTCTCTTTGTCTCTCTCGTCACCCCTTTTTCCCCTAATAAAATGCTCTTTACTATTTAACTTTTTGCATCATAATTTCTTTGTGATTTTAATCCTGCGCTCCTGGGGGAAGCTACTCCCTCTCTCTCTCTCTCCCCGATGTTCACAAGTGGAGCAGCAGGCAGAAAGTTACAATTAACACTACCGATAACACTACGCAATTTTACATGCCCTTTTTTGTCTCAGGGTCTCTGGCCATTTGAAAGAATTCTTCTCTCTCAATCTCTCAATCTTTCTCTCCCGTTCTCTCGTCAACATGGGAGGATTGCGAAAAGCGAAAGAGATTATTAAGGAAATTTCTCCGCAAAATCAACTGCTAGGCGCGCAAATAATTATCACATCCGTGTAGTAGCTGCTGTGTATTTTACGGTGGTGATTGATTTTGACAATCAATCATTTCCTTTCCACAGACACAGAGTTGTGTGTTTATTCTGAGCGAGGGATATTGTGCTTTGCAGCAGTGCAATTCAAAATAGAATTCTTACGCAGCACTTATTACACAAATCGATTTTCGACGGAGGTTTAAACGCTACAGTTACATATACCTATAATCCTTTCCTTTTTGTGTTTATGTGGTGGTTTGTATGCCTTATTATTTTCCTTTTTGTGTAGCTGGAGTGATGGGGGGTTTGCTTGGTGGTGGTTTGAGTCTTTTGGGGGTGGCTCTTTTAGTTTTTGTTCTCCTTCTTTTCCGCTTCCTCCGAGCCGGTGCTACTGCTGCTTCCGCTACTGCTACCGCTGCTACCCTCGCGCTCGGATGCCATCTGTAAGCAAGAATATTTGAATTTTTAGTTAAAAAAACCCTCCTTTTGAACCGTTAATTCATCTATAAAAGGAAGCAACGAATGCATTACCTTTTTGTACGCCATTTCGAAGAGCTTCAGGGACGACTGCTGCAGGGCGCTGGTCGTTTTGCGCACCTCCTCCGGGTCGGCCTCCTCCTTGTTGGCCAAAATTTCTCGCACCTTGGCAATTTCTTCACGCAGTTTGTCGCACTGCAGGAAAATAGGTGAAAAAATTGATTAATTTGTGTTAAAATTCAAATTCAAATGATTCTTTCCCCTACCTCTTCCTTTGGTAGCTGATCCTTGAACTCTTCCATCTTCGTTTCCGTATCGTGCACGATACCCTCCGCCTGGTTGACCGCCTCGATGCGGTCCTTCTTCTGTTTGTCGGCCTGTGCATACTGTTCCGCGTTCTTGATCATGTTTTCGATTTCGTCCTTGCTCAGACCGCCCGACGATTGGATGACGACTGTGGGCATTAAAAAAAACGACATAATTCATTAGATTTCAATGATTGCAAATTATGAATGGTGTCCTCCCCCCGGGGCAAATACTCACTCTGTTGCTCCTTGCCCGTTCCCTTGTCCCTTGCCGACACGTGCACAATACCGTTCGCATCGATATCGAACACAACCTCAATCTGTGGCACACCGCGCGGTGCCGGCGGAATGCCGACTAGAGTAAACGAACCGAGCATCTTGTTGTCCGACGCCATCTCACGCTCACCCTGGTGCACCTTAATCTCTACCTGCGTCTGGCCGTCCGCCGCCGTGGAGAAGACTTGCGATTTCTTCGTCGGAATGGTCGTGTTGCGGTTGATCAGGCGAGTGAACACACCGCCCAGCGTTTCGATACCGAGCGACAGGGGCGTCACGTCGAGCAGCAGCACATCCGTCACATCACCCGCCAGCACACCGCCCTGCACGGCCGCACCCACAGCGACCGCCTCATCCGGGTTGACCGCGCGCGATGGCTGCCGGCCGAACACTTCCTGCACGAGCGACTGGACCTTGGGCATGCGCGTCATACCACCGACCAGCAGCACCTCGCCAATGTCCGACTTGCTCACCTCCGCATCGGACATTGCCTTCTGGCACGGTGCGATCGTGCGCTTGATCAAATCGCCCACGAGCGTTTCCAGCTTCGCACGCGTCAGCTTCAGGTTCAAATGCTTCGGCCCGGACGCATCCATCGTCAGGTAGGGCAGGTTGATATCCGTCTGCACCGACGAGGACAGCTCACACTTGGCCTTCTCGGCCGCCTCCTTCAGCCGCTGCATCGCCATCGCGTCCTTCTTGATGTCGATGCCCTGGTCCTTCTTGAACTCGGCCGCCAGATAGTTCAGGATGTGGTTGTCAAAGTCCTCACCGCCCAGCAGCGTGTCGCCGTTGGTGGACTTCACCTCGAACACACCCTTCTGGATCTCGAGCACGGAAATGTCGAACGTACCACCGCCCAGATCGTACACCGCAATGATTTTGTCCTCGCTCTTGTCCATACCGTACGCGAGCGCGGCCGCCGTCGGCTCGTTAATCACGCGCAGCACGTTCAGGCCCGCAATCTGTCCCGCATCCTTCGTCGCCTGGCGCTGGGAATCGTTGAAGTACGCCGGCACCGTAATGACCGCATTCTTGACCGGTGTGTTCAGGTACGCTTCTGCCGTTTCGCGCATCTTCATCAGCACGAACGCACCGATCTGGCTGGGCGAGTACACCTTGCCGTCGCTGCCCTGCACCCACGCGTCACCGTTCGACGCCTTCACCACCTTGTAGGACAGGTTGGCGAGATCTTTCTTGATTTCGGCGTCATCGAACCGGCGGCCGATCAGTCGCTTGGTGGCGTAGAATGTGTTGGCTGAGTTGGTGACGGCCTGGCGTTTGGCCGGCATGCCCACCAACCGTTCGCCGTCCTTGGTGAACGCCACATGGGACGGGGTGGTACGGGCGCCCTCCGCATTCTCGATGACTTTGGCATTTTTGCCCTCCATCACGGCGACGCACGAGTTGGTGGTGCCGAGATCGATACCGATAACTGCACCCTTGACCTGTTCCGATCTGTAAATAGGGAGATGAGACAGGACAGGGGTGAGCGGAAGCAAGAGGGAAGGGGGGTTCAACCTATTCAAAAGTCCTTTCTAAACCTTTCTTTGCTTGAGCTTGGGACATTCGAGGACAGAAGATGCACATTTTCATTTAAAGAGCTTGCCGGTACAACATACCCTCATGGTTCGAACCGAATTTACGTCATTGTGCAGTTAGTCATGGTCAAGGTCAACAGATGAACATTAAATCCTAAACGTCAGGTCACAATAAACCATTCCTGTAAGCCTATTTTTACAAACGTACATCACAGTTGCCAGGATGCAGCAGGGTACACCTGCAATCTAGAACGTTCTACGCAGCAACACCACCGCAGTGTATCGGCAACTACATACTTCTTCGATCAGCTAACCCTTCTCCTAATTACGCACCAGCAGGTCAGCCCGCACTGCCTAACTACGCGTTATGTTTCAAATTGCCTATTTTCACTGCAGTTTCCTGTCTCGATGTTGCAATATTGTAATAACATCCCTTTGAAATTAGTTTCGCAACCGGGTGTCATGTGCACTTCGGCACCACTTCCTCCTTAATCTATCTTGCTCACGCAGTATTTCATCATACTTACTTGAACCGGGCCAGCACATTGTTGGGCAATGCTCGTCCCTGTAATAGAAATGATCGAACGGTAGAGCTTGTGTTAGTTGCATGAGATTGAGCAATGAGACGAAATTAAAGACTTTAATTTAAATGTACACATATTATTCCATTTCATACAACAATTCCTTTCCATCGAAAGTTGTGCGACCCCCTTCTCGCATGATAGGGAGAGCGAGCCCTGTTACACAAGCCCTCCCCATGTTTTCTAACCTCACAATCTGCGCCACCACCAGCAGTGCAAGATTGTTCCGGATCGCGAACACGACCGGCACGGAGGCTCGATGTTTTCCCCTCCCTAGCAACCAAACTCTACTTACATTTTGTAGCAAACTGTGGTTTTCCACCAACGTGCGGGACAAATATCTGGCTGCCTTCAGCATTTTCGTTTCTTTCTGTGGGGTCGGTTTTCGG
Source organism: Anopheles coluzzii (assembly GCF_943734685.1). Classification (NCBI taxonomy): domain Eukaryota; kingdom Metazoa; phylum Arthropoda; class Insecta; order Diptera; family Culicidae; genus Anopheles; species Anopheles coluzzii. The sequence goes on along the minus strand of NC_064671.1, from coordinate 66,514,669 downwards.
TAACACACACACGCACGTACACGCACTAGGGATTTCGTGGGATCCGCACGCACGGTTCAACGCTGGAGCAAGTTATGATGCAATTGTTTGGAAAATTTTTCTTCCGAACCTCCTCGTGCGTTTGACAGCGCGAATGTTGGTGGGGGGAGAGAACTGTCAAACTGATTTCTAGAATTTACCTCGACGGGACGTTTCCCAAGTGGCATTTTGCAGCGATATCGGCAGGGTGAACGGCTTTTCGTTCTGTTTTTTAGTAAGTTTAGACTTAAAAATTTTAGTATAACAAAGATAATATCATGTAATTTAAATTATTTTTTTATACATTTTGACTCTGTTTTGTCCTGAATATCAGATTTTTCCATAGCTTCACTGGTTTGCTCAATAGATGGCGTATTATTACTCATCATTATATTGCTGTCCTTTTCTTGCAATGTGTTTCGACAAGTTTTATCCAATCCAGACCTCCCAAGTGCCACAAATCCACTAAACGACCATTAAACGGGTTCTAAACGACTCAAGCTCTCTACCTAAACGGAATATAGAAATACTTCGTTTAGCAGCCGGTAAACGACTGATGCATTCTAAAAATAGCAAAAACAAAGCTGGTGGCGCCATCTGTTGTTGGAATACCCAACCAGTGGAGCGCTTTCCTTGCTTTGAGAGTTTTCTCCTTCCCTCTATACTGCTATATGGTTTCGCATTATAGTTATGCATCGCTAGAACTATAACGGCGATACGATTGTTTATATACTAAACTCCAATGTGAACCATTTGTACAAAAGCAAGTGATATTTGAATAATGGTCGATGGTGTTGATACCCATGTAGCAAAATGCTGTACAAACCATACATATCAATAAATCAAAACATTAATTTTGTTAATACTGCAACAACCACAAGAAACCGTGCCGAATCCAAGCGTTGCGCAATCGAAGGCGAAAAATGTGTGTCGCCATAAACTGCCAATTCATTTTTTTCTCAGCTCCATCGTTCTTCCCAAGTGCCACAAATCCACTAAACGACCACTAAACGGCTTCTAAACGACTCAAGCACTCTACCTAAACGGAATATAGAAAGACTTCGTTTAGCAGACGGCAAACGACTCATGCATTCTAAAAATTGCAAAAAAGCTGGTGGCGCTCTCTGTTGGTGGGATACCCCAACCAGTTGAGCTTCCTCGCTTGGAGGAGAGCTTTCTCATTTCCTCTGTACTGTTGTATGGTTTCGCATTGAAGTTATCAAACGCTAGAACTAGAACGGCGATACGATTGTTTGTAAATACTAAACCGCAACGGAATCCACTTAAACGGAACGGAATCCACCAGCACTGAAGCAAGTGAGATTTGAGTAATGGTCCTTGGTGTTGATACCCACGTATCTGACCACGCGACCATTCATATAGATTATTGCTCAGAAAGTTAGAAGGCTATATAGGTCATGATAAGATGAAACTTGTCGAAACACATTGCAAGAAAAGGATAGCAATATAATGATGAGTTGTAATACGCCATCTATTGATCAAACCAATGAAGCTGTGGAGCTTTCATTTTTTTTTCTATGGACATTCAATTTTCCAGTCGTTTAAGCTTAATCTGTGGCGCTTGGGTTTGCATGCCGAGGAGATTTCTCTCGCCGAAAACGCTGTCAGTCGCTGTCAAAGCATGCTGTCAGTTATTTTCTCAGCTGCTTTCTGGGTGTATGTAGAAACGCTCTATAACATAAAAACGGTAGCAAGTTGAACCGATCTAAGTACTGTTATAGAAACTAGATTAGTTTATTAAATTTTCATCAGAACATTGCATAAATATTGTATTCCGCATTCAACAGTTATAAGCCTCCAAAATCGCAGGCTACCCGGGTAGCCCGGTTGCCTGGAAGATGAAGTTTTTTTTTGTTTTTTTTTGGTTGCCAGTGACAGGGTTTAAATAAATTCCACTCTCAGTACACTGTAAATTATTTCCATCCATTCCCAAGCAGCATTTTGTGCCCACAGCTGACAGCATCCGTGTCGGTGATGTCAAAATCATCCGTCTGATTCGCTTTGTTGTTTTTTTCGGACCTGTGTGTGTGTGTCAGATACGTTCTACAAAAGGGAAGGCAAGCACGCAGAAAAAACACGGAACTACACGGTCGAAAAACGACCTTCTTTCTCCGTTTGTTGTAGATTTCTTTATTGTTTTTTGTGCGTGTGCATTTTATTTCCCCAACCCAATTGTACAAGCTGTGATTAGCGGTGCAGGTTCGCCGCCGCACCCTTCCGTGAAGAAAAACGCACCAAAGCTCGCACAAACAGCAACAACAACGACAACAGCCCATCATCATGGATCCGGATCGCATTCTGGCAACGTTCAAGATATTAATAATCGGCGAAAGCGGAGTTGGAAAATCTAGGTATGTTTTTCTTCTTTTTCCCTCCCTCCGTTTGTGGTAGAGCTCCCGGGCCAGCTCCCGGGCTCCACGTACAGTGAGTAATCGGACCCCAAAAAACATGTAAACAATGACGTCACGTTTCCTCTTTCACTCCGCGAATGGCGCACTTACCATATGATTGGTGTTGTGTTTGCCCTTGATACCCTCACCCCTTTCTTCCGTAGTCTTATGCTACGCTTCACAGAAAACGACTTCGACAGCGATCAGGCGCTCACGATCGGGGTCGACTTCAAGACGAAGATGCTCGACCTGGACGGGGTGAAGGTGAAGCTGGCGATCTGGGACACGGCCGGCCAGGAGCGGTTTCGCACCCTGACGCCCAGCTACTACCGGGACGCGCAGGGGGCCATCCTCGTGTACGACGTCACCAAGCCGGACACGTTCCAGAAGCTCGAGTCGTGGCTGAACGAGCTGGAAATTTACGGCACGCGCAACAACATGGCCAAGATGGTGGTGGGCAACAAGATCGACCACCCGAACCGGGCCATCGGGCGGGAGGAGGGCTTCCGGTTCGCGAAGAAGCACCGCATGATGTTCATCGAAACGTCCGCGAAGACGAGCGAGGGCGTGAAGGACGCATTCGAGGAGGTGGTGCGCAAGGTAAGGTGGAAACGGGTGAGGGGTGTATTATGAAAGGATTTTTTGCTGATGTAATTCGCTCTGTTTTTTGCGCAGATTATGGAAACGGACGGACTGTGGGAACGGAACGACTACGGCGATGGTGGGGTCGATCTGCACGGCAATCGGGCGGCGGGAGCGGCCGGTTCGTGTTCTTGTTAGCTTCCCGCTATTGCTGCCATGCTTTCGTGCAAACCCCCCCCCCCCCCATTTTCCTATGCTCGTCACCGCATCATGATATTCAATGCAACATTAACTGGTACCATTTAAACAGTTAAGAGGGTCATCGTTTGAGTTTAAGTTCAACGTGTTTTTAATTTTGTTCCGTGTTTATAGGTAAAATATTTTTAGCACATATTTAATCACCCAGCCTCCCCTCTCCGCACAGCGCGTGTGTGTGTCTGTGGAGATGGGGTAGCGGATAAGGATGTAAAACACTAGGTGGAAATAAAATCAAAAAGAAAAAAACGTTAAAATCACCTAAAAAACATTCCACATTTACACTCGAAAAGGAGAGAAATTAATGAGAAAATGGAAACCCAAACTGAACGAAAGTGTGGCCAATGGGTTTTCCCACTGTGCGAGGAAAATTCCGAGCAGCAAACGAGAGCCCGCAGCCCTTCGGCCCGATTTGCCGAGAAGAGAAGCCGAACAGTAGCCGAACCGACCGGACACACGGACGAACGAGCTGCTTAACATCAGCAGGGAAGGGTTTTTAGGAAATGGGGAAGGCTGCGATGGCCAAAATATAATAATGCCGGGTCGTAGGGAACATTCCTTCACACGCTCGGGCCCATCTCGGGCATTCAGTCTCGACGCTGCACGGACGGACGGACGGACGCAATATTACAGCACAATCGACCACAACGACGAGGACGACGTGTTGCGAATGTCGCATTGGATTTTCGCCATCAAAGGCGGCCGTTGGTTGCTAGCACGCTTGGTCACGGTCTAGGCAGGCAGCAGAAATAGGTGGAAAAGGGAAACGTTCTGCCAGACCTCGGGGAGGGAGTGGGAGCAAAATTTAACTGCGCACGTGTGTGTGTGTGTGTGCATGTGAAGTGAACATCGTGAACGCGGAGCCTTCTTGTGGGTGTTTTGGCTAAAGCGAGGCCGACGGAAAAAGCGAAAAACCAAACGTGAAAAAGCTCCGTCGCAAAAGCCCCCCTTTTTTCCAGGCAGGATAACATAACACGAATGGGGCGTTGACGTGTGCGAAACCCCAAGATCAAAGCGTGTCCGTTGTGGATAGGGGTAATCTGTGATAATAAATCGGTCCTGTCGGGATTGGACCCTTGATTCGATGTTTGATGTCGGGAAGGCAGGCGTGAAAAGTGCGTGAAAACTGTGTGTGTGATATCCAGTAGTAGACCATACGGACGCCCCAGCTCCCAGCTGTGGTTATTATTACATCGCCCTTGTCTGCCCTGAGAAACAGGATGCCGACAGGATGATACTTCCTTGTTGGTAAATGTTGCCCCCGCCGTCCCCGTACTTGGCACCGTGCCATATGACCAGTGGACCAGTGCACACGCCAAGTGCCCCGGGGAGCCCCACAGCAGCAGCAGCTAATCGATATTCGAGCGGGTTCCGGTTGGCGAGCGAGTAGGATAGAGCAGGACAGCTTGCAACACCAGCGGCCTCTCAGTTTTGTGCCGAAGCCAGTGGCACGAGGAGTTTCGGTGTCGGAATTGACTCGTTTGTATGGTCACATAGAAAAGCAGAAAAACGGGGAGATTATCTTGGGAGTGCCAAAAACTGTGTGTGCGTGTGGAAAGTTTTGCGCGACTTCCGGTAAGACGGTTTGTCGATTATTCGTAGCTTATCGTTGTCTGGCAGGATTTTGTGAATAGAAACATCAAAACGTATCCAGTCAAAATCACAGCGTGCGTGTGTGGTATTGATTCAACAGGACAAACACACACACACATACACACTGTTCCGAGATTTTCGGTCCTGATTTGGAGTTAAGGACTTCATCATCAACAACACCCGACGGAACGGACGGACGACGCTACTAACCGTGTCAACTGGTCCGGTACCCAGTAGCCAGGCGTGTGACACAAGGTAAATAAGAGACATAAAGCGTGAATTAGGCACTGGCTGCAACTAAATTATGCAGCAGTATGCCCAGTGGCTTGTTTTCTCCCTGTTCCACGAACCTTCCAAACCTTCGTGTAACCTGTCCCCAATTGTGACTTTTGAACATTCTAGAGACATCATGCCAAGGCGCTTAAGTCTGTTTTTAACCCCATTAATTAATTACACAGAAAAACGGGCAAGAACTGTACGCACCACGATTGTCGGCTAATCGCGTTCGATCCGGCAGCGAAAGCATGATTTCCACTTTTTCGTGTGTTTCGCACACGTACGAAAACTTTCCCAGAAGGGGGCCAGAAATAGACATTCGGGGAAACTGTCGTTGTCGGGGAAAACAGGCCTGATTTGCTGAGTTAATTGTGACAAAACATATGCCTTGGAAAGAAAGGGGCTTTTGGTGCAAAATTCTACGATTCTCATTGTCCCCCGCCACTGGCTATGGCGTGCTAAAGGTCCGTACGAATTGCAATTATGTCGAACGACGGATTTGTTCGTATTACACTTTGCTCTATCCTTTCTGCAGATGTCTGCCGATTATTGGAGGTGTTTAATTAGACGCTTCGCTGGAAACGTGAAATACTGCGAAATGGTTACTTTTGATGCCAGATTTAGAGGTTTTCTAGAAACTTTTTCCACTAGCTGGAATTAACGAAAAACAATCATTCTGGAATAACGAGCATTCATATGCAGCTATTTCGATAAGTTTATTCAAATAAGTTAAGAATTGTACTCTTCATATCTCGTATTTCTCATGGTACGGAATACTTGAACTTTTCATTGGTAAATTTGCTGAGCTACGATGCAAAGTATTTTGTAGAGGACAAGAACCATTGGAACCATCTTGCCTGATCTATTACTAACCAGGAACTGATATTTTAGTTTATTCCAGCCGTAGAACGTATTACCCCAGTCCAGTAGAACACTCGTTACACAACTTAGCTGAGGATTGACTATCCTATTACCCGTAAACCAAATCCGTCACAGGTAGTCCACAGAAGTCAATTAGTGCCTTATGGCCGGAATAGATCGACTAACGTTATGGTGACAAATCGAAAAGAGAAGAAAATGAATTGATAAAACGGTTACACAATTCTTGGAATTGGATCCTCAAAATAATATCTTCCCTGGTCCTAGTGCTGGTTACTTGTCAGGATTCAAGAATTGGTTTCGAGCATTTGCTGGTTGTCTCAGGACCCTGTACCTATCTGGGGACAAACTCATATTCAACCTATCGAAGTCATCTCTCAAGGTCTAGGTCAGATCAGGCTTCTCCAATCCTCAAGATATACATGAATGCAATTCTGGAATCTTTAAAGAATTTTTGGAAAATTCTGGATGACATCAAGAAGGAAAATGTATAACTCTTTTTGGTTGCCATCAATACATTTAAAGGATCTTCTTTAGAAGATAGACAGTAAACAGACGTTGGTGGTGTGCTCCAATTAATGTAAAAAAAGCACCACTAACAAAAAAAGACAAAAGTCCCCATTCTTAGTCTATCTCCATGCGTAGCGAGCATCCATAAATCATACATGCATACACCCGCGCCGGGTGACGATGCTGCCATAACCGACTATCAATAGAGTATACGGGGAACAGGGAAGGGCGATGGTGTAAAAATATATCCACCACAATATCCCATTAGGCACGAACGCCTGCCACGGTTTTCATGCATATCAACCGGTATCGCGCGCCGTCCATCTCTAGAGCTCTGCAACCGCTCACTACATCCTTTCATAGGAAACTGGAACAAAAAACTGGAACCTTCCGATTATTACCGTGTCCATAAAAAAGGACACACAGTGGCTCTACTTAATAATCCATACATCGCGATTAGCAGTGAAAGCGATTATAACTATTGAGCCCGGTGCCCGGTGTCGCATCATTCGGGGGAAATTGATTGGCATTAATCCGTTGTCGCAGCTATTCTAAATTTAAACTCCCAGGCTCAGGTAGCCCGGTTGCTAGCTCATTTGTATTCACCCGCTGCTGGTTGGAAGTTGTAGGTTGGGGAAGGGCTGGTATATTACTAGACAAACAGCATGGAGCCTACACCTACCAACTACTTCCAATGATCATAAAGCATCAGGCATCCGCTCTGCGTTTATTCCAGACAACTCCACCCCGGTGCGTCCCGAACTCGAATGGCGTCACAGAAAAGCACCGCCTCCACCTCCACCACCACACCGGCGCTAGCGGTAACGAACCGTATCCTGCGCTCGCCGTCGCACGAAAGCTTCTCCACCGACCTGTCCCTGATATCGATTTCCGTGTCGTCCATGAACTCGGAGGCGACCAGCGTACTGAACCGGTCCAGCTGCAGCCTGCTCAACCGCACGATGGAGGAAAAGCTCGGCAGTCTGCTCAATCCAAAGGATAGCAAAAGGAATCGGTATGAAAGGAACTGGGAGGGGGGGAGGGGGGAATGGTTTTGGGCACTACATATATCTGGGAGTTGTGATTTCTAAAGTTTTCTTTCAAATTCTGAAAGTAGGTCCTCCACCCTGACCGAGCGCTGGAACGAAAGTAACGATCTCATCCGGAACTGTGCCACACTGTCGGCCGCACTGGGCATCCACAAGAGCTTCAGCACGACCGACATCTATCAGCTGCCCTCCGATCAGCACCAACTTGGCCGTCTGTCCTCGTCGGAGCTCGCGCTCACGCCCTTCCAGAAGGTCGGGTACCTTTTCGATCACTCCCGGCTGGAGCATGCGTCCCGCTCCTACTCGACCTGGGTAGCGGTCGGTGAGCTAGCGTCCACCTCGCAACTTCCCTCCCCGCACGGTGGCCAATCGTCCGGCCAGGTACCGACACTGACCACGACCAACCCGCCCGCACCGAGCTTCACCGTAACGGACCTGATCAGCTCGGTCAACAAGAAGATACGGCAGAACTACATCCGCCGCCGGCTGTTCACGACCTACCGTGCGCTGGAGCGACTCTCCCAGAGCGAGTTCAACCTCGACCGGCTAGAGGCGGCCGCCTTTGCCGCCACCAATCCGGGGCCAACCGAGCTGATCGTACCCTCGACCAGCCTGTCCAATGCGTCCGCCTCACCCGTGGGTGGAAAATCGACCAGCTCACCGGCACCACCGGGTGGTGGTGGTGGTGGTGAGGCACTCGCGGACCATCCCGGTAAAAAGACAAGCGGAGGTGTTGCTCGCGGTGTACACCACGGTCCGAAGAAGCATCTCACCTTCCACGACATTGAGAACGAGCGGGGCAAACCGCTGTCCAAGTACGAGCGGCACATGCTGATCTTCAACTGGCTGCACACCATCGACGATACGGCGCTCGAGATCGAGAACTGATCGCCGCAGGAGCTCCCGGGAGGAGGAGGAGGAGGAAGAGGAGGACGCGACCCAAGTCTCTTCTGCACAAAAGAGTAAGATTTATTTACCCATACTCACACAAAGAGAGGGAGAGAGAGGAGGAAGTAAATGAGCCCAGAATAAGTCCTCGTCCCCAGCAAGTTTGTCTCGTCCTGCTTTTACAAAGTGTCACAAAGTGCATTCGGAGTTCGTGCGTGTGTTGTAGTTTAATTGAGGTTTAGCTGATGTTTGATGGAATGGTCTTTACGTGTACTCTTCACTTCTGTAAGGGGAAAGCTTCTTCTCTTTTGGAATACTTCTTATTAACTGTGTTATTTTCTACTAATCAGTGTGCAATCAAGGGAATACCTCCAATGTAGGAAAAACTACTTCTATACGATATGTGATGTCTTCTACGTAACGTATTAAGTTATATTTGCTGTGTCTCTTAGGATTTTAGTTGATCGGTTCCAAGAGAACTCCTGTTTCTCTCTTATTTTTTTGTAAATTAAAGGCAAAAGTGTATATGTATCTGCTTAGCACTCTTGTCCTTTTTCACCGCAAACACAACCATCTACAGTAAACGAGAATCGTCCCCAAAAAATATGATGCCAATTAAGCAGTTCAAAACGATACATATAAAATGTCTTCACAAGGACCGAAACCACGGGCGTATCATACACCCAGAATACATATGTCTTCTTGATGGTTAACGTTTAACACTCCCAAAATACTACCACAGTTACAGTAAAAACCAATTATAAAAAAGACTTATCACTAAAAAAAAGACAACCAAAACAAACCAAACAAAAACGGCAACCCAAACAGCAGTAACGTAGAGTGTAGTAACCGTAACGCGCAGTAACTTAACGCTTACTAAGAGGGGTAACGCGCTTGTTCGCTCGCTATAACGTCGCTAAGCGTGTCTGCAATGCAGCAACAAAACATTAACAAATAAACGCATATATTTTACGAAAAGGCTCCCTTTTCCACATATGAATGTGCATGTGGTTTGCTGCTGAATAATAAGCGCAAAGCGAGCCACAACCTTGTCACTGTTGAACGTACTAAAGTACTATAGTAAAGGGTATAGAGACGCGGAGGCCTGTGTAGTGTGAGCGCTCTGCAGGTCATCGGTGTTATCGGTTACAGTTTTCCCGTTGTTGCCATCGATGTTTTTACTTGTTGTGAAGGATTACAGGTTCTCAGATCGTTCCCCCCGTTCCCTTAATCGTCCTAAATATGCGTGGTGGAAGCATGCACTAGAGATCCACTACCGCGCAGCAATCCCCGCCATATTTTGCCATTTTTGCCATCGTTTTTTCCACAAACGAACCACACGTCGCTGGTGTTTTGATACCGTACTTCTTTACATTAAATAGACTTTAAAATCGATTAGATAGAGCAGATTTCACATTTTTGGATGGTAGAAAGACGGCGGCGGCAGGAGCGTCCGTGACATGTTAAGTGGCTTTTTGCTTCAAAGTGGCATAATTTTAAACCTAACGAGGAACCAATAAAAATAAAAATATAATCAACCAATATGGCCAATAATAGGCACAGCGAGTGTGACGATGCAGCTTAATGGTGCGAATTGATGATGTGAGGCAAAATAGAATGAAAGTATTGGCGCGATTAGTATAGGTTTTGCTGCATGAAAGCTAAACGAGATAAAGCATTACACACTAGAAAAAAAGACTAGAATGAATAAGAGACAGTTTGGTCAAAAAGAGAGCGGATGAGCTTATGTTGGTTGTTCGCCTGGTGTCGTAAATCGAACCCATCCATGTGAGCATTATTAAATGTCGTATTATGCTGGAACAAGTTTTACAGGCTATCGTATTGAAAAAAAAAACAAACAAACAAACAAAACTACCCTTATAATACTGCAAAAATACCAATCGCGTACCCCGTGTAAATAGGAATCACTTAAAAATAGTGGGAAAAACAATTCTAACAATAAATTCTTACAACATTCAAAACGGTGGTCTCATCGGATGTGTTTTCTCTTCTCTGTCGCTGTGCTGTATCACAAATAATAATGTGAGATTTTTAATCAATTTATTTCCCAAAATTCGAACGTCGTTTTTTGTGTAGTATAAAATAACTCCAACAGCTGCTACAAACTGTCCCTATCGGAAAGGTAGGTAAGCGCGTGTACTTCTCTTCCCTTTCTGTCTGTGTTCTGTGTTTAGCTGTTTATGTCTAAAAACGTCTCTTGTCTCACACTTTATAATACTTTGTATTGTTTTGCAACTATCGCTCTTCTACTACAGCTTTTTTGTTGTTGTTATTGTAGCAATCGCACCTAATACAACGATTACACTCTGTTCGGCACATTTCGGTTATATGTATAAGTGTCGGTGTGATTGTGTGTGTGTTTTACACACACAAGGAATGTTTCCTACTACCAGAGGAGATTCTAACCCGATCGGACAAGAGGAAAACAGGAGACAGTCTCATAAAGTTTCTCAAAAACCAGTACAGTGAGCAACAGATTGAGCGCAAAAGCGAAAAAAGGTCTAAACCCGCATTTTGACTGCTTTTTTTCGTGCAGTCTTTGTTAATTGACGTATTTGTGTGGGGGGTAGTGGTGAGATAAAGCTAGCCAAGCTCCAATACTTTCTTCGGAGTGAATGAGTTTCGTTCGTTTCGGTGTTTTTGTTTTATACATTTGAAATACGGGAAAGGCCACAGAGGTTAATATCTAATACACGTTAAAATACGCCGCACTATCAGCAGCTCAACACTACACTGCACCTGCACTAATTGTGTAATAACAACGTTTCGTTTCACTCGCGATTCTTTAAATATAACATTTTAACTGCAAAGTGTTACTTAACTCTCGCGTTCGGTGTTATAAAAATGCAACTTTTCAACTCCTAATACGTAACGGTAAGCGGGATTATACAAATGTTAAAAACAAAACATATTACAGAAACATATCCTAACAATGGCCCCTTTGCTGTTTCGCTTGCCAGTTTATACGCGGAAACCATTTACGTTTCTTTATTGGTTTCGTTTTGGGGATCAAAGAAAGAAGGGAGATTAATGTTAAAAGTTTAATCCGTGCAACTAAATACTGGAATGTCGTAGCTAAATACTAGGCTCATGTGTTACAGCTACCAGTTGTGTTAAGCAGATTCAATTGATTCGTCCGATTCGTACGTAGTGTAACGCGTTACACCCTAAGTAACACGTCGTTATTGTACGTGTATCCTCAATGTTTCGATGTCGCTGGGTAAACTATGTACAGCAATAATTCGTTTAAGATGAAACCATACGTAACGAACAGAAGGAAAGCGATTCTTTTCGCTTAACAATCCTTTCACTTTCCGCTAAAAACCCTTCCCACAAATAAATGCAACAAAATGTCTTACTCACACGGGTGGTTTGCCGCGCCCATTACTGTTCTCATGCTCATATATGCTTTACGAGCATTCGTTTTCGATGTGCAAAACTCCGTTTGCCGTTTTCCGCTTTCCCGGAAACAAGCAGAGTGCTAGAGAGAGGAGATTCTTTTGGTTGGCTCTGGAATGGCGCTGGAATGGCTCTGGAATGGCAATTCCCGGCCTCAACAGTTACTGTGCCGGGCGCCACGCATCAGCGGCACGAGCAGCGACGGTGGCCCGGCCTGCCGCAGGAACGGATGGGCGAGCAGTTCCGCGGCCGTCGCACGCTGCACCGGATCCCGCACCAGCATCCGGTCGAGGAAGTTCTGCAGCCGGCTGGATACTTTGTGGGAGTTTTTCAGCTTTGGCGGTGGCATGTCGCGGATGCGGCGCATCGCTTGCAGCGGCGGCTCGTTGAAGAACGGTGGCTCACCGTCTATCATCTCGATCACCATGATGCCGAGCGACCAGATGTCTACCTCCGGGCCGTACGGCAATCGGGAGATCACTTCCGGCGACATCCAGTACGGTGTGCCGACGAGTGATTTACGCTTCGGCAACTCCTGCGACACTTGCGCACAAAAGCCAAAGTCGGACAGCTTGACGCGTCCGTCCGAGGCGAGCAGAATCGAGTCGGACTTGATGTCTCGATGGATGACACCCTGTGGGGTGGGAGGAAGAAGATAGCGTGGTTGTGTTAGCTTTTATTTGATTTTTTATTGAGAAACTTTTAAGAATCACTCACCTGTGAATGAAGATACGAGAGCGCTTTCAGGCACTGCTTGCACACGGTTGCGATTTGCTCCTCGTCCATGCGCGAGTGGGTCACAATGTCGGTCAGTGCACCGCCCTCGAGGAACTCCATCACCACCCACAGCTCGTCGTTCACCAGGAAGCTGCTGTACGTTTCCACAATGTTCGGATGGTGGTAGTCACGCATAATGACGACCTCGTTGAACAGCAGTTCCCGGCGCTGCTGCTTCCGCAGGTCCATCTGCTTCACCGCCACTTGGCGTCCTGTGCATGGGGGAAAGGGGAGTTACAAAAGTACACAAAAACGATTAATTAAAAGGCCATTCCTGTCATTGGATTGGCGTTCAGTTCACCGAGCAGAAACGTACCGGTTGATTTGTCTGTCGCAATGCACACCGTGCCGGTCGATCCTTCGCCGATTTTGGTGTAATTTTCCAAGTTTTCGCGCGGATCGCCGGCCGACACCACCATCTGCAGCGCGGCACGGAACTGAACAAAAAAGGCGGGGAGGGAGGGAAACACAAATCAATAATCAATTAAAAGTGTGTTATGAAAACAAAACAAAACGATGCCCGTACCTGCTCGTGGGTAAGCCTTTGCTCCGTTTTCACCGGTGGCTGCTGCTGGCTCTGACCGCTCTGCGTGGTGGACGCGGTACTCTGCGCGACGGACACATTGCCCCCGCTCGAGCTGGAGGCCCGCGAATTGCTCTTCGCATTGCTGATGGAGTTGTTGTTGCTGAACATGTGGTTCGGGTCGGTCGCTACGGTCGGAGCGCCAGTGGACGACGACGACGACGGGGATGGCATCTTCTGATGGTTGTGCACCATCGCATTGTGGTTATGGTGATGATGGTGATTTGGCATCTGATTATTGCCGCCCATCTGTAATGGCGTCGGTTGCATTTGTTGCTGTTGTTGCTGCTGCTGCTGCTGCTGCGCTCCATGATGGTGAGCATGCTGATGATGATGGTGCAGACCGGACGGGGACAGCTGCGAACCGGAGGGTTGTGAACCGGTGTTACCACCCTGCACGCCCATCATTTGATGATGATGGTGGTGATGGTGATGACCCGGCGGAAGATGGTTGCCATTGTTAGCGTCGCTCAGATGACCGTGCGGGTCCTGTTGTTGCTGCTGCTGCTGTCCGGGATGGTTTTGTCCCTGTGGTTTACTGTGTAATGGAGGTGGTGGACCACCACCACCAGCACCCTGGGCCATTCCGGGGAAGCTGTTACCGGCCTGCATCGGGCCAGGATATGGTGCTGCATTCGGGTAGCCGCCGGGCCGCTGCATTCCATCCGAACCGGTGGGGGAGGATTTTTGCGATCTAAAAATAAACACAAAATGCTTTTAGTATGGTATGCGTGTGTGTGAGGGTGTTTTGATGGGCAATTTACATTCCAAACAATGTAGATGCTTGTCCCAACAAATACAAACATTTGATTTTTCCCCCTTTTTTAACAATGTTTTTAAATTTTCGGACTCTGTTTCAACAAAAAACGTCGCTTCCCTCCTAAAACACACAAAGGTTAACCAACATTCGGTTTCGGTGTGCTCATATGATCGACAAACAAGGAACACACACAGCACATCCAGTGAACACAATCTCTCCTTCCTTTCGGTGTGGGAACGAGACACAATTAAGTTCTTATATTTTAAACTCCCACACCACGTTTACGGGGGGAGGTTTATAGCATGAAAACAAACGCTGCTCCTCCCTTTTGCCAAACAAATCGAACGCCCGGTAGAGCGACGCAAGAGCGCTCGTGAGTCCATTAGACCGTGCGGTGTCCAGCCAGAACGGAGGAAATGGGGATGAAAGTTTGTTGTGCCGGCGCAAAGGGGACAGGAATATGAAATTGAACACCCGGCCACCATCGACGCTTGCCACGTTCCGGTTCATTGCTGTCCTTTGCATGGGCAAACGTGCAAGCGGTGTTATCCATCCCGCAAGTTCCCGTTCCAGCGACCAAACAGTGCATGTGCAAGTGCTGGCCACGGATGAATGCACATCTGGCCACAGCAGTAAGACAACAGCCAGAAAAAAACAGGAGGAGACACAATCGATGCACGATGAGCGCGCTGGTGACTCTGGGAAACGAACTACTGTTTTAAAGAAAATTAGGTTTTCCCATTACTGTAAAGGGTAATGTAACAGGGGTTTTCCAAGTCAACTTCGAATGTGCACATCATTATTCACCACCTATACGATGATTTTTAACAGCGGTCATACATTGTATTCGCATCATAATAAAATTTCAGTTTTTACACATGACTTTCACCACATCACAAAAAGAACAGTCAAATTCAATCCAGCTTGAAACGTGTTGAAAATCGTAAGGATAAACTGGATACAAGGTTTCCAAGCCAGTTTTGAATGTAAACATTGTTAATCACCACGTGCAAAATGTTATTCCACATCGATCTGACATTTCATTTTCATCATAATTATTTTTAATTTCTTCAGCATGATTTTCGGCACTTCAACTGGCTGCTGTTTTTTCAGCGAGATTTGAAGCCGGATCGCATCACCCGTTGACAGTTGAAGTGTTGAAAATCATGTTGAAGAAATTAAAAATTATTATGATGAAAATGAAATGTCTGATCGATGTGGAATATCATTTTCCACGTGATGAATAACATCGTTTTCATTAGAAACTGACTTGAAAAACCCTGTAAATTATTGTGATGCAAATACAGCATTTGACGGCTGTTGAAAAACATCTCGCAAGCAATGAAAAATGTGTTCCCACCGCTAGTTAAAACTATTAATTTAAAAGTAATTGTCATAAACAGTTGAGATTTCGTCCTGGTATTGTTTGTTTAAAGCTGCTGCCCTTATCTTCCTATTAGCCATTATCCAAATATTTGGTTGCCTATTAGATTTTGACAAGATTTTTTTTTAAATTTAATTTTACAATACAATTAGTAAATGTTTCAAGTCAGTATTGCATAGAAAACATAGTATTTTGCGCACAAAATAAGAAATTGCGCATTAACTTTGCATCTACATGTGGCTACCAACGGCAAATATTAAATAAGATAGCATATAACTTATTAAAAATAGTTCCAAACAACATACAGTTTTGCATACAAGATAAGAAAATGTATTACTTTGAATTGACAATTTAGTTGCTCTGTAGTTTTCACACCAATATCTGTCGAATGCGCCCAGTAAAACGGCAACCACGTGCTGTATTAACATGAAGGCTCAAGATAAGGCTATCGACTAACAAAAGACAGTCATTTTACAATGCTTTTTTAACATCATCAGACTTCATTTGGTCTCCACCACCAACATCACGATAAGCACGTATTCCGGAGGGACTAGTGGGTCAAATATTAATTCACACCGTTTGGCGTGACTCCACCACAGCCAGCCAGCGTGCTAGTGGACCCTATAGGGCTGCTGCCAGCCGCTTCAAAGATTTTGAATTCCAAATCACCCTAAAGCGATTGACACGGAGCAGCAGCAGCAGTGGAGGGAGGGAGAGAGACAGAGAGAAACTGAAATGGGGGAAACTGGTGCTGCTGTGAGCGGCAAATCGAATGTGCTATTTTGAGCCGAAAACGTGTCCGGCGTAAGCAAAACATCGCGTGGCACGACTTCAAATGACCAAATCTTTTACCGGTTACCGTTACCTCACCTGCCTTTCTCACCCCCGCTGGTCGGTAGTTTCATCTCTTCACACATACACGTGACCAGAAAGCATTAATTACAACACGCTCGTTCTAGCGGTTGGTAGCTTTCTTTCTTCCCTTTCCCTGCGTTCCCTTTTTTGTATTTACTTTCGCGCGGGAAGGTGGCTTTTAAATATTTAATAAATTGTGTTAAGCTTTGTCTGGGTGTAGCTTTACAAAAAATCTAATTTTCGCATCCCTTTTTCGGGAGTGGATGCGCGTGAAATTCAATTTTAACGTCACCTTCCAAAAAAAAAAGAAGAGACAGCAGATCAGGAGAATGTCACAGCCACAAACATTGTCCCCCAGCACCAAACGGCGTCCAAACGGCTGGCCGTGTGTAGCTAATTAGATTACACAACTGATGAGGATGGATGTGTAAAAAGCTTCCCCTCATGCCGGAGTGAAATGCCGTTGAGGAAAGAGTAGAGAGAGACAGGGAGGGGGGCCGAACGACATTAGTTTCTACTTTCGACTTTCCTTGATTGACATTGCGCTTTGGCTGCGATTGCTCAATTACGTATCAATTACTCGCCGTTCTGTTGTTTGTGCAGGGTGGTGGTGTGTCAAGTGCTTCCGGCGTTTTTTTTTTGTATTTTTCGTTAGTTCCGGTTCATTGATTTCGAACTTCACCGATCACTGTTGTTTAGCAGGTAGAGAATAGGTAGGGATTGTTTTGGTAAATTGAACCCATACAGATGGGATAATTGAATTTAAGACAAAATATGATTAATTTAAAAACAAACAACTGACATTAATTATTTGAAAAAAAGATTAAATAAACATTGGAGAGCTGATTTGCAGAAATTGGAGGGCAAACATACAACCATTTCATCAATTATTCAACAAAACAGAAGCGTTAAATGACAAAAAATTCTCTACACCAAGTGCAACACAAAAAAAACAACAGCTAAACAAGTCATTAACCCGTTTTGCCCTTTAAACATTGCACTTTAAGCGCAGCAGATGTGCCTTAGCATGGCTAGGAAAAGCATCTTGTACAAAGAAAAGGTGTCGCGCAATTTGTGTCTTTGCCCCCCCCCCCCCCCCTCTCCTCCAGGGAAGCGCGGCGTCGTTGCCTAGTAGCCAAACGGAGAAGCCCCCATCCGCTCTGTCATGGCTGGCTAAGCAACCGATAGGCGTCTTTGCGTTCTATTTCCGCAAAATGGTTACGCGGCTGCACACGGAGATCTGGGCCATGCAGCAGCCGCGCCACCGGATGCAATCAGAGTCGCTTTGCCGTCGCATTTCCACTCCCTCTCTCTCTCTCTCTTCCAGTGCAGCTTCGAGCCCCGAGAAGGCAAACGATAGAGGAAATGGAGAAGAAAAAAAAAACATCTAAAAAAGAAAACAGAGTCAAAGTTTAATGTGCATGTGCGCCCCGGTGTTGGGTGAACAAAAAAAAGCAATGGATATGATAAAAATCAAAACCACACCCTTTCTCCACACCGCCCCCCGGGAACCCCTCGCAAACGCAAACAAACCGCGCGCACATTCTTGGAGGTAAACAACAACACATTCCACTGCGCACTACGCGTTGTTTGATGGCCTCCCTGGACGTTCGCGGGGCGTTTCTTGGTGTGTCGTTGCAGCGCATCTCACACATTCCAACAAAGTCTACCACCAAACACACTTTTAATGTTTGTTTACACACAGCGCTTCTTGGATCGATTTTGCCCCCAAATGCACCTCGTGTGGCCTCTGCATTTACCTAACCACAGACACGGAGAGAAAAGAAGCATAACAGGGGTTCCCAGGGGTTCTCATAGTTGTGGGACACTTCCTTGACTCTTTCTTAGGGGAATTGAACTTCATAAGATGGCAATTGGACTCTATGTCATCCTACTTGAAAATTCCTATTGGATATGTCCAATAAGGGTGCTATAGAGTCCAATTCACATTACATTAAGTTAATTTCACGTGAGAAGGTGTCAATTAAGTGTTCCACAGCTATGAGAACACCTGAAAAACCCTGTAAGCCCGACCCTCCCCGTCTATGAAATCGAAATTTGACCACACTGCCCCGCAGGCAGGCAGGTCCGCACCATTTGGCGTCGTAACATAATCCGGTTCTGTGTCGCATCCACCACTCACCTGTTATGATACAGCGAGGACGTTTCCGTTAGCACACTGACCGGATTGGTGAGGTTGCCGTTCGAGCCCGTCGTCCCGTTCAGCGAGGCCGCGTTGGATAGGTTGCCACCGTTCATATGTGGAGCAATTGCATGGCCTGCTGCTGCTTGTACATTCCCGCCAACGGCGCCTGCTTGATGTGGATGCATGTGGTGGTGTTGCTGCTGCTGCTGTTGCTGTTGCATGTGGTGCATATGCATTTGATGCTGTGCCATCTGCTGCTGCTGCTGCTGCTGAAGCTGTTGATGGTGTGCCTCGAAGTTGTTGTTAAAGTTCGTCTCCAGCATCGTGCCGGTGGGTGAAACTGGCGGATAGTTTGCACCGGACGGCTTGGCGGCCGGCACCGGCGGGAACGCGCCATTGTTGTTCATCCCCGGGAAGGGTGATTGTCCACCTCCCAGCTGCTGGGACGGCTCTTCCGGCACGGATGGTGGCACATTGGTGTTGGCACGCAAATCTCCCCGGCGTACCCGCGGAGGGCTCGAGCTTCGCAGCGAGTTGGACCGGGCGACGTTGGACGTTTTGGGAAGGATCAGCTTGCCCTGCTGGTCGGGCGCAGCCACCGCGTGACCGCCGGGTACTCCCGCTACCGGCGGACCACCCTGCGGGCCGTGCGGGCGCACGATCGTCTTCAGGTCGAGTATTTCCGTTGGCGTAATTTCGGACGGATCGACCAGCGGGAGTGGGCGGTTCGATGACTTCAGGATCTGATTGTTGCCCACGATCGAGGCCCACTGGAGCGGCAGCCCCACGTAGCGGCCCTCCCGCTTGTCGAACCCGGTGTGCACCCGGTGCTCGAAGTTGCTCGGGAAGGAAATTTGGGGCTTTTTCTTTTTCTTGGAGAACATTTTTGCTGGTTTTTTGCTGTTGTTGGCGTTTGCACACAAGCACACAGAAGAAGCCTCTCAACACAGTAAGCGTACACACACGAGTTGTGTTTTGTTTTAAGTAAGGCACTTTAAGACACGTTTCTTACAAAACTGGGAATGACCGAACGGGCGTGTGGAATGCTGCACGGAGAGTTCACAACACTCGCGTCGGAAGTCGGACGATCAGCCGCCCCTTTGCGCCTTCAACAACATAACACACAGGCGGACACGACGACGACGCGGCGACACACACAGCGAGACAGACACGCGCGCGCACACACACACACTCGCAAACACACCTTGCATGTGTTGTGTGTAGGGGAATGTATGCTCCGCGGGCAACTTCAACCCCGTCGCCCCGGGAAGTGGGACAGCGCTGGTGCACCACCAAACCGAATGACAAATTCAGCGGGGGGACGAAGACCCCAACTCCCAAGAGATGCACACCACGCTCCTTTTCTTTGTTATTTCTCGCTCACTGTGTATTGCTGGCTCGCGTAAGTTCCAGGGCTTCTTCAGCCCCGCGGCAAACCCCACCTCACATCCGCGTCCTGCGCCCGGCCCTTACCCTTACAAAAAGGTAGCGCTGTGTGCGTGCGTGCGTGTGCGTTGCTTTTATTTACACATCTTTTTCTGCACCTTGCTGAGCATTCACGCACTCACTCTATCACCTCACGCAGAAGAGAAGGATGCACGCGTAAAACGATACGAAATTAAACGCACGATAGTACTGTAAACGAGGGGAAACCGAAACTGTGGAAAGGTATTTAATGCGCGACGAGCAGCGGATCACAAACTGGTGAGCCTCTTCCTTGGTGTCTGTGTCGTCTGCGACGGGAGCGTTAAAAGCCCTTTTCTTCCAGCCCAGTTTGGGATGGAATGTCAAAAGCGCCTTTTTTGGCTGGAGCCCCGTTGGGCAGGGCGAGGGTTTTTGACGTTCAACAATAGCCAGAGTGACCAGAAATACCGATATATCTGTATTCCTACCAAGGATAATGTATTTAGAAGGTTGATTTTTATCGCTTTTGCTGGGCGACATTGTGGGGGACATCTGTCACTCTCTACATACAAATTTCATTACCCCGCACCACCCCTCCCCGATTTTTATACTGGAGCCCCAGGAAGAGAAATGTCAAGTCGAGAAATGTCATTTTGCTCTGAACAACTTCACCTTGTCATTTATAACACCTTGCTGGCGACGTCGTTTTTAAGTACTTGTGACGTCGGTTTTGACGTTTTGCGACGGTGGCCACCAAAAAGCTCACCTTGACCTGTAGGCAAAGTGACCAGAAATACCGATGTCTAGGGAAAATCTAAAGTTTGAAGGAAAAAATCTAAATTTTTTAATCATTGAATTATAAAACTCAGAAAAACAATCAAATAAATCTAATTAATCCAGCGAAAATCAAATGACAGCACGTACGATAAAATCGTATCCAATAGAGCACTGCTGCGGCCCTAAGCGGTCGCGTGGAGCCCCGAGAAAAAGAACTGTGAAAAAAAATAGCATCTTAGTCCTTCTTTGGCTTAGAATTCCTAGTAAAATTTTCAGAGCAACACTTCAGAAAGAACTTCATTTGTGTAACCGCTGAACCAAATCTAATCCATATCCTAGATAAAGGTTGCATATTCTCGTGAGATGGAACTTTTATTTTGCGCATTAGCAACCCCCCCTCCCCCCCGCTTAACACTTCTTTCGCTTTCACTTCTTTTAACTCAGTTAAGTTTCGAGTTTTAACCTACCGAAAACTACAGACAAAATTTTGATGCGCCTACCGAAAACCGCCAAAATAATCTGGCCACACTGACAATAGCTGCAAAATGGCTGCGTGTTTGTATTGTGCGGTTTGAGTACAGTTCAAAAGGCGCATTGGCTAAGGATGCCCAAGTAATAGACCGTTGGGTGTGGTGAATATGGTGAAAATTTTAAATTACCGTATGCAGAGATTGACTTTTGTTTGGTTTTGCAGGCTTGTTCTTTAATTGCAACCAAACTGCATCGACGTCGAGTAGAATATTGCTCAAGAAATCAGGTATACTTTGCAACTAAACTCTGCCGCTTCTAATTGTGGTTTCGAGGTTAACATAGAAATGTGTAAAGAGTGCGAGTTTCGGTGAAAACTTCTACGTGTTCTGTCGATTCCAGAGTTGATTTAAGTCGGTCGTTGTCGACATCAAAACCCTAGCGGGAAATGTATCGAAATCAACGATTTTGCATATTTGAAATTGCTTGCTATGTAAAATTAACTAAATACCCAAGTGCCACAAATCCACTAAACGACCACTAAACGGCTTCTAAACGACTCAAGTTCTCTACCTAAACGGAATATAGAAAGACTTCGTTTAATAGACGGTGAACGACTGATGCTTTCTAAAAATACCAAACAAGTTGGTTGTGCTATCTGTTGGTGGGATACCCCAACCAGTGAATCTTTTTTCGTTTTTTGAGCTTTCTCCTTCGCTCTGTACTGTTATCGCATTGAAGTTATGAATCGCCAGAACTAGAACGGCGATACGATTGTTTAAATACTAAACTTCATTGTGCACCATTTGTACAGAAGTAAGTGAGATTTGAATAATGGTCGATGATGTTGATACCCGTGTATCTGACCACACGATCATTAGATTTTTACTCGGAATGTTAGAAGGGTATATATGCCATCCCAAGCGCCACAGATTAAGCTTAAACGACTGGAAAATTGAATATCCATAGAAAAAAAATGAAAGCTCCACAGCTTCATTGGTTTGATCAATAGATGGCGTATTACAACTCATCATTATATTGCTATCCTTTTCTTGCAATGTGTTTCGACAAGTTTCTTCTTATCATTACCTAAATAGCCTTCTAACTTTCTGAGCAAAAATCTATTTGAATGGTCGTGTGGTCAGATACGAGGGTATCAACACCAACGACCATTACTCAAATCTCACTTGCTTCAGTGCTGGTGGTTTCCGTTGGAGTTTAGTATTTAAACAATCGTATCGCCGTTCTAGTTCTAGCGATGCATAACTTCAATGCGAAACCATACAACAGTACAGAGGAAATGAGAAAGCTCTCCTCCAAGCGATGAAGCTCAACTGGTTGGGGTATCCCACCAACAGAGAGCGCCACCAGCTTTTTCGCTATTTTTAGAATGCATGAGTCGTTTGCCGTCTGCTAAACGAAGTCTTTCTATATTCCGTTTAGGTAGAGAACTTGAGTCGTTTAGAAGCCGTTTAGTGGTCGTTTAATGGATTTGTGGCACTTGGGATGATTATATGAAGCTATGCGAAACACATTGAAAGAAAAGGATAGCAATATAATAATCAGTTTTAATACGCCATCTATTGATCAAACCAATGAAGCTGTGGAGCTTTCATTTTTTTCTATGGATATTCAATTTTTCAGTCGTTTAAGCTTAATCTGTGGCGCTTGGGTAGCACTATGTGTTAAAATAAATTACATAAAAATAAAAATCATTTCAACGCCAACGAAACCAAATGTGATGGACCAACATGACCAACAACCGAAAATTCAATTAAACTACTCTCTTTATCTCTCTCTCTCTCTCTCTCTCTCTCTCTCTCTCTCTCTCTCTCTCTCCCTCTCTAAACGACTAAACAACCACTAAACGGGTTCTAAACGATTCAAGCTCTCTACCTAAACGGATTATAGAAACTTCCCAAGCGCCACAGATTAAGCTTAAACGACTGGAAAATTGAATATCCATAGAAAAAAAATGAAAGCTCCACAGCTTCGTTGGTTTGATCAATAGATGGCGTATTACAACTCATCATTATATTGCTATCCTTTTCTTGCAATGTGTTTCGACAAGTTTCATTTTATCATGACCTATATAGCCTTCTAACTTTCTGACCAAAAATCTATATGAATGGTCGTGTGGTCAGATACGTGGGTATCATCACCAACGACCATTACTCAAATCTCACTTGCTTCAGTGCTGGTGGTTTCCATTGGAGTTTAGTATTTAAACAATCGTATCGCCGTTCTAGTTCTAGCGATGCATAACTTCAATGCGAAACCATACTACAGTACAGAGGAAATGAGAAAGCTCTCCTCCAGGCAAGAAAGCTCAACTGGTTTTGTATCCCACAAAAAGATGGCGCCACCAGCTTTTTTGCTATTTTTAGAATGCATGAGTCGTTTGCCGTCTGCTAAACGAAGTCTTTCTATATTCCGTTTAGGTAGAGTGCTTGAGTTGTTTAGAAGCCGTTTAGTGGTCGTTTAGTGAATTTGTGGCACTTGGGTTTAGGCCGAAAATACACGGACCGGAATTTCGCGGCCGCGGAATTCCGCCTGCTGTCAAACCCATATACAAAGTGTCAACAGCAACTTTCCTGAACTGTCATATCCATACATTTTTCAGCAAGTGGAACTCCACGACCGCGAAATTCCGGTCCGTGTATTTTTGGCCTTAGAAAGAATTCGTTTAGCAGACGGTGAACGACTCATTCGTTCTAAAAATAGCAAAAAAGCTGGTGGTGCCATCTGTTTGTGGGATACCTAACCAGTGGAGCTTCCTCGCTTGGAGGAGATCTTTCTCATTTCTTCTGTACTGATGGTTTCGCATTAAAGCATGCATCGCTAGAACTAGAACAGCGATACGATTGTTTAAATATTAAACTCCAATGGAAACCACCAGCACTGAAGCAAGTGCGGTTTTAATAATGTTCAATGGTATCTGACCAAGCGACTATTCATATCATATATAGCTTTCATTTTTTCTATGGATACAGTGAACCCTCTCTTATTTGAGAGGCGATGGGACTGTCGAATAAGAGGGGTTTTCAAATTACAGAGGTTGAAAGTGAATGAAAGGTTCATACAAACAAGAAAGAGACAGAACATTTAGTATGCAGCCTTAACTGTTGCTATAGGAAACTGCGAACAGAATCGCCAATTTGAGCATACATCATTCAATAACCATGGCAACACCATACACAAATAAGAGGGACACAGATTTCAGAGGTTTTCCAAATTAGAGGAACAAAAATGTACTGGAAATCAAGGGACTGTGCAAAATGTTCAAATAAGCGAGGTTTTTCAAATTGGAGAGGTGTCAAATAAGAGAGGGTTCACTGTATTTGATTTTTCAGTCGTTTAAGCTTAATCTGTGGCGTTTGGGGTGGTTAGCTCTCTGGAGTGCACCCACGACTCCGATCTGACTCCGACTATGGTTAGACCGATTCTGACGATTCCGGACGGCTCCAGATAAAGCTGGCTGGACCTACCTCCTGGAGTCGATTTCGAAATTTTCAAAGTCGGATCGGAGGCGAATCCGACTATTTGCCAACTTTATCCATCACTAATGTAGATCGTAGTAGAGAGCACCCTAGCTGCTCCTCAAATAACAGCAGTTTTGAACGCTTTGAGTCGTCACGTTCGCTCGTTGCTGTCAAATCAGCTGCTGTCAGCTGTTTCTGGTTTGTTTTGTTTTGAATTTCATCGCACGCACCGCTCTCCCACAGGAACTTAGTCATTCCACTGTGAAATTGATACAATCTTTGCCAAAATGTTAGACAAAGTGAAACACATTATCCTTGTGCTTTCTGGTAAGGGTGGGGTAGGAAAATCTACCGTCAGCACACAGCTCGCCCTAACGCTGGCCGAAGCCGATCACAAGGTAAAGTGCACACAATCCATCTTTTCTTATCAGCTCGCTGAGGCCAATCTTAACACACGCATGTTCCCCCTCCATTGTAGGTTGGCCTGCTCGACATCGACCTCTGCGGCCCTTCCGTACCGTACCTGCTCGGGCTGGAGGATCGCGATGTGCACCAGTGCGACGAGGGTTGGGTGCCGGTGTACACTAGCGCGGAAAAGCGGCTGGCCGTGATGTCGATCGGCTTTCTGCTGAAAAATCGTTCCGATGCCGTCATCTGGCGCGGGCCGAAAAAGACCGCCATGATTAAGCAGTTCCTCGAGGACGTGAACTGGGACGAGCTGGACTATCTGATCATCGACACACCGCCCGGCACGTCCGACGAGCACATCACCGTGATGGAGTGTCTGAAGATGGTCCGCACGGAGGGTGCGATTATCGTGACGACACCGCAGGAAATGGCCCTGGAGGATGTGCGGAAGGAGGTGACGTTCTGCAAGAAGACAGGCATTCCGATACTGGGGATCTTGGAGAACATGAGCGGGTTCGTGTGCCCGAACTGTTCGGAATGTACGAACATTTTCTCGTCCGGCGGTGGACATTCGCTGGCGGAGCTGGCCAAGGTGCCCCATCTCGGCACGCTGCCGATCGATCCGCGCGTCGGTGAGCTGGCCGGAACGGGCAAAGCGTGCGTGAAGGAACTGCCCGACTGTACGACGAGCGAAGTGTTGAGGGAACTGGTTCGAACGCTTACGACGGTTGGCCAATAAAACTAAGTGTTGTTAAAGTGTATTTGTATATATTTAAAAAAAGATTTTCTCGTTTCTCGTTCACACTTCTATAGCAGATGGTCACGCACCGTCACCTTGTGGTAGTAGTGGGGCGCTATCTCCGGTAGCCACTGTTGCTGAATCACGGTCAAATCCTTCATGAACAGCTTGGTCGTATGAATCAGCTCACAGAACACCACCCACTGGGGCTGCTGCTCGGTGTACAGGGCGGACAGTGGGTGTATGCTCAGCTCCGTGTTGCCCCGCACCGTCCGATACACCCCCGAATGGTGCAGATAGGCCGCGTACGGGAAAAACCCAGCCACAATGCAGCGACAAATCGTTTCCACATTGCCACCGGCGGAAAGGAGCGGAATATTTAACTCCCTTTCCAGCATGCCCGCGAGTTGCGTTTTAATTTCATGCGCACGCTTTAGATTGCGGTAAATGAGGAAGTTGCGGCCACAGAACTCCTTCGTTCGGCCCGACTCCACGAACGCACAGTACACGTTAAGCAGCGTGATGAGATCACCTTCCGCTACCTCAAAGTTGCGCTTTGCGATCCGCCCACGGATCGCCGCCTGACCGCCGGCCGGTTTGGAAAACACGGACTGTACCTGCAGCATCGCAATGATGATGAGAATCTCCTCCGAGCAGCCCATTTCGCCCGCTTTGTACAGCATCTTTGCCATCATCGGTGGGATGGACATTTCGGCAAGAAAATATCCAACGGGGGACGTTAGCTGGCCCTCCGCATCGAGCGCTTCCAGTGCGTAAAGGGTTTCGAGACAGGCGAGCAGGTTTTTGGCCGGCGGTGGCGATGGAAAGGTAAAGCGCAGGATGTTATCGATACCGAGCGCTTTCAGGAAGAGCACCGTGCTGCAAAGGTCCGACCGGCGCATTTCGGGCGGTGTGTGTTCGGGCAGCTTTTCCCACGCTTCTTCCGTGTAGAGTCGGTAGACTTTGCCGCTACGAATACGCCCGGCACGGCCAGCACGCTGTTCGGCGGCCGCTTTGCTTACTGGTACTACCACCAAACTGTCCGTCGTGCTGTCCGCCGAGTACCATTTGAGCTTCACAAAGCCGCAATCGATAACTGGAAAAGAGGAGAGAGCAAGAATATATAGTTATAGTTACGTTGGCATGGTTAAAGGGTTAGGGTTTTTAATGACAACGCAATTCCCAGTTGGCTCTTACATACAAGGAATGCTTGGATGAAATTCAAAACATGGTTCTGAATCATCACCCGAAGTGAAACTGTTGGTGAACCCATACCGGTTCTGGGACTGATCCTGAACCTATAACGGATTTGAAACATACTGGTCCTGGAACTGGTACTGAACCTATACTCATGCTGAAATATATCCTGCATCCATGCTCTGCTACCTATCCAGAATCGGTGTTAGTACCGGAACTGATCATTAACCGGTTCTGTAACAGATACTCAACGAAAACCAATCGTGATATGGATCCTGAATCCATACCAACTGGAACCAACTGCAACTGATTCCTAGCCCGTATCGGCCTAAGAATTGATAACGAATCCATTCCGGTTCTGGAACTAATTATGAACCCACATAGATTCTTAAACCGATCATGAGCCCATGCCGGTCCTGGAACTGATACTGAACCTATGTCGGTTCTGGAACTGATACTGAATCCATATTGGTTTAGGAATGGACACTGAGCCCATACCGGTCCTGGAAACGATCACAAACCTATACTGCTCCATGAACCGATCATCAACCCTTACCGGTCCTGGAACTGATATTGTATCCATACCGGTCCGGGAACCGGTCCCGAACTCATGCCGGATCTGGAACTGCTCCTAAAACCAATACCGGTCCTGGAGCTGATACTGAACCCATACCAGTCCTTGGTCCGATCCCGAACCCATACAGCTCTTATACCTGTTCCAGAACCCATTGAGGACCTGGACCTGATCTCGAACCCATACCGGTCATGGAACTGATACAGTACCCATACCGATCCTGGAACTGATACAGTACTAATACCGGTCCCGAAACCGATTACGAACCCATATAGGTCCTGGAACTCATCACGAACCCAAACCGATCCGGAAACCGATCCCGAATCCATGCCGATTCTGGAACTGCTTCTGAACCCATATCTGTCCGGGAACTGCTCCCGAACCCATAGGGTCCTGGACCTGATCTCGAACCTATACCGGTCCTGGAACTGATACAGTACCCATACTGGTCCTCGAGCCGATTACGAACCCATAAAGGTCCTGGAACTCATCACGAACCCATACCGATCCTAAAACTGATACTGAATCCATACCGGTCAAGGAACCGATTCCGCATCCATGTAGGTCCTGGAACCTATCTTGAACCCATACAAGTCCTGAAATTGATAACAAATCCATGCCGATTCTAAAACTGATACTGGACCCATACTGGTTCTGGATATGATACTGAATCCATACAGATCCTGAAATTGTACACGATACTGAACTGATACTGAAACCATACCCCGTTCCTGGAACCAACCCCGAATCCATGTAAGTCTTATAACCGATCTCGAACCCAGACAGGTTGAAACTGATCCTGAATCTATATAGGTCCTGGAACCGACTTCGAACCTATACAGGTTCTGGAATTGATACCGATCCTTAAACTGATACTGAACCCCTACCGGATCTGGAACTGATACTGAATCCATACAGGTCCAGGAACTGATCTTAAACGATCCTGGAACTAATGCTTAATCCATACTAGTCCTAGAAATTATTCTGATACCTAAACCTATACCTAAACCAATTTTGGAAATTATCCTCAACCAACTCAGTCCCTGGAACTGATACCATACTCAAACCATTCCTGGAACTGATCATGAACCCATACCTTTCCTGAAACTACTCCCTTTTTCATTCCGGTCCCAAAACTGTACCTGTATCATCCAAGCAAAGGATCACTACCCTGACCCAGTACAGAAACCTATACAATATCCTACTCCTCTCTAGCACCTTTTTCTGCTACCATCGAACGACAACGAGTTTGTTTAAAACTTAGTCCTAACAATTCTTACCATACACAATGCCGGGAATCGTGACGGACGTTTCGGCAATGTTTGTCGCCAGCACCACCTTCCGGACGCCCTTCGGCGCGGTAAAGAACACCTTCAGCTGATCCGCATTCGAGAGCGTCCCGTACATCGGCAGTATCTGCATGTCCTCCTTGCCGCTCGCCTCCACATGCTCGCGTAACAAATCGACCGCCCGCAGCACCTCCTCCTGCCCAGTAAGAAACGCCAGCACATCACCCTTCCCTTCCGCCCGATGGATCTTCATCACCGTGTTGACCGTCTCCTTCACATAGTCCGGGCACGGATCGCGTAGGTAATAAATTTCCTGCGCATACATCCGACCCTCCACCGTCAGAATGACGGCCGTGTCTTTAGCTGCACCCTTGGACTTTAGGTTGAAAAAATCGCGAAACAACTCCGCATCAACCGTGGCGGATGAGATGATGATGCGTAGGTTTGGTCGTTTGCGGGCAATCTTCTTCAGCAACCCCAGAGCTGTATCGGTGAGTGTGTTGCGCTCGTGCGCCTCGTCCACCATGATGACGGCGTACTGGGTGAGCAGTGGATCGGCCAGCATCTCCCGCAGCAGGATGCCCTCGGTCATGTACTTGATCTTGGTCTGGGCCGGGTCACACTTGGAGATGAAGCGGATCGAGACGCCCACCGTTTCGCCGCACAGTTCGCCCCGCTCGGTTGCGACCCGGTCGGCGAGCGTGATCGCCGAGATGCGGCGCGGCTCCGTAATGCCGATCAGGCCCTTGGTGTGCCATCCGAACTCGTACAGGTACTGGAAAGAGAGAATATGATCCAAATATGAAAGGGTGGTCCTAAGGAATATTTTGATTCGTTGATTTTTAGTTATTGAAAGATCATTCGATCGCAGAATGAAGAGTTCTTATAGATTCTATTCCAAATTGTCTTTGTTGGTCATATTTGTAATAATAACGATTGAATCAAACGGAGTCTTAAGAAGATATCAAAGATTCATGAATCTGTAAAGATTGATGATCCTCTTAAGAGTCAAACGTCTCTGAAGAGTCGCGAATCTCTAGAGGTTCATCTGTCGTTGAAGATAGGAGATTCGTGAACTTTTAGAGAATCATAAATCATGGAACATAAATATGAATCTATTATAATTCATATGAATAATAGATTTTTTTATGATTTTTATGGTTATTTATATAAATTATTATATGAACCATTGAAATTGAGTTTCACGTTTATACTAGAGATGGGTAACACTGATTGAGATTAATGAATTTTAATCAATATTCTGAATGATACTTTGTATTTTAATGCCTGATGTGATCCATAAAATACAAATAAATCTTTTAAAAATCAAAAATTCCACGATTCATATGAACTATCGACGATTTACGATTCTTTAATGATTAATGAATCTCCAGAAGACAAGTGAACCTCTAGAGATTCATGACTCTAATGACTTTTGACTCTTCAGAGGATCATCAATCTTTACAGATTCATGTATCTTTGGAGATTCCATGCAGGATTTAAATAACTCATTACTGTAAGTTCTTATGTATGAATCTTTATAAAAGATCAATGGATCAAAGCGATAGTTATATAAAAAATCTTTTGTATGTTGTGTGGGTTTTTTTTTATATTCCCGAAAATGTTTCAGCTCATATTACGATTTATTGACTGTTACCCAAAATATGTTGAATAATTTAATTCGAAAATTTTGAAACGATACCAAAAATTCAAAGACAAGTGGGAAAAGATCTGTACATAAAATAAGAACGAATTAAAAAAACAAACACAAAAAGGTTAATGAATCGTGAGACGAATTTAAAAAGGATTCAGTAAGCATCCAAAAATGTTTGGACAGCTAAAAGTAAACATGTCAGTCATGTAGTAGAGACATTGTTCGGTTCGGTTCGGAGAAGAGACGATGCGCTGTGTAGATCATGGAGTTAATTTCCCAATCATTAAAATAAAGGCAATAATAATACAACAGCATTATTACAAACAGCTGGACATTTTTAATAGTTTTATTTAATCTGTTATTTTTTGTGTGTGATTTGTTTTTTTTCGATTTTTGATAATCGCACCTCATAGAGTTTGCAAATTCTGCGACAACAGTCACAACGCAAAGATATCTTTTTCTCTCTGTTTTCCCTCTTTATATATATATTCTTCCTCATTATAAATAATCCACAATCTCTCTATCGCTTCATTTTGTCCCATTTTCTTTCTCTCGCTCTCCCGGATCTTAATATTTATTTCTCTCTAATATATTTTGTTTTATAACATCCGTTAAATGTTGTTTTTTTCTTCTTGTTTTCTCCTGGCAAGAATGACACATCTCTCACTCCGTTTTTGTTTTGTTTTGTTAAAGTCACGGTTAAATGTTAAGAACAAGCCGTGTTTGCCCCGTCGTCGATTTGTTATGCTGTCCAGGGAAATGGACGAACGACGAACGAGGACGAAAGGACACAACAAATCCTCCCCGGATGGAGGGAAAATGAGAGGGACAGCATAAAAGGAGGGCGAACTTATTTATGCCGCTTGTTGATTAGTAGAGAACACGTTAATGAACGCACCTCCGTTTGCCTGTGTATTTGCTAGTAGTGTGATTAGTGAGTGTGGCGCTGAACTGCATTATTTAGCTGCTAACAAATTACACAACAAGGCGACCAAAAGGGTAAGCGCGCTAGCGCGATGACCCAGCTGACAGAATTCATCAGTGGATTTTCTTACAAACACACACGCACACACACACATGTTCGTAAAAGTAGCGGTACTTGAGAGAAAATAACCTCTTGCCTAGAAATATATAACTATTCCACACCGGTGTGTTAAAAAATCAGTACAAATATTAGCCATTAATCACTGTACACAATTGGTTTGTTGTTGTTTTTTTTTTCAATTGATAAAGAACTCTCTAGCGCCCTCTGGATGCGTTCTGAGTGGCTTGGTGCTTGCTACTACAACACTGTACACTGACGTACTAGAAAACGGATTACTAAAATACAGCATAAACACGCACACGCGCGCGTGTAGAAAGTAGCATCATGTATAGTATATATATGTAGATAGAAAGGATCGTACTAATAGTAATGAAGGCTGGTTTTGATTTTTTTTACGACAAATTGCTCTGCAGACGCGCTTTATCTCTCACGATAAATATAAGACGCGTCCGGTTCGCGCTTGTATCACACTATACAACACATACATAATATGTAGATATACAATGATCTCATCTAAAACAAAAAACAAAAACACACACACATACATAACGGACGTCCTAACCGTCCGAATGCAATTGCAATACTCTTACTAGGTTCGAGCGCGCAACATAATCCATTCACACCTGCTTTAAACGCTTCTTCTTAAGGCTTAATAAGGAAGGGAGGGCTGCTTATTGTTTTAGCATTTGTTGATAATAATTTCGTGGTTTTCGTAATGTTTCAGTGACGGAAAAGGGTGGAGGGGGTTTGCGGTGAAAATGTCTAACACTTACACACCGCACGCCTGTATAATATAATCCTAAACACACACATACACGTGGGCACACACGTGTATGGGGAACACATACACAAAATACAATAAATGATGAAACTGAAATAAAAAAAAGATAATAAAACAACAATCGTTGACAAGCCGCCGCGGCGCTTTTTTGCGCAATGTTTAGCGCAATCACAACGAGGTATTGTTGACCGTGAGCGACTTGTAGATGAACGTCTGCACGCCGAGCAGATGCATCTCGGCGAAGCTGATGATCACGAGCAGCGCCACGTACCCGGCGTACTGGATCATGCGCAGGTACTCCCACAGCTTATCACAGAACACGCTCAGCAGCAGAAAGTGGAGCAGCGCGTGCACGTTAAAGATGCGCCACAGCCAGGCGATCACGAAGAACCCGGTCGACCGGAACACCGACTCCTGGTGCAGGTACTGGGCCGGCGTCACATTCTCCCGCTCGAGCATATCCTGGTAGATCGCGATGTACCGGTTCCAGCCGGTCGAGCTGAGCACCAGCATGCCGGTGTAGCACAGCACCTTCCGGGCGACCTTCTTCGTCGTTACCTTGACCTTGTAAATGACGCCCGACTCGGACCCGGACTTTGACTCCGACACCGGTATGATCGACTGCAGCTGGGTGTATCCCCGTCGGGGTGGATTGTTTTTCAAAAACACAAACACCCCAATCATCAGCGCAATGCACCCGAGCCCGTCGCAGATCCCGTCGATGTAGTAGCCCGCCGAACCAATGTCCGATCGTTCGCCGCGGATGTGTTTCTTCGCCCGCGCCACA
This sequence comes from Anopheles coluzzii, assembly GCF_943734685.1. Taxonomy (NCBI): domain Eukaryota; kingdom Metazoa; phylum Arthropoda; class Insecta; order Diptera; family Culicidae; genus Anopheles; species Anopheles coluzzii. The sequence goes on along the minus strand of NC_064671.1, from coordinate 66,481,678 downwards.
TGCCCGTCCAGATCGTCCAGAAAGGTGCGGAACTGGAACAGCACCACCCCGATCCGCCGGTAGCCGAGCGAATCGGACGCAATCATCCGGCCGGCCGCGATCGCGACGAACACGTGGAAAAAGGAGATCATGTTCGGGGTGACCAGATCGCCCTGGGAAAAGCCGGCCACATTGTCGACGATCGTCGCGATCGGTGCGAACAGGTAGTGGTTCGTGTGGTCCAGCATCATCGCTTTGACGGTGACGTCACAGAGCGGGTTCAGGTCACAGTTGACCCAGGCCACGTCTTCGTACCGCACGATGTGTCGGTTCAGTTGCAGCGGCATCGAGGAGGACGCGGCAAGCAGGGGTGAGGTGACCGTGCTCGGGTGGCTACCGGCGGAGGCGGGCTTCAGCAGTGTGCTGTTGGCGGCCAGCAGGAACGGATCGGTGTCCCGGATCGGATAGTCCTGGATGCGAATGTACAGGTTCACGTCCATCCAGGCGAAGAACGCGATGAGCAGAAACAGCAGCGACAGCAGTATCTTGCTGACCTGCGAACTCGGACCCACCATGGTTGTTTTTACTCGTGTTGTGTACCGTTCTGCTATAAATAGGATTACTTTTTGGTCCTTCAAACAATACGTTAAAATAAAAAAAAAACCTTTCCTAGATGTATTTCACTATGTTTAACCTTATCGTTCCCTATTTATCTCTCTCTCTCTCTTTAGTTAACCTACAACTATATTCCCACTTCCCTATGGAGGTGATAACAAAAACTTAACTTAACAACTATTGGGTACACTTCCCAGACTTCAACGATTGTGTGTGTGACAATCGACCACAAAAGACTAACTGACCAGCGCGACTCTGACACGGTCCCCCTGTGGTCCCTGACTAACAGGTGGACAATGACTAAAACACCACTACTACCACGACCAACACAACGACAACGACACCAACTACTACTAAGAACCGTTCGTTTTGCTCCCGTCCGTTTGTTCGTTCGGTCACTGCGTGCTAGCGTCCTTTCCTTCGCGATCCGGGCACACCCACGATGTGCCTCACAACAAACGGGAGGGGTGGCGGAGGGAAGGGACGTGGAGGTTCGTTCGTTGCGCCTGTTCTGTTCGCAGCAGTTCTACAGCACAGCGACGAACTGAAACGAAACGGAAAGAGAAACAAAAAGAAAGGGTTGAAACAAAACCGAGTAGCAGTAGTAGTAGTGGTAGTGCTGTCGCATTTGCTGATGACGGATGCAAAAATATTGCTGAGTGTGTCCACTAGTGTGTGCATGTGCATTGGATGTGCGCTGAATGCGGAACAGAGCAAACAGAAACAGGAAATGTTGCAAGGGACCAATGCGTGTCCTAAAGGTTAGTTTGTGCCTAAGTACGGAAAACCCCATCGCGAATTGGAAACTCATAAAGATCTAGGAATCAATTTAAGTACAGTGTATCAGCACGTCAATATCAACAAATTGAACAACTTGTTTACCCGTCCTGTGTCGGTTTTCATATTTTATGGCGACAATCTTTTTTCTTCTTCATTCCGAAGCGCCATTTGTGCGCTTTGTGCAAGGATTGCATACCTTCACCACCCCTGGTGATAGAGGGTGATAGAATCTGTAAAGTGGTACCTTCACAAAAGCAAAAAGAAGTGGGCTGCACCAATCTATAATTCATCGTTCAATACCCCATTCACGGAGACGGACTCCCCAACCACAGGAAGACGTGGATAGGGGGGAGCGACCCCACCGCGTCCATTTGAAACTGAAAGTCACGAAACGATGGAAGAGTGCAGCAATTTGCATAAGTGAGACATTGCTCGGGACACACGACACGACCGATGGAGACCGTATGGAGTATGAGAGTATGGCGTCATTCGCGCCGCGAGTTGATCCTTTCGTGGGAAAAATACTAGTTGATACTAGTGATGGGAAAAACGTAGTTTTTTGTCGGAATCGATTCCGGAATCGGCTCCAGAATCGGAACCGGAATCGGTTCTGAAATCAGAACAGGAATTGGCCCCAGAATCGGAAATGGATTCGGCTTTGGAATAGGAATCAGCTCCTGAATCGGATTCGGTTTCGGAATCGGAAAAGGCGTTTGGGTCCAATGATGCGTATTGACAGCTGAGTCCAAATTTATTTGTAAACGATCCATTCTCATCGAGATTCCCGACTGATTTCGCTTCTGAAACTTCCTATTTCAATTCAAGAATTGATTCTCATTCCGGAACTAATTCCTTTTCTGGAGTCAATTCTGATTCCGTTACCGCACCAATTGCGATTCCAATATCGATTCCTATTGCGGACCCGATTCTGATTCCGGAGTCGATTCCGATTCCGCTCCGGAGTCCACTCCGGAATCGGCTCCAGATTCAACTAAGGAATAGCCTTCGGAATCGGCTCAGGAATTGATTCCGAACACGGAATCGGAAACGAGTAGGTCCGATTCCGAGCACCCACCACTACTCCATACACTACCCCGCGAGTCCTTGACATCGTGTGTGTGTGTGTGTATTTGGTTGGGGTTTCGTATCGCCCTGAACGTTGTTGTGTGACGGTTGGAAAGGACCAGCGTGCACGTTTTGGGGAATTCCGAGGCCGAGGGACAGAAAACGGTGACACAATTGTAAGAGTAGTGTGGCCCGGGGCGCGGTCGGGAAATGTCACATTATCAAGGTAATATCACTAAAGCGCCAATCCTTTTCATAGGTCCGAACCGAGAGCGTTGGTGGTCGTGTTAGAAAATCGAACGGTTCCGGGAGGGGAGGGGGGGGGGGGGTGAATGGGTTAAATAGGGAATAGGGATTTACCCACAGCGGGAAAGCCAAGGAAACCCGGATGTAGGACGAAACATAAAATAGAACTGGTGAGTGGGTGAGTTGGGTGCTTTTCATGTTGCGCGCGTTTTTATGTCCCCTTTCTTCTATTCGTTCGTTCGCTTGCCGTGTCCATCCATTCATCGTTGTCCTCGTTGTGGGTGGAGATTGAGGAATGAGTGATTTGAATAATGCACAAAAGGTGGGGAGGAACTTATGGATGGCGAGCGAACGGATTTGCTCGGTGTCCCGAGAGGGCATGGGTACTGAGGGGTCGATTTTCGAGCCGCAAAAGCTAAAATGGAATACAAATCGCTTAACGGAGCAGAAAAACGGTGGGAGCTTTTGTAGCGTAGGGAATGGGAGGGGATTAACATGCAAGCGAAGGATGTTGCCAATCTCGATTAAAAGGAGTTTTAATGCCGTTACACTTAAAAAACGCCGTAAAAATGACCTAATATTTAAAAATTAGCTACCTATTTTAGAAATTCAGCTTTTATGAACGCTTTTCACTATCAAAATTTCCCGCAATATCACAGAAATAAAACGACCACAATAAGCAAACAGCAGCAGCAGCGACCACTTTCACTGATTTTGTCCGCAAACCAGTCCTTTTCGTTGCAGACACGAAAAACTTTCGTGCGCAAACAAGCGTATCGGTGGTCAGTGAGTACTAGATTGGCAAAAGCGACGACTATCATGCTTCGACCACGCCACAACGAGGCCCAAAACACTTTGTGCGTTCAAACACCGAGGAAAGACGCAGAAGAAGACGGTGTAGAAAACGCAATGCGCTATCACTACTGAGGAGAAGGTATCTTCTCTAAACCCGTTTTTTGTGGGCACAACAAAAAGGCCTCGACGTGTTAAACCAAATCAACATGAGCTCAGTTTTCCTACGACATCATGTGTCCGCGGTCTTTGTTTTCTGCACTATTCTTCGCATGCATATGAAATTGGAGCAAAACCAAAGAAACAAGCACACGCAAGGCTCACAAGGGCGGAGGGTTCAATATGTTTGGGGCCATTCCATAGTTCCGAGCGTGTGTGTCTGTGAAAATATTCCGGTTGGGTACGATGACACCGTCCGTATTTCAAAGGAAAGCCCGAAAATATCCTTCCGATTTCGATTTCATAAATATTGCACACGAAAATTCCGACCTCCGGAATGGCTTGGTTGTGAGTGTTTTGGCTTGGCGTGGCTTCGAATGTATCGTGTCGGTTAATACACGGGTACGGGACGGACGATCTGGGGGCGTCATAAACTGTTGATAGTCCCGCCATAAATAGTTTAGATCGTTTCGATACGATACGACCAAGAGTGTGAGAGGGACAAGCCAAAAACGCACCATCTCTCCTGAACCTGGGTGACATTCGCTTCCTAACGTGTCACAATTACGTTAGGAGCCGGCACAACATCATTTGGTGGTACCACACAAACAGGAGCGATCAAACACAGTGGGCTTGACTGACTGTCTGATGATGGGGGTTGAGCTAAAAATAGTGTACAGGACACATCAGGCGTTCGCCTCATTAGTATAGCCCATTTTTACGATGTTAGATGCATACCTATCGTTAGGATAGATAGGATGAATGATTTAGTGTATCGTGCCACGTGTGCGCCTTTTGCTCGCGAGGCCATGCGAACCATCGGGTCGATTTTGTTTGTTTTGTCGTTACTGTGACATGCTGAGTGTGCGTCCGAGATATTTTGGGCGACTAAGGGGAGACGTTTGCTTGACAAAAGGATTATCCTTAGAGTAGAAGGGTTGATCAAATCTATAGATTCCACATTCCGCGTGCGCTTCTTTTATGATCTTACTGCCAAAAAATGCACTTTACTGTATTAATCCATAGCAATAGTTAATGGATTTTCTTGTCCACGGGGCACGACAAAACCTTTGACGTCTTGTTATTGCTTTCACACTTGTCCACAGCTAGTACATCATCTCAGATATTTTTTAAACACTAGTGAATTTGGCCCGGTTACAGGGTTTTGCACTATATTTTCAGAAGTATTAAAAAACTTGGGATTTTTGAAAATATAAATGCAAATTCCTTGTGACTTTTAACTCCACATTAAGAAAAACATCATTAAGAAATCATACCGACTCATGAAGAACTCATTCAGAACTCATATGAATCTAAAGGGACGAGAGATTCGAATCTCGTTAGACTCATGAATCTTTCAAGATTCAGGTATCCATTAAGATTCACGAATCTTCCAAGTGATTCATAAATCTTTAGGGATGTATGATTTTAAAAATATTCAGCCACTTTCCCAAACTCGATCGAATTTGAGAACTATCGTAGCGATTGTCAAATTGCCATAAATTGGTGGTTTCCTTGGATCAGTGGTACAGTGTGTAACTTGCATGACTTAACAACATCCCCGTCGTGGGTTCAAGCCTTGCATGAACCGTCTCTCTGTAGCAAAACAAACTATCCGGCAGGATTGTACATTCCAAGAAGTCTCAAGAGCCTGTATAGGCTGGTATGACCACTGACGAGATCTTTGGAGATTCATGAACATTTCGAAATTCGTGAATCTTTTGATATTCATGAATCTGTTGAGGTTGGTTGGTTGGTTTATTTGTTCATAGAGTCTTTGAGCCTCACGACTGCATGCGTCTCTCATATCTTTGAGTTTCATGATTTTTTTTAGGAATCATGAATATTTCTAACCGAGATTCACATTCATTGAATTCATTAAAAGATTCATTCAGATTCATAAATCTGAATCAGATTAACCCAACAGTACACCAAGCCGGCTGTGGAATTGATCCCAATCCCATACCGGGGCTGGATTTAATCTTGGCCCTATACCAGCCGTCGACAAATTTTACGACCGAAAGAGCCAAATTCTACAAAAATGTCATATACCCTGTAACTAGTATATGTTACAGATCCTGTAACATATACCTACCGGTACTGGAACTGATCCCAAACCCCGACTACTCCTTGAACTGATTAATCGGTCTGAGATGAGATTCTCTGAGATTCCATATCGGTCCTAGAAAAGATCCTGACTCCATTCCGGGCCCTGATACTGTTGCCTATTTAATTCGTCTCCAAAAATAATACCTGAATCTGTCCCAGTGGTTTTGACTCGAACGACTTAACAACATGCCCGTCCTGGGTGCAAGCCTCGTTTGGATCGTCGCTCTAAGCAATGATTGACTAATCGGGTAGTTAATTAGTCTCGACAGCCGGCATCCGACCGGTTTTCGGGATGCAACAACTTTTTTGTAGAAATATTAACGTGACATTTTTATATCTTGGGACCTAAAGTGACGACCACCTCAAGTAGGACACGTATCTTCTGATTTTCAAGCTTCCAGGACAGTTCCTTGGAGCACTTATTCGAAATCGTTCCGGTTGCTATTGTATGGATGTAAGGCTGGAAATAGACGATCCGAGATTGTCGCGGTACTGCGAAAATCGTGTATGACTTGAGCTGTCAATTCTGTTATAAAATCTGACAGATAGGCGAGATAAAACGCAGTTCGTGTATGGAACCATCCGAGGTCTGGTGACGATTGAATGTGCCAAGAAGAAATATTTTTTATCAATTTGCGAATCAAATTATTTATTTCACATAGTCTATGCAAAATAAAATACAAAACTCGTTTCTCTACATGTTTTTTTTCAAACAAATTCACCAGAAAAAGTAAAAACAATCGTTTCGCGCTACCGCGAAAATCTCAGGAATACGGAAGATGTGTATCTCTACGAAACAGCAGGCGCCATCGGAGGCGCGGCAGATTTGACAGCCCAACTACAAGTTCTACAACTGTTATAAACAAGGCGCGAATTTCGCGGTACCGCGGCGATCTCGGTTCGTCTATTTCCAGCCTAAGCTAAACTAAACGCATCCAAGCAACCGCTGGAAATTAACGCAGATCAGCGATTCCAACATTGTACTTCCAAAAAATAATAAAATCCATAAAACACATATTCCAAGAGCTCTTCGCTAGTGGTGGGAACTCAGAATCGGACCAACTCGATTCCGATTCTGTGTTCGGAATCAATTCCGGAGCCGATTCTGATACTGGAATCGATTCCGATTCTAAAGTTGTTTCGGGAGTCGACTTCGGAGCCGATTCCAGAGCCGATTCCGAAGTTGACTCTGGACCAATTAAAGAAATGGAATTAGGTCCGGAATTAGTCCGGAAAATAGTCCAGGAATCTCCAAGAGAGGGGATAGTTTACAGGTAAACTTTGATTCTTTTGCGGCTATCAATACGTAGTATCATTGGACCCAAAACGCCTATCTACCGAAGCCTAACCCAAATCTGATTTCGGATCCAATTCAGATTCCGGGGCCGATTCCAATTCGGTAGCCGATTCCGGAGCCAATTCCGAAGCCGATTTCGGAAATCGATTCCGGACCTACTATCCGGAATCGATCCCATAAAAAATTTAAGCTAGTCGGAATCGATTCCGACCAAAACTTCATTTTTTTCCATCACTAATACCAACATTGTAATTCCTAAAATTAATAAAATCCATTAAACAGATTCCAAGAGCTCTTCATGCCCTTTGTTTTCGGGTAGAGGATAAATAACATTAAGAGTACTAACTCCTATACACGAAATTAGGAAAAAAAAATATATAGACACATCTGCTATAATCGATTCAAATAGCATGATATCAAGACGAAGCACATGATATCAAGACAGGTTCGTAATAATGCACGGCTTAAAAAACACATAATAAACAATTATATGACTACACCATCTCGTTGTTAACTACCCAATTTATCCCGTAACGAACAAATACGCCAAACGCACGCAAACGCAATCAACAAAGCCCGTCCGGCCTGCACACGTGAGAGATTTTGCGCGCGCGCACTGCGCGTGTGTGCCATAATTTCAACCAAAGAGATTCGATCATTTCTAAATCCAAATCCCTAGCTAAACGTATGCGTAAACCGACGCTCAAATCGAAGCAACGAGCACGAGATATCACTGACTTCCACGCAGGAAAGCAGAAGCTTGCTTTGTGATTGTTTCATGTGTTGTGATTGTGATTGTCGCGCGCAACCAAGCGAATTATCAACGCCAACTGGATCGGTTTCCAACGTGAGTTTGCACAAATCATCGTGGCCGTTAAACATTCTGACCCCAGGGTTAGGTTCTCATCGCTGAAGCACGTCTCTACTGCCGGAACAACGCCGCAAACCGTAAGAAAGATCTATTTCCACTTCGAGTGTGTGACCGGTTCATTACACGATCGCATGGCATCCACAGTGAGAGAAAGAGAGAAATAACTGAGCGATGATAAGAACGACGAGAAACCGGCGCTCGTTTAAAGAACAGAAAGCGCGCGCTATATTGCACATGATAATGCTAATCTTCTGCCGGTGATTCATTTCGCTATCAACGGGATGGGACCGCACCGGAAACATCGTTCGATTTCCCTCACCGTTCAAGGGACACTTGAAGCCGATTGGTTTTGTTTCTATTTCTTTTTTCACCATTGGCGTTCGATGGTTGCTGCAAAACACGCCAGCTCCACCACACCTGCTCTCACTTACCTGCGGTACTTGTGTGCTTTTGCCGGATCCGGTTTCACCGACCAGCACGAGCGTTTGGTAATGCTCGAGACAGTACAGAATCTGGTCACGGTACTGGCGTATCGGGAGCCGTTCGCGCTGCGCCGCAAGATTCAGCGACTGGTGGGCGTTGAAGACGAACGACGTTACGTGATCATCCGCTGGTGCCGCGTCCCGTTCCGAGGCAAACGATTCGTCATCTATCCGGCAGGAAAGTATGGAAGAGAGAGAGAGAGAGAGAGAGAGAGAGAGGAGAAAAAACAATTAGAATAATCGTGTGTTAAATCACCGCCATGTAAACATGTGTAAACATTACATCAACCAAAAGTGTTGCAAAGTGGCAGCAAAGCAAACCGAACAGAACGCGAATGGAGCAGCGGAAGCGGATTGCAATCTGTGTCCCCTGTGGTGGTGGTGTGTATCGTGCGGGCACAAATTCGTTCTCCAAAAGCGTCCGAGCGTCCCGATCGGAACGTGCAAATGCGCGAAACTAATTCAATTACCACTTCGCGCGCGCGGGTCCAGTTCGCGTAGTGGGGAGGCTTTGGTCGGGCGCACTTCTGCCGCACCAATACCACACGCCGATGGTGGAGAATGTGACCTGCCGCCGCAAAAATCGCGATCCGTGACTGGACGGGCCCAACACACACACACACACACTTGCTTGTGCTCGTCTCTACTTCGTTACACTGATAACAATGATAAAGGTGGTGGTGGTGATGGTGTTGGATGGTGGCTGAGATTGGCCAATACACTCGTATCGTGTGTTTGACGCGCGGGGGGTTTTTGACAGTGCCACGTACTGTACTTGCACCGGTCTGGGCACGCCGATGTGCTGCCGCACCTTGCGTCCGTCGTAATCATCTTCCAAAGGGGTTGTCGTCGTTGTCCTTACCGTTCGTGTTTAAACTTTGATAAGTCAAAGCCAATGAAAAGCACCTGTTGGCGGGTGCCCTCTTCTTCTCTCTCTCTCTCTCGTGGAGGGAGATTAATCGATTGTTAGGATGACGCGTGGAATTTAGCCTTCGTACGCTTTTGCGCTTATCAGCGAGGCGTTGGAGGTGTTTCACTCGCGCGTTCATTTGTGCACACTCATCAACCCCACGCCATACACGTTCGAGACGAGAGTGAGAGATAACCGTGGATGACAGAACGGGTTACACAATGTTCCCTTCTAATGGTCCACAATGGAAAAGCTAGGTTGCTCAAATCGATCAACTATTACTGTCTACGTCGCGGTGGACTCATTAACATTCCGCACCATTAACGCACGATCGCACGTTTCTGTTCCGGAATTGGTGGGTTCCTGCAGTTGTTTGGCACGTCTTGCACGTGAGTCGTTCATCGTGCTATGGCGCCGCATCTTAGTATTTCACGGGCAGGTGGTGGAAACAGAAGTCAGCGACCTTTGAGCGGCCCTTTTCCGCTGCGGGGAACTTCATGAATTTAAAAAAAAAGTTGGAGAAAAGTTAACTAAATGTTATTTATTCAAGATTCGTTGAATCATTCCAAGGACTGATTCAATTTCACAAATCTGAATCTTATTTTAGCGTCCAAAATTTCACCTATCTGGGGTCAAAGGTCAGCACCGAAAATGGCCAGTCATTCTATAGCACAACGACATGCATGATCATGCCGGAGCAAGTACATACATCCTAATAATACTAAATACTTTGTCTCAGTGCTTAAATTATATTCCAGAAAACGTTCTCTTTCCCTGCCATCGATGTAGAGCTGGTTGAGGTTGTGCTCGGAAAACTTAAACCCTCTTATTCTCCAGGTCCGGTCGGTATTCCAGCCAGTGTTCCAAACGTTCCCCACCTTGTGGAAATACAATTGGCTTTTTCCCATACATAAAAAAGATAATCAGGACAATGTAATCAATTATCGCGGCATCGCCCTACTTTGTGCATGTGCAAAGGCATTCGAATCGGAATTGCATCCGTCAATATTTAATGCCTACTGGCCTGCCCCTCCTTATCCTTCTTTTCGTAAATGATGTCTGTTCAAGCCTTTTTTCTTAACTCCTTTTGCCGCTTTTTAAATGTGTCTCCAGAATAATGCTCTGTAGTAATCATTTTCTCGTGCTCGTAGTAGATAGATTAGTGTAGGGTTTCATGAATCTTTCGATGAGATTCATTCATATGAATCTTCAGTGATGAGTGATTCGAATCTCGAATAGATTCTTCAAAGATACGTGAATCAGTAAAGATGCATAAATCTTCAAAGATTAATGAATCTCTAAGGTTTCATGAATCATCAAGGATTCATGAATCACCAAGGATCGAAAGATCTGTGAATCTTCAAATATTCATGAGTCTTTAAGATTCATAAATCGATTGAAATCCAGGGATTCATGGATTTATCCAAATATTGAATTTGTGCGATTCCGCCTACTAACATGTCTGTCGTGGGTTCAAGCCTCGCATGAACCGTCTCCCCATAGCAAAACAAACTATCCGGCTGCGTGGTACTTGCCAAGAAGTCTCGAATGCCTGTATAGGCTAGCATGATCACGTAGGTTGTTACTCCAACAAGAATAATAAGAAGCTCAAGCTCAGCCAGCCAAATTATCGGCCTAATATTTCGCACATCAGGTGACTTCAATGATCCTCGCTGCTTTAAAACTCTGTATGTTGCTCTGGTTGTGACCTCTTTGATTAGAATATGCCAACATAATTTGAGGTCCTACCAGTATTAGACGCATTACTCGGCTAAAGTACAGAGACTCTTCATTAGAACCGCTATTCGGCGCATAATACCTATTTCTCCTTTGCCCCCGTTAGCAGTCCGTTGCAGTCAACTTTTCGGAATTAACTCTTTAGAAAAGAGACGGCATTTTGCTCAGGCTTGCTTCACTGCTGGTTTGATCCTTAGCACTATCGATATTCCTGACGTTCGTTCTATCATTCATGTCATCGTTCCTTCTAAATATCTCCGTCCTCGTCCGCTGTTAGCCATCCTCACTCGTCGAAGCTTGTACTGCAATAATGGCGTTCAAATTAGTACCACTAACTAAATAAATAAATTGTTGACTAGGATCCATGATGGGCTTACTGTTAAGTCTGTCGTGTTCACGACTGTATCACGGGACCATCGCTGGACCGCTGCGTGCTACTGAATAAGTCTGTATAGGCCGGCATGTCCACTTAAGACGTTTACGCCAAATGGCAGAAGAAGAACCTTAACCTTTAAGTTGGCAACCGGATACCCGGGTATTTTTTTCAACTTTAAACTGCCATAACTTTTGATTCATTGCTTTTATTGACCTGAAATTTGCCGTAGCCTCCCAACTTTTAATTTATGATTTTTTGGTGCATAAGTTGTAATTTTAAACATCCTGTAAGTATTTTATTTTGATTTTTTTTTAACTTTACCACGTAAGTTGGCAACCAGCATACCCGGGTATTCCATACATTTTGTATGGAGAATGACGTTTCTCTTCTTCCTCTTTTCGTATTGTGCTTATTTTCGAGTCAAATTCAAGCGATTCCAAATTTCAATATGACCGTTATTTTTATATTAAAATGAAAAAAACTTAATGAATAAATGAAATAGAAGAGAATATATGGTCGGCATTACTTGCTTACAGCATTAAAATATAGAAAGCATTGTTTACCTATGAAAATCGTTAATTTTTTGCATCAAAACGTGTGGAATACCCGGGTATGCCGGTTGCCAACTTACGTGTGTAAATCTGGTTGCCAACTCTACGGTTAACCCAATTCAAGACCAATACCATGAACCAGGATTAGGATCTTGAATATGGGGCTATGATAGGAGTGGAACTGATAAAAAGATCCAGAATAGAGGCAAATAATGGAAAAGATACCAGAACCGGGACTAGAAGCGGAGAGGCACGAGACTGCATCAGAATGACTTAAACTAAGCATTAACATGAGACTGAATACAAGAATTTAGCCTATAAGCTAAGGACAATTATCAGAAAATTGACTAAAACCAAGACTAGCATCGCATGGGAACTAAAAAAAACCTAAAATTTAAACAGCATTTCTAATCATTTTCCCATGAAAAACGTTTCCACACATCTGCTGCAAAGCACAAACAATCTGGCCAATGCAGCGAATAGTCTTTAGCTTCGACTACGAACGATCCAACAAAGGTTATTGTAATCAAAGCGGGCCAAGATCGTTCGATCGTCGGCGCCAACCCTTCGGCGTCGCACGTCGAAGCCAGCTCGGTGAAAATCGGTTACCCCCATCAGTTGGCGGCGTTGCGGTGATGGTGGTGGAAAATCGCTTCTCCCTTAAGCATGCAAACTCAATTAGCTTTTCCCGCGTGTACGTGTGAATGAGATGCCAAGAGTGTGCGTGTGTGTGAGTGTGTGCTTGCTGTATGTGGAGAAGGTGGTTCGCTAATTATTACCATATGGTGCAAATAACCAAAACGGCTGAAGATGCTTACCCGGTTTAAGAAACTTTGGAAATCGGCTCGCACTCATAATCTGCCAAAGGGAGTTGCTCACGGTTTGCTCTCTATCACGGTGTGCGCGTATTTGCTGGGTCCGGGAAGATCCGGGAACTGTTGTTTTCGTTGGCTGGTTGCTATAGCAGCCTAGAAGCTTCCTCGATTGGTGGGCGAAGCGTTAACGCTGCTTTTCATTACAGTCGTTGATGATTGGAGTGTTGGCCCCTTGGAACATGGACGCACTTTTAACCTCGCAGAGGGGGATGGATGGTAACTTAACGAATGTTTATTTTCGCGTCGAATCACCAGCACTGTTCGATGATGTCACGCGCCAGCAATGTTTCGCGGTTCGCATAAAATACGGCACGAATTGCACTTGGTTAAACATATACACACAGCGACATACGCGCACAGTACGGGACGAAGAATGGTTCAGTTGCTCTCAAGGTGAAACGGAGACCGGCCAAGACATTCGTTCCGTTCTTTTTGTAGGTCAACGGGATTTTCTTCACGGCGTTCGATTCGCTTCTTCCCTTCTCTAACGAGCTGCGTAGGGAGGAACGCGGTTCTTTACGAGCGGCGGTGCTGGTATAAAGCAGCTCCAGCGAAGCAGACGAGCAATGGAAGTTCGCTTGTGTGTTGCAGTTGAGTGCGTTTGCGAAAATTCACGCATCGACTGTGTTACGCCGTTGTTCCTTCGGCGCATCAGCCTCACAGCGACTTCAAAACACACCTGATGGCGTCGGGGTGGCGTGTAAAGGCATGTTTGTGTGTACACTTTTCAACGGGAAAGGGAAACAACAACAGCAGCAGCACCACTACCACCAGTGGTTGAGGTTAAACAATTGCACTTTTCACTTCTTACTCGGAATTGCAGGGTGTGCGTTTACCGTATCCGGCCAGAAGCAACAAATAGATTATGGCGATAACGAGATACGCGCGGGACGCGGCGGCACGAGATTGCAATTTTATTCCACTTTCCGAAATATCTGCACGGAATATTTGCAAAGCCGTGCAACGCGCACGAACTAACTACAAACGCGAACTGAAGGCAGGAGAAAAAAAAGGAAACCCCTACTTCACGCCGGATGACAGTCCCGTACAACATGGCGAGGGATTTTGACGTTCAAAATAGCTGCATCCTGCTCATTTTCTCTAGCCGTCCCCCTCTCTGCCTCCTCCATATGCCTTTCGTTATGCTGGTGACAATGCCATCTCTCTCGCGCACATGGGAGCTTGAAAAAACATAAATAAACCGTGTAACTGATGTGAATTAGAAGTGCTCTATTTGGTTGAGTATTTTGCATAAAAATCAATCTAAAATGTATGCATATGTTATTAGACCAATAGCTAAAGAGTTTGGAATTGGTGTGCAACGCAGAGGATCGTAGTTCAAATCGGCCGCACGCTCGCAGCAGTTCGAGTCAGGCAAAACGTCAAAGCAAACTGGCGTCAAGTAAGTTTTTTTTTTACGAAATGCTTGAATTGCTCAAAAACCCTCGCAAAGACTTGCAAAAATGATCGCCGAGCGAGGGAAAATCGCACCGATTTGGAGCATTGGCGAGCTCACGAAAACCGGTCTTTAGAAAGGCCTTTTCTTAAAGGCCTTGTTGACAGTTGTCAGATTTGTTTACAATCGCGAAGCAGAACACAACAACGCATTTTCCCTCCTCGTTTTCGGCAGCTCGCCGCGTCCGTGCAGCTGCGTTGTGTTTCGTAAGCGGCTTACCGGGTCTGCTAAATAGTTGATCTTTCCTCATCTCCCCCCCAACAGTGGCCCCAAATCTATCATGTCCGATGCGGTGGATCCCGTCGAGCAGATGCTAAAGAGTACCGGCTGCCTGAATCTCCACTACAAGGTGCAGGTAAGTGTGTGTGTGGTAACCACGCTCCCCGTACCTAGTTAATGCAAGTCCTGTGCTATTCCTTTAGGAGTGCATTGCCGAAACCGGCGACTGGCGGCTCTGTCAGGACGTAGTTAAAGATTTCAAACACTGCATGCAAGATTACACCGACAAGCAGCGGGCAAAGTATAGCGGGAAGTAATGAGCGCGCTGCTCCGGAAGTTGTTCGCCACGGTAGGAGGTAGTGTTGTTGGTGGTGCGCCCATGAAAATGGTGCTGGTAGTGCGGTCCGATTTAGGGCTGAAGAAGGGCAAGATAGCGTCGCAGTGTGCACACGCGGCCGTACTGTGCTGCATGCGGGCAGCGTCGGCGGGTGGCGATGCTGCGGGTAGGGGCAAGATGCTGGACGCGTGGTTGCGGCAGGGCCAGCCAAAGATAGTGCTTAGGGTAGATAGTTTGCAGGAGCTGCATTTGCTGACGGAGCGGGCCGAGTCGAGCGGGGTTATTGCGGAGATTGTGCGGGACGCCGGCCGGACACAGGTAGCGAGCGGAACGGAGACCGTACTGGGGCTGGGGCCGGATCGTACCGAAGCGATAGATTCGTTGGTCGGGCATTTGAAGTTACTGTAGTGGACGTGTGTGCTGGTTCTTAAATGATGTGTTCATTAAGTAGATCGATTTATTGTTGAATTTGAAACATTGACATGTATTAAGTTAGCTTACATCCGAAACTGTAATATTGTACGTGTAAGCCACTAACTAACAAACCTTTTTATTAGTTAGAAGATTCGTTTGTACGACTGTAAGTAATGTTTGAATTAATTTATGGAATTAATTATTTTTTTTTAAATTAATTTAATTAATTTTCAGCTAACTTACTTACTTATCCGGCGCTACAACCGCTTTGCGGTCTGTTCCTGCCTCAGGAGTGTCCGAAACCGCTCACGGTCTCGCGCCTTCGTCTGCCAGTCCGTTATTCCGTTATCAGCTAGTTAAGAAAATTAGTAGAACGTGGTTTAAAGTATCTTAAATAGAAGTCGATTCAACCATAATCTTCCCTCATTAGTTTGTGGATTAAATATAACGCAGTTTGAACTTGAACAACATTAGTTCAATTGCTTATTACATCCACGTCCACAGATAATCTTAAAGTAGCGATTTAATCTAACTTTGCTTAACCTTCGTTTCTATGACCAAAACTACACCTTTACTTCTAAAACCACCTACCTGGGTAGGTCATACATTTTAAACGGGATTAGCCTTTTTTTGGTGGAACAATTTATTATTTTAACTTATGTTATTGTATTCTATGATAAAAATACAACTGTATGATGTATGGTTTATAGCTACATAAATTTAATGCATAAAAAATAGTTCAACTGACACTCATAAATCGCCGTATATTCCTGAATATCAGGCCAAGCATTTCAAGGTATATAACTTAAGAAGAATATTTAGAGCTACACAACATTTGGAATAGCATGTATGTATATGAGTATATGCATTTTAATTGATATCATCACAAAATTAACGACTTAACCGAAACCAAACCTGGTTATTGTATGTATTACCTACACCGGTAGGTGGTCCTAGAAGTAAAGAAGAAGTAACGTGGTTTAAAGAAGTAAATCGAGTGTTCAATTAAAGATATAGTTAAAATTTTCAAAAATTCGGATTTTTTACTATAAAATTAAATACATCTTTTTCTAGGCATTGTTAAAATTTGATGTCGATAGCTCTATTGTATCAAATTACGAATTATTTAGTATCATGGCCTACAACTAAACATGGGTTCAAGCCTACAATGGACTGTCCCCCCGGTAGCAAGGACTGACTCTCTGGCTGGGTGGTAATGAATTAACTTTCGAGAGTCTGTAAAAGCCGGCATATCCGCGTAGGAATTACAAGAAGCGCTTGACATACCCGGGGTGGGTGGTTATAGAAATGAAGGTTAACATATTAATCATTATTGTATGACATCAACCTTAAGTACCAAAGTAATGCACTAAACTAGGAAGCAAATTCTCTTGCCCGCATTTAAAATAAATGTTTGAGAAGTTTTTAGCAAACCCGATAAAAAATCAAGTCAACTTTGTAGACTAGAATCAGTTATAGTTTTTTTTTAAAGATTTTCGATTTTTGACGAAATAGCATTTACAAGGCGTGCGTATTTCACAACATGAAACAACACACCAACTACCTGTTGCTTCAAGATGAGTCATATGAGGGAAGACAAATTAAATTCATAAAATGAAACTTTATTGAAATCTTCGCATAATTTGGATCTTTTTTATTGCTAAGAAATTAGTTACATGATCTTCTGTTAATTTTGATTAGCCTGCATCGAAAACAGATGAAATTTTCTTCTATGATCAGATTACTTGCTGCATGCTGCGTCGATCAAACGGTTGTAACATGTCGATGCATTCAGCATCACATTCCGCAAACATATTGCCTAACGGTGCCAATGACTTTCGCTTTCTGCGACAGCCGGGCTACATTCTCTGTGACCTAGGTCTACAGAAGGCGGGTGACGGCAAAAACGGTTGCAAAAAAAGCAACTCCCAAAGAAAGACAACACCCTGCGCCTGTGTTTGTGTTACAGGCCGCGCGAGTGAAAGAACGCAAGCATTAAATTAACGTTAATCCGCATCCGATGAGGGACAATTGTGAGCTCGGATGTGGTGATGGTGCGTCACAGCGTGCGATGAGCGATGAGAGTGCATCGAAAAGAGCCCGGCTTTGGGACGGACGGAACGATGTAAAGCGAATGCCCGTGCTACCCTCATCCGTTCCTGTATCGTACGACGCAGTTGCCGCCGCGCCACGCTCGTTCCAATCATGCGACCGCCAAGCATCTCGTAGGCGTGCGGGCCTCTGGTGTGGATGGAGGTCGAGAGTGGAGGGCTGCTAGGGTCGCGCGATCTGAATGAAGGAAACAATAGCTCACTTCCACCAATGTGAATGATATCTTCTGGTTGCTTTTTTCTCCTCTTGTCTCTCTCTATCTCGCTGTTGTTATACGCTGAACAGCACACAAACCACGATACAGTGGGCGACATTAAGGCAAGGGCGCTGCTCAGAACTGTTCTGGATGCGTGGTGGTGTTCTGGGAGTGTTTGCCACACTGATCGGGAGAAAATGTAACAGCGGACAACTTAGGCTTTTATCATTTTCGTAAAATATTTCTATTATTTTGAAGCAATTTATCTATTTTAACGCATATATTTGATCACATGATCATCTAATGCAATTCCATGCATCGGGAATTTTATATCTCTTCAAACGAATTTTATTCATGACATTTAAAAGAACAGAATCACAGTTTTATAAAAATTCTAAGAAAAATACCTTGTGGAATATCTCTAGAAGCTGATAATCCTTATCTTAAGAAACCAAGTCCACAGAAGATGCGATCATAGATCATTTCAATGTTTTGTATCTTGATCTTCCCATGATATTGTAATTAAGCAGGGCAAGCAGAATGGAAACATTAGACATTATTTCCATTTATAATTTCAACATTTCAAGAACATCAACTTAAACGAAGATCATATTAGTTGATCTACCATCTCATCTCTTGTGCACGTTATTCTTTGGATAGCCATAGACATCAATAGCATATTATAATTTTCTAGAAAGACTTGTCTGCGATTTCGTTTTAATATCTAATTAAAATTAGTCTAAAGTTGCGAAGTTCAGCATCAGGTCAGATCAATCTGATCAGTCCTACGAAAATCAGTTACAAAGTTGATCGTTCTCTGTGATAATATCGTGTATCTTTTTATCTTGTTTTTGTGTCTCTGCTGTTCTGAATGCTGTGGTTTTGGATAAATCATTCCCTTGGTCTTGCGAGGATCATTGAACGTTTCAATGACGCTAGATGCTCATCTTCAGACCAAGATATCATTTGCACTTGACTATGATATAGCTTCTTGAAGAAGCCTTACAACGATTTAACTCTGTATTTCTCTGTTGCATCAACTCCGTCACGCATGATTGCTTTGGTTGGGCCAATTTAGTGGGCCTCAGAGTGGTACAAAGATTGGCCATATATTTCATCATAATCATAAATGTCTAAGTACTTCCTTTACTAGTTTGTCATTGTATATACGCAAAAAAATAACTCTGCTAGAAAAAATGTATGCCATAACGCGTTAGGTCCCTTCAAACAATCCCCTATCGACAACACGATCCATCTATGCCGTCCTATTCCCACCGGGTCGCTTCCAATCGGCCCATAGTGCAGCGTTCCGCGTCTACCACCCGGCCAATGTTACACAGTCCCTTTTACCAGCCGGTCGTGCCGGGGGTGTTGGGTTGCTTTCGCGACGTTCAAACAGTTGATCTTTGTCTGCTAGCGTGGTCGTGACATCTCGCGCGAACGCTGCGATCACATTTGCGCAGAACGCGCGCGCCCGTTCTCCTCCCTTGCGCGCAGTTTCAACGTTTCTGTCTGCCGTACCACCCACTCGAAGTCGTGTGTTTCGGTACGGTGATTCTACACGAAGAACGTGGATTTTTAAAAGCAATCCCCTTCAACGCCGAAAAACATAGGTGAGAGAGTTTCGGATTCCGGAATCGTTGTGTGCTTTTACTACGGAGGATGTGGTTATCGGAATGACATATGGTTTCTGTGATAAGATTAAAGCCCTCGCAGTGTGTGCGTTGTGTGTTGGCTCACTGTTGTGCCGAGATCATAAGCCGACCCTATTGCTGTGAAGTGCTTGTTTCGGGAACGTTATTGGTAGGGTAGAACGGAACAGTCAAGTCGGGGTCGGATGTGATAGAAGTAAATTGAAAAAAAAGGTAATAGGCCGACTTTGTGCTCGAGTTTCTGGTGTTACGATTGCCACTCGATCGTTGGATTGTGGATTGTGATACACTGTTGAGTGTGTTTTGAGGTTTGAGTTTCCAGTTTCCGTCTCTTTCCCATCTCATTAAGTCAGCGTAAAAACCTTTCAAGCATAACAATGCGGATCAACAACGTTGAAACGTAGTGGAATGCCTGTGACTGGAAGACATTGGAATAGGCATCACCCTGCTGATGATGATGATCGTCATCACTGGAAGTGCTGCTGTTCGCCACATATATAACAATAAAGTGTTACTAATTGTGTCTTTCAATCGAGTGTAGGTGGTACTAAGTGGTAGTGTGCATGAGCTAATGTCCCAACCGCTAGTGCATCATAGCTCCAAGGTGACCGACTCCGGCACGTTGTAGCAGCTGGAATAGCAGCAGTCGGAGCGACCATGCGAATGTGCGACATATTGTAATTGAACCCAACGGATGTGATGCCCTATCCTACCCTCTCATAGTACGACCGAAATGGTATTGCATTGCATTCTGGTGAAAGGTTTACGACGGTCCAATGCCCGCGCCAGTAGGCGCCTATGGGAAGTGGGTTAATAGCTTGCGAATGTTTACTTCCCAATCAAGCTTATCTCTCGCCCGTCGCCTGTCAGGTTCATCCCGGTATGTTCTAGGGTGTGATAATCGTTATCGCTCGAGGAAGGAAGTGATCGTGGACCTAGAATGCTTAAGTCCAACACTGATACCGGCCGGTGCTAAAGTCCACCAACGCACCCTGGCTGATCTCCGGATCTGAGAGATGATCTCGCTCTGCGCTACGCATTGGCTGGACTCGGACCATAGTTGTTTGGCCAAGCCCCGGACGTGTCAACCGGCCTGACCGTGTGTGTGTGTGCGCCCGCGAGACATACAACAGCGGCCAATCAGGCACGTCCGGTGGACTTTGAGCCCGTTCGGCTGATCGACGATCGTCTTCCAGCCATGGCGACGACAACGGACGACCCGCTAACTAGTACCGATGATGATGGTGCGCAATATCTCTGCGAATGCTCCACACTCTTGATCAGCTGTTATGATCGTGCACGCCCGTGTGGACTACTCGCAGTTGTCGAGAAATCTATTTGGACCTCGGCGGAGCTTTGGCATAATGTCCAGCGCGCCTACGCGCGCCATTCCCCGGACGCAGGGCACGCGTGTGTAGCAGAAGGTCTTCCACAGCACCCTGAACTTGACGCGCGATAATCAATTGCATAGTCAGTTAACCTTCCAGCCAACCGGTGCTTAATTAAATTCCCGGCACATGTACACGCACACACACATCGAGAGCGTCGCATTCGCCAAGTGACAGTCGTGTGGCCTCCGCTCGCACTACCTCCAACGTTTATTTACATATGCCGCTAATGGGGTGGGGCGGGATCACCCGAAATGGTTAATCGCAATGAATGGGGAAGCGTTTAGTAGTAGGATTCGATCATTAGCACGATTACGAGGACGCACCAGCAACGTGCCGTAAACGAACCACTCTCTTTTTCTAGTGGGTATGCATTTTGATTAGGGTAATTGATTAGGGCAACGGGATGGTTTCATCAACAGACACATCGCGGTATGTGAGATTGTGTGAGGATGGTGGGCGATGGCACAAAAATGTTGAATCATCGTTTCGTTCAATTGAACATGTGCTTATCAAAAAGCCACAAATGTGTAGAGTGAGCAGAAGCGTGGAGTTAGAGATGATGATTATATTCTAAGGAACGTAGTCTCACAAAGATGCTGCTAAGATGTCACCATCCTGGGATTTATTTCAAAGACAACCTTGTAATCAGGGACTATTGCAGAAGCTATCTTGGGTCTGGTAAAAATTCCCAACATACGAATCTATCTGTTTGCAAATCTGATGTTCAACCTATCTAATTTAGGATATGATACTGAGTATGTTCCGCTTCTTGAATTGATTTATAATTTTGTGCTGGAACTGATACTAAACCCATTCCTACCCAGGGACTGATCTCTATGGATGGAGGGACTGATTCTGGACATTTTATAATCTTAGAACATCGCAGAACTTATCCCGAACCTATCTAAATTCAGGTATTGATTCTGAAATCAATTCCGACGACTTGTCCTAGTCCTGACGTGTCATAATCCAGGGACAGTTCCTTGTCTGGAACTTGTCTCGAACATATCTCAGTTATGATCTGCATACTACGTCTGCTTAGGAACTGATAGGGTTCAGAACTTGAATCAAGGCTACAACTGAACAACCGTTTCTAAAATTAATTGATCTTTCTGTAGTCATTGAAACCTTGCTCCAGTGCCTCTGGAGAGCTTCCTGACAGTTTGACAGCCTCTTGACTGGAGAGCCGACGTTCACAGAATACCCATCCCCCTCCTGCTTCGCCAGTCCATGTACCCAAGCATGGATATGTGCTGACATATGCTACCACAAACAGGGACCTTCGGATAGGAGTTGAATAGGACAACCTATATTATCCCTCAGAGAAGCTACAGATCATATCCCATTGCAAAGCATATGTCCGGTTTAAACGAATCCTAATCCAAGAACAAATACCGAGCCTATCCCGACCCTGGAACTGCTACTGTACCCATCATACGTCATACGTCAACGGCCCTCCAATCATACGTCAAGAACTAATCTCGAATCTGTTTGGAACAACTGACACTCTAAACGTCCATAATGGTTCAGCGACCAATCCAGAATTCATTTAGGTCTTGGAATGATCTGATGTTGATCTTATTCCGATAGAGATCATACTGATACTGTTCATATCCATAACTGTTATGTTTCCCACTCCTCCATAGGAATGTTAATAGTAAAAGGCAACAGTGAAAAAAATCGAAAATAATTTCCACGTATATTCTCAACTAAAATTTGTAAGGCGATTTGCATTAAACATATTTTTATTTCTTTTCATTGCAGATCTAAATCATCTGTGACATCAGTGTTTAAGTGTTCGATTGAAGCTCACTCATCCGCTTGCAATCTAAAGCTAGGGGGCACATATCCCCAGGCACAATCTCAGACCCCAGGATAGGAACCCATCCACTGAGTGCAAACAACATCGCCACATCCGCCTTCCCCTCGGTTCCGGTGTGAAAACCGGTGTGATACGAATCATCCCGCAGGAGCATCGCACACCACCAGCGGCCGTCAAAATGTTGGTCGAGTTGAGCGTGAAGCAGAAATTTCTGACACTGTGCGGCATCACAGCTGCCGCCATGGCCGCATCATTAGCGATCGGACAAAGATTGATACCGCAGTCGATACTGACCGGTGTCGTTTTTTACCTCATTTCCGGCGAACGGCCGTCCACCGTGTACGCGTCCATCGTGTCGCTGCCGCGGGACATACGGTAAGGCATATACACACATATATGGGAGAGAACCGATGAAGCATTTAAGAAGGTGAAGCTGTGGACGCATCTCGGTAACGGTGTCGCCTACAGTGGCATGCACTTTGCTTGCAATCTGCTGCTACTGATGATGATTTATGTCACCTCCCCCGTTATGATACCCGGCGTGGTGATTGTTTCTAAGTAGAGATAACACGTTCTAATGCGCGCCGAAATCGGGCCAGGATTTCGCCGGGAGTGAACTGGAAGAGAGAGTGAGGGAAGGACGCAACTTTGATTCAATTCTCGTCGCGCGCTCGCATATCGTTGAAACGTCGAAATTGCACACCACAGAACTAGACGCCGGTGTGGAGCTGCAGCCGCGGTACAAATTTCAATTCCTAATGACGTGCGAAAGGGTCGTCCTCCCCTTTTTGTCATCCCGGGAAGGGAAGAAAGGGGAACAGAGGCATAATGTTCATGCGTAATACCTTTCGGCTGTGTGCATGTTGAGCGACTGGAAGGGGTGAAATTTCTCTAGGCCATCCAGGGTTCGGGCCAACTCTCCGCTGTATCCGTGGCAGTTGGCGAACAACTCGTTAAATCAATGCCAAATTACAGCCGGCCCCGGTCGGTGGGTTATCTCATGCATGCACGGTCCCTCCGGACGGGGGCAAAGGCAAGCAATATTGCTGCGAGGCTTATCTTATTGGGGCGAGTGCAGTGCTTGTGAAGCGTTGGTTTCGCGAGTGTTAGCAGTAGAGATGATACCCTTCAATCAGGGTTTAGCGCTCAACAGTTATCGCATGTCTGATGCGCATACAGTTGGAAGCGAGATCAAACGAGGTGGAGAGGTAATGGGTTGAAATGGTCGGGATGTTGAGAACTTTCTTTTTCTGCTATGGGATGGTAGAAGTGGAGTAGAAGGAATGTAAATATAGGTCTCGGTTTAGAGGTATATTAGCAAGTTTCTATTGTTTTTTGCGCTTTTATGCGGCAGAGTGTTGAAAAACCGGGTTTTATTTCCCATTTTCGCGCCTCAAACTATTAGAAACAAGTAGTAAAAATTAATATTTCCACAAAGAACAAAGCCATTGCCCTCAAAGTAGTGATGGAAAAGGTACTTTTTGTTAAAACGGACCCAATATTTTTTAATCTAAAAGTTACGAAATCTATAACTTAAATTTGTTGGCGTTTCGAGACGTTCTATACTTAGTTGTATAATAATGATTGATTCATACAATCATACCCTCTTGCCTATTCATTACAGAAAATGGGACTCAAGAATCTTAAGTATAATATGTATAATAAATCTCTGAAGATTCGTGAATATCGAGAGAGTCAAAGACAACTGGAGTCTATATGACCCAAATATATTTATTCCAATTTGAATAAACCACTCACCAATTAATGGGGTTGGTAGTAAAGGTGTGCCAAATGAACAAGAACCGTACGGTTCATTCAGTTCACGTGAAAAAAAATGAATGAACCGGTTCACAAGAAAAGAACGCTATGGCTCTTTGGATATATCAATTTATGATCATTTTGAAATAATGAACAGAAAAACCTTCCAACATTCGCAAATTTAGAGTAAAAACAAGACATGACCGATTTGAAACTGTTTGTGTGAATCGATTTTTAGTGTCAAATGATAGATTGTTAATATTGGTTTGCTTTTCATGCAATCCGACCAAAGGATTGATAGTTCTACCGATTTTCTAATAGTGTACTGATTCACAGACTTTACATGTATTGCTGTTTGCAAAAGAACGAAAAAACCGAAATCACTTAAAAAAACCGAAAAGCCCACCTCTAGTTGGTAGTTCATACGCGATTTGAACCCATGATGTGCATATCATTACGTACGTTTGGTCGTTCGTCTTGACAACCCTACCACGGGCTTCAACCTCAGTGGGTAACGATCAGGGCTTATGAAAAGGCAAATTTGAGCGTAAATTCAAAATTGAATGCAAATGTTACAGAGAATACAGGGTTTTACAAGTCATTTTGCAATATGTGCTGCATATTTTGTCGAGCACGAAATTTACTTTGACTCCTAGTGCGTACTTGGACTGGTTCAATGCTAATTTTATCCCGCCCAAGTTTAATTTCGACAGCCCTATGAAGGTGCAGGTTTTCCTATGTTTTCTACATTATTTTACACATTTTGACACATGTATGCACAAAAACTGAAAGAGGAAAACTTAAGCTTTTTAATGATGTGTCGTTTGACCCATAACTGAGTCGTTTTATTCAGTAATTAGCGCTTGAAAATGCTCTCCAAAATCGATTGTTAACGGAACGTAACGTTGCTTTGATTTGACAGATGGCGCTATGCACTGTGGCGAACAAAATGTAAACAATTTTTTTCGATTTTTGTATGACTTCGTGAGTTTTGGACAGGTTCTTCTTCTTTTTGACTCAACAACCGTTGTCGGTCAAGGCCTGCATGTACCACCACTTGTGGGGTCGGCTTTCAGTAACTTTTGGATTACCAC
Source organism: Anopheles coluzzii (assembly GCF_943734685.1). Taxonomy (NCBI): domain Eukaryota; kingdom Metazoa; phylum Arthropoda; class Insecta; order Diptera; family Culicidae; genus Anopheles; species Anopheles coluzzii. The sequence continues at coordinate 66,456,383 of NC_064671.1, read as the reverse complement.
CCTCCATAGCAGGATAGTCAGTCCTACGTATGGCGGCACGGTTTATTTGGGGCTTGAACCCATGATGGGAATGTTGTTAAGTCGTACGAGTTGACGACTGTACCACGAGACCGGCTGAACAGGACAGGTACTGGGGGTTAATCACCTCCCTTACACATTTCTTCCGCACTTATACACTGCCCGTTTTGGAAATAGCTTGATATTTAACGATTCTTAGTATTGAAACACTCGGAATGATCACGATTTCTTATCGAGAAAAACAATGAAATTGCTCTCTATGCGAGATTTTACTCGTTAAGGAGGGTATTTGTAGAGCGTTTAGATTTGCTCGTTATGCGAAAAACTCGTTGTAAGGGGTACTCGTTATGAGTGCTTCCACTGTATTTATTTTTACAATTTTAAAATTACCGTGCAGGTTTTGTTGCGCTTCGCAAATTGCATCGCGTGCAACGAAGCGTGTCGCAAATTGTTGTACGATTATGGAGATAACCACCTCATGGGCAATCATGAAAAGGGGCTCAATTACCAAAAAGTGTGAATAACAATCTATCGCTTTATGTGCACACATTAGAACCTTATTTGAAGAATATTTCCTTAAATCTTATTTCCTTTTCCAGCACGGCAATAATTTTCCTGAAGCTTAACCTCTGCCTGTACCGGTACGAGCGGGCCGGCGCCACGGTCGTGCAGATCTTCGAGCGTGTGGTCGCCCGCCAACCGAACAAGGTAGCGTTCCTGATGGACGATGGGCAGCTTACGTTCGCCCAGGTGAAGCAGCTGGCCGACCGGGTGGCGGCCCACTTTTACGCGAAAGGTTTCCGCAAGGGCGACACGATAGCGCTGCTGATGGAGACGCGGCTCGAGTATCCGTGCATCTGGCTCGGCCTCTCGAAGGTCGGCATCGTGACGGCGCTGATCAATTCGAACCTGCGGAAGGAAACGCTGCGTCACTCGATAACGGTGGCTAATTCGAAGGCAATCATCGTCAGCACGGAGCTGGCCGGAGGTAAGTGATAATAGAAACTGTCAATCAATCATCTTGGCATCAGCTGCTTTCCCTTGTTCGTGTTTCGCTGTGCTCGGTGAAAACCTCGACCGCCGGGCCTTGTCTTATTCGGTGAAATAGGATTCTTGTTTTACCGATTCATCGCTTCACTGGGCAACTCACCCGTCGCACCGATGTGCCTAGGAACTTCATTTCCCACAAGGATAAGGAGAAAAACTGCTGTGCTGTGCTACTTGTGTGTGTGTGTCTGATTGCACAAAGCTCAGGGATACCTGAACTCCCAAAACAAGCTTGCTACTTCAACTCGCAAAAAACGGCCCGTCAATACTCCTTCGTTCGGAAGGCAGTAGTGATCTCGGAATGCCATTTTGCGGTCATCAATCGTTTGTATGCTCATTGTCAGTCCCTTTAGCTTGGCTAACCGAACACAGGATTGGTAATCCTAATGGGGGATACGTTTTTTTCCTCCACGTTTGTCTTCGGGCCTCCAAAAAAAAAAGGAATAGAGCACCTTTCGGGCTGGATTCATCCGTCCATCAGGAGGCACATTTGAAAGAGGGCACATTTGATGCATGTCCACTGCTCGAATGCAGCAATCAGTTTGTGTGTTGTTTTTTGCCCCTCCGCCCCTGACGAATTGCATTGAGACAGGATTGAAATTGAGCTTTCGAGCGATTTTTTAATTAAAAAGTGAAGTGTGTGCTCAAGTTTGCATAACGTTTGCGATGCACTCGGAAATGAGCATCGGTTTTGGGTCAGTTTATGGAGATGCGAAAAAAGAGCCCGGATAATTGAATAATTTTGCGAATGATTTAACTAATCAACCCGAACTAATCATACAAATCGCTTGAAGCTAGGTGCATCGGTGAATAGATGCAATTTTTGATAGACATCTGTGCTTTGTTTTATTTCCGAGAATGAAGTTGGGTGTAGGTTAGATGAGCTTCTACAGAAGTATAATTGTGTAAGGTAACCAGGGGCGAAGATGAGGGCCAAGATTAAAAAAAATCAAGCATTTAACGTAAAGATCTAAACTACTGGTTATAACAGTGTCAGCATTGAAAAGCATTGAATCAAAGGGGAGAAAATAGAATGCAAAATTAGTTACAGAACCTAAAGGGAACAACACATTAGGGAAAATAAGAAGGATTTATGAAGAAAGGTGTAAAAAACTAAAACATAACAAAACAAAATACAAATTTTTAAAGAAAAAATACAACATCGAATAAGAATGATAAGTAAAAAAGAAAACATAGAAAGAAGGAAAAAGTATGTAAACATTATATCTCCCTATTGAAAACAATGAAAAATAGGAGAGTGAAAGTACAAAACAATATTTATTAAAATGAAATATCTATCTATGTTTATGTATGCTTGAATCTATCTGTCTGTCTTATTGTCGTTTATTGTTTTCTTTATTTGTCCATGTTTATTTTGTTCTACATTGTTTTTATTTTCCTTTATTTGGCTTTATTTGCTTTTTCATTGCTTTTGTTGTTCTAAATTCTGTGTATGTTTTTTTGTGTCTTTCCTTTTCTATTTTTCGTTTTCTCCTTCGTCCACGCGCTTGTCATTATGAACTTCTTGGTTTACTTTAGTGTTTATGTTATGCATTTGTTGTACGATTAATAGTTAGAGGGTTAGTCGTTTTAAAAATGCAAATTATTTATAATAAAGGAGGCCATCGTACTCTGTCTTTCTTTATTTTAAATATTAAATTTGAAACATATCATAATTATGCAGGATTGTAATGTTGTTTTTTTGTTTTGTTTTTTATTTATTTTAAAATTATGTAAATTATCTTTATTTTACGTCATTTTCTCGAAGCTCGTTTTCTATAGAAATCAGCATCACGTTGTGGTGATGAGTTAAAGTCCCCATTTTCCAATCAGATTAAATAGAAAATAGCTTCCACTAGAGTACCTTAGCAGTGCAAAACAAACAAACAAACAAAACCTCTCCCCGTCAATAACTGTAGGAAGTAATTAAGAAATCATAACCCATTCCCTTTCATCGGTTCCCCAACCTTAATCGAGCACACTCACCGCAATACACACACACATACACACAATCTCGCCACAATACACCGTTGGAGAAAGGGCGAGTAAAAATCGTTAATATTCTCACTGTCTTTTGCAGCGATCGCCGAAATAAACGAGCAGGAAGGCATAAAAGGCTTGCCGGTACATCTATTCCGCTCCGACGGTGCCCCGGATACCGCCAGCAGCAGCAGCAGCAGCAGTGACCCATTGCCAGGTAAATGAGTTTTTATTCAATTGCACTCAATTGCTGCTCTTCTTTTGAAAGGGTGCTAAAGGGGTTGGCGGCAGGAGGACACATTTTCTTCTTCCTGCGTTGGGCTCACCTCTCTGACCCAATGAGAAAGGATTTCCAATTTTCCCCAGCGTCCTTTTAAAGCGCTCGGCGCGCTTCAATCGTTCGTCGCCATTCCTTTACCTTTCGCTTTCCAGCATCGTTCGTATTCATGGTCACCGTACCGTGACCGAAACCGACAGTCCTCCTCGGCACTGCTCGAGGACAAATCCACCTGGAGAGCGTTTAAGAACACCCTTCCCTACCGAGTCATGCTCCCACAACATTCCGCTTCGGTGGGGACGCTCGACGGTCTGCGTGAGACAGAGCGCCAAAGGAGCCTGTCCGAAACCTCTGCTGTTTTCCCATAAATTGCACACATCTCGATTCCGATGATGAATATTCGTAACGGTGCCTTTTCTTTCAACCTTGGGCGCTCAAGCCCTGGGAACCGAACAGCCACGATAGGGGGAGGATGGGCTTCTTCTCCCTTTGCTTCGTGTCTGCTGGCATGACTGGCTGGCTGGCTGGTCTGGCACGAAGTTTTATCCTGGTGTGAAAGGTGTGAATCGCTCTCTAGGAGTTAGTGGTGGTGGTGTACTCCAACACACTCACACCTCACTGATGCCGAGGGAGGGCGGAAACGTACAGTGTGTGTCGCAGCTGATGGAGCTGGTTCCCACCACACACTCAGAACCACAGATATGTAAACGTTTGTGCGAACGCAAGCGACCGAGCGAGAGCGCCTTTTAATGCGATACGATATAATTGATAATCATAAATCATCTCTTCTCACGTGTGGTCGCAATTTTTCTGTTTTAGATGCCGAAGATTTAAGGCTCAGCTTGGATAGTAGCGGCAGCAGTAGCTCATACGTAGATTTAAGCGCTATCCCGAATGATATATCACCGAAAGATAAATTGGTTTACATCTATACGTCCGGCACGACCGGTATGCCGAAGGCGGCCGTCATCACGAACCTGAGGTGAGTTGCGTTCGGGGGTCTTTCTTTTTTGTTTGTTTGTTGAGTGTATTCTTGCGAGTCATTTCTTTGGGGTGCTTATTTACTGCGCCTGGTTGCGAATTTATTCCTATCATTGTGCAGTGGATGGGTTGTTGAAAGCTTGTTACCTTAATAGTGGAGTCATCATTGATGTCTTTAGTAATAATTATTGCGATTCTAAATTCTCTATTGAAATTGTACGGAATTCCAGTCTAGCGAAACAAATATCTGAATCACATATTTAGTGAGAATCAACTTAGTCATCTCTTACTTCAAGGGAAACAGTTAATGTTGGGGTTAATCTGAACATGTCATGAATATCAAAACAAGAAGGTTACCAAAATTGTGAAGAACCATATATCCCGAATGATTCTAAATTCAAATGATCTAGATTCTTGATTATTGAAGTCTTATCAAGCTTTTTGAGGGTTCCTGAATGTGAAAAATGAATGAATTTATGAATCAAATATCTGAATTATTGCAAAATCTGCGCCGCTTTCGTAATTCATGAAACACGCGATTCACGAACCGTAAAATATTCCACCAAAAAATAATTAGGCATGAGTTCAAGATTTGAATTCGATTCTGATTCGATTAGCGAATCATATGGCTATTTGATCGTGATTCAAATGAAGTGAGGCAAATGAATCTTTACATGGTTTTCTAAGTCTGTTTCGAATGTGCACATGAAAGAATATGATGTGGAAGAACTGAAACATTATTTTGATGGAAATACAACATTTGAAAGCTGTTGAAAAACATCTCGCTAGCAAATATATAAATGTTCTGTTCGTTATCTAATGTAATGTATTGTAAACAAATTTTGACTCGAGAGGGCTTCATAGTCCATCGATTAATAAACTAAACTAAACTAAAAAAAAACTAAAAGTTGTAGACATTGAAAATTGACTCGGAAACCCCTGTATATGAATGAACCGCTATGAGTACAGATTACGGCAAATAAAATTATGCGCTTGAAATATTGACAGTTTTGTTAAATATTCAAGCAATTTTAAAACAAACTTAGCAAGAAATGTGATTGATTTTTACGGGATTTTCCAAGTCAACATTTTTTTGATTGCCTGCGAGATGTTTTTCAACAACTGTCAAATGTTGTATTAGCATCACAATAAATTTTCCCGTCTCTACCGTCTCAACCGACCCGTCTCAAGCTCGTTTGAGTTGCACAGTTCTTTTGTGATGTGTTGAAAATCATGCGTAAGAATTGTAAAATGTAAGCATGCGTAAGATTGTTATGCAAATACAACATTTGACAGCTGTTGAAAAAAACATCTTGAAGGCGGTGAATAATGATGTGTACATTCAAACATGACGTGCAAAACCCTGTATTGTGTATACCTTTAGTCGCTTAGCAAGGCCGTCTAGAGATAATGCCGGTATTGCGAAAGCAATCGTTAACAATTATTAGTCGTTAAAATTTAACAATAGTCGTTAAAACCTACTCGACTGTGACATTGCGAACGCATTGAGTTAACGATCGTTGAATGTAAGGCGTGTAGTTTACATCGCTTGTTACATGCGTGAGTTTCGACGAAGCGTCTGTCAGCAGTGTGATATTCAGCGAACATAATTATGACTATAAACATACATGAATATATTATCATTGAATCTTGCTGAAGAGAATAGCGCTACGGTCGTAAATGAAACGGTTAATCGCAGAAAATTGCGCATATTTAGTTAGTTGGTTTGCTAGCATTAACGATGTAGTTCCTAAGACGTAGTTAATTGTTGATAACGTTTTTGTCTATAACAATGAAGCATTACAGTTAGTAACAACAAAACCTTATAGAAAATTGTAATTAATGGTTCCAGTACATTTAATAATGCTATTTTATCGTAATCGAAGGCGCCTAAAACTATGAAAACAAAATACAATAATTGCTTTTAGCAATGGTTGCATACTTTTAGGCGCATCAAGAAAACGCTTAATTTCGGCAAAAAAATTCTAATTGGATCCCATTTTCCACCTATCCGGATCCCTCTATATCAATGAAGCACTACAGTTACTTATAACAAAACCTTATAAACATTTGTAATTAATGGTTCCAGTACATTTAATAATGCTACTTTATCGAAGTTATCATGTGTTATATAATATTTTAAATCACTAAATTGACTCTTCCACCAAACTATACCCCTTTTTTCAAAATAATTACTGAACAAATTTGTTGAAAGCACCCTTTACTTCTAAAAAAGCTCTTCTCTTTTTCTATGAAGTGTCTATCGTTGTCATCCTCACGACAATGTATGTAGCCACATGATTCGTAACGGCCCTGTTGTGCTTTATCGCTAGTGTCATTTGTCTTGTGTGACCATCACTCACCACCTGAAGCAGAATAGAATCTAAAATAAAACAAACTGTCCTCTCCCTCCACCACCCCGAACAGGTACACATTCATGGCCCTGGGCTGCTACTACATGCTGAGCTTCCGCGATGACGACATCATTTATAATTCATTGCCGCTGTATCATTCGGCGGGCGGTATGATCGGTGTCGGCAGTGTGCTGCTGTGCGGTGTGACCGCTGCCCTGCGCAAAAAGTTCTCCGCTTCCAACTTCTGGACGGACTGCATCCGGTACAAGTGCACGGTAAGTGAGAGGCTGCCTGCCTGTTTGGTACCTAAAAAGTTTTTTGCGCGTTTGTGTTCGATTTTTTGTGTGTGTGTTACAATTCAAACCCATGTCCATCGTCTGTACTACCGTTGCAGGTGGCACAGTATATTGGGGAAATCTGTCGGTTCGTGCTGATGACACCGCCGAAACCGACTGACACCCAGCACAGCGTGCGGCTAATGTTTGGCAACGGTTTGCGGCCCCAGATTTGGCCCCAGTTTGTGTCGCGCTTCAACATTCAGCAGATCGGCGAGTTTTACGGCTCCACCGAAGGCAATTCCAACTTGTGTAAGTGTGGGATGGTTTTAATGTTTAATGAGAAATGCAATTGAACTGATGTGAGTCTTTGTGGCGTTTTTTTTTTGGTTGTTTCAGTGAACATCGATAACACGATGGGAGCGGTCGGTTTCGTTCCCAACTTCGCCAAAGCCATCTATCCCGTAACGCTGATAAGGTAAGTATCTTCATGCCATTGTTTGTATTTATTTAATTATGATATTAATCTTCCATTTCCCCCAATGTACAGATGTGATGAAGAAACGGGTGAGATTATCCGCGGCTCGGATGGGTTCTGCATTAAGTGTAAAGCGGGCGAGCCGGGCGTTTTCGTCGGGAAGATCAACCCGAAGAAGGCATTGAACTCGTTCGTTGGGTACGCGGACAAGGCAGCCTCGGAGAAGAAGGTACTGCACGACGTGTTTCGCAAGGGCGACATTTTCTTCAACTCTGGCGACATTCTGGTGCAAGATTTGCTCGGCAACTATTACTTCAAGGACCGAACGGGCGATACGTTCAGGTACGAACGGGTACAATTGTGCGCGGGCGCCTAAAAGTATGCAAACAAAATACATTAATTGCTTTTAGCAATGTTTGCATACGTTTGGGCGCATCGAGTAAACGCTTAATTTCGGCAAAAAAAAATCTAACTGGATTCCATTTTCAGATGGCGCGGTGAGAACGTTGCCACATCGGAGGTTGAAGGAGTCATCACCACGATCGTCGGTTTGAAGGATTGTGCTGTGTACGGTGTTGATGTAAGTTTATTTGACGTTATCAGTGTTATTTTTCTATTAATGTATATGCGCTCTTATCACACTCACAACAGATCCCCGAAACGGAGGGCAAAGCCGGCATGGCTGCCATCGTCGACCCGGAGGGCAAGGTGGATCTGGAGCAGCTTGCGGCCGGCATTCGCGCTAGCCTGCCCGCGTACGCCCGGCCACTGTTTATACGCGTCCTGTCCGAGGTGCCGATGACGACGACGTTCAAGCTGAAGAAGCGCGACCTGCAGGTGGACGGGTACGATCTGGGCAAGATACAGGATCCGATCTATTTCCTGCAAAGCAACGGCACCTACCGACGGTTTACGGCGGACGATCACGAAACGATCAAGAGCGGCAAGGCGAGGCTATAGTGAGGCTATGGTGGGCTGGAGTAGACAGGCTTTGTAAAAAGACGGGCGATATGTGCGTGAAGCGATTCCATTAGTTGGGTGTGTTTTTTTCTCTTTTAGCGTGTAGTTGTAGGTGTACTGTAACGGTACGATCAACACAAAAAAAAAAACAAAAAACAAAACAAGAAAAACTAAACAAACCAAATAATAAGGAAAAACAATGGACTGAAATTTCTATCTTTGAAGATACTGAATCCCCTTCGTATCTAAGAGCTGCACACAATCTCGATTGAAAGGAGTGGGAGAGACAGAAGGAGAAGAGAAATTAGTCTCTAATATCGTTTGTAGGACACGTTTTTTTGCTGCATTTTGTAATTCATGCTCGACGGTTGGTTGCGCCAACCTGGTAAGAAAGCTTAACCAGTAGCGATAGTAATAAAGCTAGTGTCTATATTCGTACAATACTCAACGTGAGTGTGTATTGCAAGGTGTATTCATCTAAAATATCCGAATCAATGCTTTTTTATTTGCTTCATTAAACGTTTATAGGGAAAAAGAATGCAAAAAGTGAAGGATGACAGGCGCACTTGACTTTTAAACGTTTTGTTGAACTAAACTCAACTGAATGTATTTATGGAGCCCCAAACAAAAAAAAAAAGGTTTGTTTTGTTTGCAAAATGCATAACAAACCTTTGTGTGAAAAAACAGGATCAAAATGCGCAATAAGCTAAATAAAGAGAATAAAAAACGTAGCTGAGTAAACACGCGAGTCAGCAATTATCAAATAGAGATGCATAATTTTCACCCATTTGTTTCCACACACACGCACAGAAAAAACACAAACGGGGGGAGGGCCTGTGGCTCATTTTCAAGCTTTTGTTTGTGTGCCATGTTAGGATGGACGTGTGTGTGTATATGTCAATTGCACATTTTTTTTCTCTTTGCGCCTGCCAGCATGACAAAATGCAAATTTAGCTGAGCCTATGATTGCAGCCCAGCCACCTGCCAATGGTGCGCATAAAGAAATAAAAAACGACACTCCAAACACGTTGGGCAAGAAGAAAGGGGTGAGCGCATTATGTATGTATAATATAGCGAGCGGGAAGAAAATAAACGCTAATGTTTGTATTAATTTATTTTCGCCATATCAAATTCGTACTCGCCCGACGGTTGGTTGATATTTTGGGAGCAAAAAAAAGGTTGATCACAAGAGGAATAGAAGGAGAGAGAGAGAGAGAGAGAGTAGGTGAAAAAATGAGTAGCATTTTGCAAAAAAGGAGCGAAAAAAACAGGATAGACGTACCCAAGCAGGCAGGGGGAGGGGGGAGTTTAATTTCCATAAAATTCAATTTAGCACTTTTCGATTTGCTTTGGCATACACATACACATATACACATAACACCCAGCCCACCACAGCATGCATGTCGCTGCATGTTACCCGAAAAACGGGTGTGCAACTTGCCACGATTCCAACGCACCTCTGCCATCCCCGTCCCGCACAGTTTCATCCAAACACACACACACATTTAGGTGTCCGTTGGGAGGGGGGAGGGGAAAGAGGATAATTGTGGAGTAACACAAAACAGAACGGGGATGGGAGGGGTGGTCCGAATGATGGGTGGTTTGTTTGGCTATACAGGAAGGTGGTGGAGGGGGGGGGGGGGGATAGCGCTACAAACACACACACACGCGCGCACCTACTCGAATATGCTAAAGTGACCGGGGCACACAAAAGGCCTCTCCTACAATGCGGTGGGGGACGCAGATAAGGGTGGACGAGCAAATACAAGCCGACGACTATACACACACTGGCACACACGCGGACACACATGCCGACCGCGATGTGAACGCTGCGAGGTGTCCTGGTAGTGTTTATGCAAATTTGGTGTTGCTATTGTCATAACAAATACTTATCGTCGCATAACCAATTAGCGATGCCGAACCTGCATCCAAACCCGTGTGTGTGTGTGTTTGTGTGCGATGCAGGAGGGAGGGGATGGCTGCAAAAGGGGGAAGGGGCATCTAACGGGAATTAAATTGCTTTTCTGCATACATAGAGACAGAGAGGGAGGGAGAGAGAGAGGACTGTCAAAATGTATGATTCACGATACGCGCAACTATTAAAAGCGCACAGAGGGAGAGAGAGACATAGATAGAGCGCAAGAGGGAGTGGAGCAGGTGGTGCGGTTATGATTGAACAAATCAGAATGTTATCGACAGATTACGGGGTTCCCGGTCCCCACCAAAAACATCGGAAGGGAGCAGGGAGCTTTAGGTGGAAAACTATTTCGAAAGATTGATGGAAGGGGACTTCAGCCCGGTACGATCCCGGGCGGGTTCCTCTGCTGCACCATCAAGCCGGTGCTGCTGGTCATCTGGCGATAAAAGTGTGTAGCGATCGTTAATTTAATCGGACCACCGAGGACCACGGTGGCTTTTGTATTATCGATGAATATTTACATTATTTAGGGCGTGGTGAGGCATTGCGTAGACTGGGAGCTGGGAAGGGTTTTTTGTAGTTCGGGACACTCCACCGCTGATGACCAGCTACCAGGCGTCTCCATCGCGCGTTTGTGGCGAAGGGAAGAATGATCGTAGGTTAATTTTATATTTTATATTTTACTATTCTACTATTTTTTACTTTACAGTACAGTGACTTTACAGTTTTTGGCCAGCATGCTACATGAGCTCGTTCTTGACGGAAATGACGAAATAAAAATTCAAAAAATTCCGAAATTCTAACGATCCTAACGAACATTTGAACACGATCATTTAATAGTTGATTATACAGAGTCTATCAAGAACGAATGTTAATTTACATTCATTGCTAGTCCCTTAATAAGATTAAACGCAAACGCAGTAACGATAACACAAAGTGGCACATGTTATTGCCACAGAAATGTAAAATATGTTACATATTTTGTAAAGCAAGTCAAAACAGCTTAGTTTTGTTGCCCAATTGTTCTAGTTTTATTTCGCACCGTAGTCGGTTTTTGCCTGCTCTAACCAGTAATGTGCTTGACTATTAATGATGGTGATGCTCACCTCATACCCCTGCAAAGGATTGAGATGATGAAGCTATCGTTAAAATAATAAAGTTTACGAAGAGATTGTTCTTATTAAAAAAAAAAAAAAAACAATAAAAATGTACAAACGAAGAAATTAATGGTAGACCAAGTAGATTTAAAGGAAAATTAAATTGTAAGTAGATGATTGCCGTAGCCTCGACAGGATTCCCGTTGCCATGCTTAAAAGGTCAGTGAATCCGCTAGAGCAGTTGAGATAAAGCAATAGAGCAATAGAGTGTCATTCTTTTTTTTAATTAAGTTCATAAAAATTTGACAATTGATAAAAAATCATCATTATCATCAACAGATATCGGAGAAACTATTATGCTATAAATACAAACAAACACAGTCAAACATGCACAAATTAACATATAGTTATGAGTGGTATAACTTAAACTGGTCTATACCAGTATAATATTATACAAGCACTGTATAAACCTTGCCCAACTGAATTGTCAAAAACGTCAGTTGGATAACACAGCCGAGCTAGCCGAGAATAAACACCTAAATCCAATTTCCATTTATCATATATTGGAATTTAAACAAATGAACTCTTTATATGAGTCGTACAGGACCGTCCAAATCCAGCTATAGTTCTCTGATTGACAACTCCATTTTGATATATTAGTGAAGGCATATTAATTAGTTTTACTTATAGAAGGATAGTAAATCCTATGATAGTGGTCGTTATTTTAAAGAAATGGCTGGACTATGCTGTGACAATTAAAAGGGTTAATGGTAGATTTATTGGCTTTTGTAACCCACAAACATAGTTCGATCCTCATTTGGACCATTTCCTCCGTAGCAGAGTATAAGTTTTTTTGTTGAATTTTTGTCTATCGTCAATTAGGCATCAAGAATCAACGACCAATATATACCAACAATAATAAGGAACAAGAGACATTGGGCATTTTCAACTAGTTTGACTGTGTAAACTACTTTATCAATTTGGAAACAAATCCTGCAGGGGAAAGCGGAGCATAATGGCACTGTTTAAGATTTCGCTATTTATCTCATTGGGTAAACCAGTTTACACTGATATTTTGACGGCAATCGATGCTTCAACGTCTTACAGGGGTTTCCAAGTCAGTGTAGAATGTAAACGTTGTTTTTAATCGTGTGCAAGATGTTACAGGGTTTTCAGAGTCAAATTCCGATGCCTACAACATTTTGCATTGCTTGCGAGATAATGATTCAGTTCTTTCACATGATTTTCAATACGTTTCAAGCTGGATTGAGTTTGACCGTGCTTTGTGGTGCACGATTACAAAATCATGTGTAAGAGCTGAAATTTTATTCCGATGCAAATACACCATTTGGCAGCTGTTGAATTACATCTGCTGTTGAAAAATGATGTACACATTAGTAAGTAACTTGGAAATGCCTATAATCTACATCAATCTTATACAGTCTGTTCCCGAGAATCACGGTTTATACGATCCGGAGGAATCTGCGTAACTCGATTATCTGCTTCTATCGAATTTCACGTTTTCAGCTGAAATACATTTGATTTCTAGATATTTTTGATTAAATATGGTTGTTTTAAACAATTTATCATTTATCAGATACTATTCGTACAGAAACCCGGTCTGGAAAGGGCCAGTCTGGTGGTACAGTCATCAACTCGTACGACTTAACAACATGCCCGCCATGGGTTCAAGCGCCGAATGGACCGTGCCTCCATACGTAGTGTTAGGACTGACTATCCTGCTATGGTAACAAAAAGTCACCGAAAGCCAAGAAGCTCACTTCACCAGTTGGTACAAGGCAGGCCTTGACCGACAGCGGTTGTTGCGCCAAAGAAGAAGGAGAAGAGAAGAAGATTCGTGCAGAAAATTCTGATATTTTCGGGAACATGGCGGTACTTCATTTCCATCATCATAATATCCGTTTATTCAGCATGATATTCAACACTCTTAAGTAGGATTGAGTTTGACATTTCTTTATGATGTGTTGAAAATCATGTGTAAGAACTGAAATTTTATTACGACTCAAATAAATCATCTGAAATCTGTTGAAAAAAATCTTTGAGGCAGTGATAAATTATGTTTACATTCGAAACTGACTTGTAAAACCCTGTATTCATTAAATAAAAGTAGTAGTAGATGTATTAACAACAAATATAAATATAGAAAATGAAATCTAAAGTCGCGAAAATGTATTATGCGGGTTAATCTTGCTATGGGGTAAAATGGTCTTGTATATGATGTCAAATGTATAAATACATCAAAACAAAGGGACAAAATTGACCACAACATTGGACTTTATGCTATGGTTTAAGCCTTTGTATATATGTCGAATTGTAAGGGTAGAGATTAATGTTTCGTATTTACGTCTTTTGGTAAATAATTTAGTAAAATGCTGGAATATTTCAATCGTTCATTTGTTGGTTGTTATTTTTCTATTCGATAGAGTACACATAAAGCATTGTTTTATGTAAGTAAAACAAACATATTGTAGCGACCTTCGCTTACATCATAGCCTCATTATTTTGCTCCAGTCAAAAAATACTGCAGAAAAGAGCTGTTTTGAGGTGACCATTTTGCCCCTCACGTTTTGTTTATATAGGACGGAACAAGTGCCGGCAGCAGCAATAGAATGTTATGTGGAGAAGATATCGTTGATACGAAGTCACCGGATGCTGTAAGAAATAAAGAAGGAAGTCTGTCCAAGAAAGAGTCGTACTGCTTACCGGAAGATACCATGTGACCTCACAAGCGACAACTTGAGTGTCGACTGGGTTGTGATTTTAGGATAGTCTCAAATTTTTTGGAGGGGAATCCCGTGTCACTTCGATGATTAACTGGATGAGTTAGAGTCACAATCTAGTTCTAGAAGGGGATTTTTTTTCCTGAGGAAGGGGAATATTTTGTCATTGGCAAAGTATGTTATTCATAAGAAGTGATATGAAACGGTACTGTACGCCAAAAATAGCCCCTTTGCACGTCCCTTGCTTTGCTTGAAGTGCTTGATGTACTGCCGCTGGGCCAGTATAAAACGGAGTGGCAAATACACTGTTCACCATTGTATCATCATGAGTGTGTTAAAAGTGCGGTTGTTCTTAGCGTTTCTGTTACTTACCATAACGAAAGCTCACGGTGACGAACGAAACGTCACTGATTCAATCCTGGAAGGGCTTGAATATAAAACCTTAACAGCCAAACTGGACTACTTGCAGCACAAGCTTACGGTGATGGATTATTCGCTAAAGGAGGATCGTGTGATCATCGATCGAAGGTTGGCATATCAAGAAGCGATATCGGAAGGGATACTGGCAGTCATGAAGCGGATGAGTAACAATCTAGTCGATCTTACTGGAGCCATCAATCAGCTAAGGTCGATAAGTAACAATTGCACCACTCCACCGCAGAAGCATCAGTGGAATCAAACGATCACGGAGCAGAAAGGCAACTATCACGAATGTTATATGCCACAGGTGATTCACGTGTCGCGGGAAGATCAGCTCAAGGACAGTTCTGGCCTGGCAGTCTCTCGTGCAGTCTTAGTTCGATCGTGCAAAGAGGAACCATCGAAGCGTACGGGCAAGTACTGGATAAAACCTACCGAACACGACGAACCATTTCTGGGCTATTGCGAACAAACTAGTTTCGGTGGAGGATGGCTTGTGTTCCAGTATCGTTTTAACGGATCGGTGGATTTTAACCGCGACTGGGTAGCGTATCGGAATGGTTTTGGTAGTGTCGATGGAGAGTTTTGGCTCGGGCTGGAGCGTTTACATCGCATTACCGCGGCACAAATCCATGAGTTGTTGGTGGAGCTGAAAGATTTCTCCGGCAAGTACAAGTACGCACGATACAGTGTGTTCAAGATTGGCAGTGAGGTGGAGCAATATTCGCTGAAAATGTTGGGTGTGTACGCAGGCACTGCAGGAGATTCATTAAAATTTCATAAGGGAATGAAGTTTATAACAAACGATCGGGAACCTGATGGAAGAACTACTTCCGAGGGAGCGTGGTGGTATAACCGTTTATCCACATCCAATCTTAGTGGACGCTACAAAAATGGCAATTCCCTCAAAGCATGGTTCCACTACAAAGACTCGTTTGAAGGTTTCGCATACTCGCGAATGATGATTCGCGAAGTTTAACGCGCAAGTGCACTATTGTTATGGCAATATGTAAAGTAAAACACACTCGTCTATTTTGAGGACACAGAGTGGACGAGGCTAGGTTTCATAAATAAAAAATAAATGTAGAAATAAGTGCACAAATTAAAATTTAATGTGTTGTCTATGTTAACTTAATCTAACACAACTCAAACCTAGCTGAGTGCTGGTGGGCATCGAGTCTCTAAAGCAACGCAACTACTCGAATCCTTGACGATTTGTTTTCCACCGTACTTGATCCTTGTATAAAATTAGGTTCAGTGTAAATTTATTTTTGCGTTAGTTTTTTATACGCTTTGAATGTTCAGAAAATTCTTCTTCTTTTTTGGCACCACAACTGTTGCCTGTACCACTAATGGGCTTGGTTTTCAGTGACTTATTGATAACCCATAGCAGGATAGTGAGTCCCCATAGCAGGATAGTGAGGGGACACTTTCCATACGGGGCTTGAACCCATGACGGGCATGTTGTTAAGTCGTATGGACCGGCCCAGAAGATTGAGTCTGCAAAAAGTAATGACATAATTATGAAATAATCTTCTGAAATGGTAAATGTGTCGCTCCCAGTTCCTTTAACGTCTTTGTGATGTAGGCCTGTCCCACACTACTTCTGATATTTTGTCATGTAATGTGAAGTATGCTTTGTCCAAACTTAAAAATTCTTTTTCACCAGGCCCAGATGCCATTCTTGCCGAGGTATTGAAAAAGATGAATCAATACCCTCACTCCTATTCTCACATGTTTTTTTCTCGATAGCTTACTTACTTACTTATCCGGCGCTACAACCGCTTTGCGGTCTTGGCCCGCCTCAGGAGTGTCCGAAACCGCTCGCGCCTTCGTTTGCCAGTCCGTTAGCATAGTGTAGGATTTTTTTCTATAGAAACTAGCCTGACTCGTTCTCATTCATAAGAAAGGCGATCGCATACTAGCAACTAACCTCCTGCTGGTACGAAGCATTTCTATCATTTGTGCATGCTTTAAATTCCTCGAGTTAACCCTTTATTTTCTTCCTCAATGACTGACTGTACTTCTATCTTTCCTGTCAACGGCTTCTTGCTATACAAGGATGTTAGTTAGTTAGTTAGTTAGTTAGTTCTTTTATTTCCATTTTTAAATTTCATTAGTAAGTACAACAGTTTGAAATCTTACGCGATAATGGGTACGAAACTATGTTCTCTCCTCATTGAATTCTAATCTTAATGGCAATCTTGGCCGGAAGGACTTAGAAGATTTCTAGCTATACAAGGATGACGTGAAGGTTTGTCTTCCTGTATCCTCTACAACTGACTGTCCTTTAATCCTGGCTCTGTAAATTCTCTACATGGTGTGCTTTTAACAGCCTAGTCATATGCAGTTTATGTGATGCCCCTATTCTCTGCGTGTCTTTGTCTAAGGATCTTGGCGCCTTATTTGATCCGAGTCTTTTTGAAAGAGTATAGGTATTATGTCATCAATAAACCTATAAATGTCTTGGTTATATTTGTCGTATGTCCACTGAAATTTGCGATCCTTCGAGTCCCTTTATTGTTGTTTAGTCCGTTCCGTATTGTATTGTGCCTGTATCATCTGGTCTCCTGTCCAAGTATCTATGGTCCAAAGGATTGAGAGGATCCAGAGACGAAATACATGGATTGTATTTCGTAGTTCGCTGAGTTATCACTCTATTCCCCTTCCTTCGTATAACGATAAATGCACTCTATTAGGCCTAGCTAAGTTGAAACACCGCCTCTCGGTAGCGCAGGCTTCTTTGGTGGCTGGCCTGTTGTTTAATACGATCGATGCTCCTTCCCTTCTGTCCCGTGTTTATGTTTTGAGCTCCTTGTCGAAAATACGTTATTGTTTTCGTCTCCACATACTGATAAGCAGTACAGGTTTTGCTCGCAAAGCCATTTTTAAGAGCTACTTCATCTTTCAATAGTCCTTTATATCTGTTCGATTTCAACCTATCCCTTTCCGTCTTTCCGATCCCGTCTTCGCTCCTTTTTCATATCATAATCTCATTCCTCGTCTTTGCGTCCTTTACTTTCTCCTGAAGTACTGTAAGCTTTAGTTAGTTAGTACTACTGAAAACCCAAAGTGGCTGAGAAATTTGCACTAATAAAATATAAAACATTAATATAAAAAATAAATAAAATTAATAAAAAAATATGTTAAATAAAGCAAATAAAATAAAATAAAAATAACAATATTGAGAGAAAATAGAGAACGAAGAGCCTCTACATCATCTCTCTTCTTTTCATCTTTGGCTCAATAACCATTGTCGGCCAAGGCCTGCCTGTACCACGTGTGAGCTTGGCTTTTAGTGACTTATTGATTTATCCCCATAGAAGGATAGTCAGTCCTACATATGGCGGCACGGCCCATTTAGGGCTTGAACCCACGACGGACATATTTTTAAGTCGTACGAGTTGACGACTGTACCACGAGTCCACTCATTGGATAGGATAAACATAGAAGGCTGCCATGAGTTACAATCAATAAAGACGGACAATGAAAGACTTGGATGAAAGACGAAATGCATTTATAATAAATTTGAAGATAATATCCTCAGATAAGACAAAGGTCGCCTATCGAGCCCCAAAACCAAAAAAAACTAAATGAAGAACGAAAGTTGAGCTCTACTCGTTACCTAGAATTGTTATAGGAATGAATGAAGTTCGATACTAATAAAGGACTTTGTAGTTTATAGTTGTATTGTTATGAAATGGTTTCTCTGATTACTGTAAGTTAAGGTTGGATATCCATTCGAATCGTCCCACCATACAAAGGTCAAATAGACTGTGGTGGATTATTCTTTTCAAAATAGTAAGCCAAGCTTAGATAATTTACCGTTGATGATTTACCGTTTTTAACTAAGCAAGAGCGATCAATCTAATGATTTGCCGGCAGTTGCTCTGCTACCGGCCGTTTAGCTCCACACCATCGGTACCGCTTCGAACGGCATATATTATAAATTGCCTCGGAAACGCATCCAACGCACACGACAAGCAACTGTCAGCGAATCGATGCTTTCTGCACATACAATTCGGTTCCGCTCTACGAATGACAGCCGGCGCTACATTGTACCGGAGCAGGCAACGCATCAAACGTCTCCCCTGTCCGATTACAGCAACATAAAACTTCACGCTAAAATTTCATCCTCTAAGCGTCAAAGCGTTGTAAAAGTACATTTATGACAGATTTCGCTAGAAAACGAATCAGTGGCAATGAATTTGCTACAGCGCGAAAACAGTGTTGAGGAGCATTGCTCACTACCCCTACCTCGCAAAGCCCCACCGAAGCCGGAATTTGTTCGCACTAAAACTACCATCCATTGGCAGAGGAGTGGGAACAGTAGTGTGTGGAATGGACCTCCCCAAACACTCGACACAAACACACACAGTTTTCGACACATTTTCAACGTGAAAGGCGAAAAAGTTGCAACGGGAGCTTCACGTTTTCTCCCCAACTCCCAACCTCCCAACCAGTGCTCCCAACCACCATCTTCACCAACTCCTGGGTTCCGTTCCCGTGTCCGTGTGCGCTCGTTGTGCTCGTCGTGCACTAATGGATTTGAGTTTGCGATAAGTAAAAGCGATGGAACACAAAAACACATGTTTTTATCAAAATGACAGATGTTTGAATTGAATCTCTGCCCGTGATGCGCCTCTCTCGGGGTTGAATGTAGGACATGGTGGCACAAGCGTACATACACACCGTCACGTACACGCACCGAGTGCCGAGAGAGAAATCTAATGGAAAAGCGGAAGGATAATGACCACGGGAACCAACGGGAATGGTAACATTGGGGAGAGCAATTGTGGAAAAGGAGACGGTAAAGCTGCAACAAATGCACCGCAGGAGTGGAGAGTGGAACATTTTCCCTACAAACATATTTTAGGCGCACTGGATGTCTCGAATCCGTCATCGGTCGGAGGGAGAGTTGAACGATCGGTGTGTGTGTAGCTGCTGTGCTTGCGGTGCTAGAAAATATCCTACCATTTGAGACCGTATGGGAAAGGGATTTTATTACAAATTAATTTCGTCATGATGGAATTTAACGGTGTGCGTGCTGTAGAAGGGACTCAAAATGGTTATTCAGGTGTAATACAGATTTTGGGACTCTATTTAATGACAATAACTGGTCACTTGCTTCATTAGAGAAGATAAGATACTTAAACAGTATTAGAGAAAGCCTTGAGCTATAAATATATGCCCTTGAACAGTAAATATCTAAGTACAAACTGATAAATCAATATTAAAAGGGAATTAAATGCATAAGATTAAGAAACCTAGTCAGCAAACAAAATCACAAATATTTAAACGTTTGAAAAAGAAAAAAATATGAATAAATATGTGAAAAAAGTGTCAAATATCAGAGAAAAACAAAACAGGTTTACAAACAGAACCATCAAACTTCAAAACAGCAATTTTAAACAATAAAACATTAATTCGAAAAGCTATTGTAAACTATGTCGTCAGAAATATAATGCCACATTTGATAAGGATTGATTAAAGTTTTTCTTCTTCTTCTTCTTTCTCTTCGTCGTTTTCTTCTTTGGTACAACAACAACCGTGGTTGGCCAAGGCCTGGCCTCTGTACCACTAGAGGGCTTCGATTCCAGTGACTTATTGATTTACCCTCATCAGCATTAGTCAGCC
The DNA here is from genome assembly GCF_943734685.1 of Anopheles coluzzii. Taxonomy (NCBI): domain Eukaryota; kingdom Metazoa; phylum Arthropoda; class Insecta; order Diptera; family Culicidae; genus Anopheles; species Anopheles coluzzii. The sequence goes on along the minus strand of NC_064671.1, from coordinate 66,436,200 downwards.
TTTCGTATGGAGTCATGGTCCATTCGGGACTTGATCCCATGACGGGCATATTATTAAGTCGTACGTGTTACGAGTCACCGTGTCGACAAACCGCGAGACCTTTTTATGGCATGCGAAAACATAGACAAACAAGCAAATGACAGGAGATAGGTTTGGACACATCGGTTGTCAAGGTCGATCGGTAAAAGGGCAATGTGCGCTGCGTAACGTGATGGTGCAACGTCCATCACCAGGAAAAAAAGGAATAAATACGCCGCGTGTAGGCCAAACGGTCTCTTTTTTAAACCTGCGAACGAAGACCGCGTTTTTTAAACTTATTGACAACTTGTACTTCCCAGTGATAGTATCGGCCGACCCGATAATGAATAATGTATTAGTTGATTTTGTTGTTAAGAACGGTCGTTAATTTCCTTGTTCGCTGCCGTCGAGGAGCCGACGGAGTTGCATTCGCAACAATACGGTTAGTCGACTGTACCACGAGACCGGCCGAATGTTTAGACTTTGATTCATAAATATCATACTTGGAATGTGTAACTTGTATTGGTAATAAAGTAGGTCAGTCTAGTCCAGTCCGTCGATACGTATAGATGTCACAAATTGGCGACGAGGATAAAGTCAAGCCTGTTTTAAACAAGCCCGTAGTAAAAGTCGAAGTGTTAAAAATGAATACTATGGGAAACATTGAGCCCTACGTCTTGGGAGAATGTTTTAAGGAGTACACTAGTCGGCTTGAAATGTTTTTCTTGGTCAACGATGTGTCCGAAGAGAAGAAAGTGCCGATCATGGTGACAATGGCGGGAGCGTCATTGTATTCAGCCGCAGTAAAGATTTGTTCACCGGATGATCCACGAGAAAAGTCGTATAAGGATTTAGTGAATGCCTTAAGTGAATATTTCACACCAGTGGAGAATATCGTGTCGGAGCGCTACCAGTTTCGCAAGCTGAAACAGTCATCGGATCAGTCGATAAACGACTACATTATCAGCCTTAAAGCGAAAGCGCAATCGTGCGATTATGGATCGTTTTTACCGGATGCGCTAAGGGATCAGTTTGTTGCTGGAATCCGAGACCATGAGCTACGGACGCGGTTGCTGAGAGAATCGAGAGTGAAATTTGCGGATGCGTGTGAAATAGCGCGTTCGTGGGAAGGGGCGCAGCAGCAGAACGCAGCGATGGTGGAGAAGGAGAGGCATGCGGTAGCGAGCGTGCGTAAAACACCTGTACAGCAGCAGAGCAAGCAGTTGGAACGAGAGTATGTGTATCGTCGAAGCAGCCAGGAGCAAAAGACAAGTGCGGAGTGTCATCGTTGTGGTCGTGCGCACAATCCTGCAACTTGTCCAGCAAAAGCGTGGAAGTGTTACGTGTGTGGAAAAATGGGACACGTTTCATCGAAGTGTCGGTTTGCAAAAAAACATATGAGTAACGCTAGTAGAGGTCAGCTACGGAAAGTAGATTGCGATAAAGGTCAAAATCCTCAGATGGTCCGTCTTGCTTGTAATAGTAAGCAATTAGAGTTTGAGATAGATTGCGGTGCGTGTGTTAGTGTAATTTCGGAAGAAACATATACTAAAATGTTCAACGATGTACAAATACTACCAACCGAGGAATCCTTTTTCTCAGCGTCAGGGCAAGCGATAAAGCCAATGGGAAAAATGTGTGTAAAAGTGGAAATAGCGAGGTGCGCTAAATTATTTGAATTAGAACTAATAATAATTCGATCGGAAAGAAGTGTTACGCCACTGCTAGGAAGAAATTGGTTAGATGTTTTGTTCCCGGATTGGAGAAAAGCATTCGAGTTAAAAAGTGTAGAATCAGATGTGCTGGCTGAGTTACAGAAAAAATTTCCGTGTAATATTAATGCGTCAAATGAGTCAATTAAGGGATTTGAGGCAAATTTAGTATTGAAAGAGGATTATTGTCCAATTTTTCATAAAGCCTATTCCGTTCCCTTCACCTTACAAAGGAAAGTCGAAGAAGAGTTAAACAAAATGGTCGAAGAAGGTGTGTTAGTGCCAACAAAGTATTCCGAATGGGCGAGTCCTGTGGTAATAGTGGAAAAAGAAAATGGTTCTGTTAGACTATGTCTAGATGGAAAAGCAACGCTGAATAAGTATTTGTCGATGGAACATTATCCACTTCCAAAAATTGAGGATATATTTGCTAAAATTTCTGATTGGAAATTATTTTGTAAAATCGATTTATCAGGTGCATATTTACAAGTCAAATTGTCCGAGTCTGCGAAACAAATATGCACGATTAATACATCCAAAGGATTGTTCAATTATACACGTATGCCATTTGGAATCCATACAGCCCCAGCGATCTTTCAAAGTATAATAGATCAAATATTAAGAAATACGAAAGGATTGGCATATATAGATGATATTATTGTCGGAGGGAAAAATGCGGAAGAATGCAAAACGAATTTATATGAAGTAATGGAAAAATTGAACAGTCATAACGTAAAGATTAATGCGAATAAGTCAGTTTTTTATGTGTCACGTATAGAATATTTGGGTCACACTATAACGAGTAATGGAATACACCCAATTGAATCCAAAGTAGAAGCTATTGTAAAAGCACCAGTACCGAGTAATATAAGTCAACTTCAAGCATACTTGGGATTACTGAATTATTACCATAGATTCCTTCCAAATGTATCAACCACATTATGCCCTTTATATCAATTGTTGCGAAAAGAGAAAAAGTTTGAATGGACTAAATCATGTCAAGTCGATGCAAGTCCATATGGAATAGGTGCAATTTTGTCGCATGTTATTAATAACGAGGAAAAGCCAATTATGTTTGCGTCAGCGTCACTATCAGAAGCCCAAAAGAATTACGCTCAAGTCCATAGAGAAGCGCTAGCTGTTGTATTCGGAGTGAAGAAATTTCACAATTATCTTTACGGGAGAAAATTTAGATTAGTAACGGACAACAGTGGAGTCAAAGAGATTTTCAATCCTACGAAAGGAACGTCGAAAATTGCTGTTGCAAGATTACAGAGATAGTCGTTAATACTAGCAAACTATGAGTACACAATAGAACATAGAGCTGGAAGGAAAATGAGCAATGTTGATGCACTGTCGCGTTTACCTTTGTCAGAGGAAAATAAGATAGAGGATACAAAGTTGAGTCTAAAAGTGTTAGAAGAAGAGACAATCGATCTAGAAAAACTAAAAGAAAGTCAAAAAAGTGATGAAGAGATACGGCAATTATATGAATACGTTAAGAAAGGATGGCCAAAACAACTAAACCAAGAGTTTATACCATACTTTAAAATAAGGTATCATTTTGGGATTGAGCAAGAAGTCTTATATTTCGACGAAAGAGTGGTGGTACCAAAACGCTTGAAAACGAAAATACTACACCAATTTCATGGAAACCACGAAGGAATAGTTAGAATGAAAATGCACGTAAGGCAACATTTGAGGTGGAGAAAGTTGGATAAAGACATAATTGAATTTGTACAAGCGTGTGAGATATGTCAAGCACGTCAACCGATAAAGAGAGAAATAGTTGACACCACTTGGAGGAAAGCAGAACAGCCCTTTGAAAGGATACACGTCGATCTATTCTATTTTGAGTCGCGTACGTTATTAATAATCGTAGACGCATATACAAAGTACATTGACGTGAGAGTACTTAATATGTCGAAAGCTACAGATATAATCGAACAGTTAGAGTCAGTCTTTGCTTACTTCGGAAGTCCAAAGGAGTTAGTGTCTGATAACGGTCCTCCGTTCAATTCCGAAGCATTTAAAGTATTTCTAGAAAAACATAAAGTCAAAGTTACAAAATCACCACCATACCACCCACAGTCGAATGGTTTAGCAGAGAGAGGTGTGAGAACTGTCAAGGAAGTGCTGAGTAAATTTTTATTGGATGAAAAAAGCAAACCATTGTCGTTAGTAAGGAAGATAAACAAATTCCTCATAAATTATAGAAATACGCCGCATACAGTAACGAAAGTAACACCATCTAGTAAGATGTTATCATATAGACCAAAAACGCAATACGATGTAACGCATTCTTTTATATCAGATTCCGTCACTAAGCCGAACGAACAAAACTACCTAAGTGGTAAACAAGATAGAAAGGATCGAAAGGGGAAGTACCAAAGAAACAAAATTGTAGTATATAAATATGGTGAAAAAATATGGTACAGGAATCACTTTAAAGAGATATTGCGATGGATACCGGCTACGGTATTAAAGAAAGTTAGCCCCCTCATCTATTTAGTAAATTTAAAGAGATCTTCAAGATTAGTCCACATTAATCAAATACGCAAAAGAGGTATCGCCTCCGATCAGACGATCTGACCGATTAAAGGGTCAGCCTAGAAGAAAATATTGTAAATAGTGTAAATCCAAGTTAGTCCGGGAGAATGTAGTGTATGCGTGAGGTTTTAGTTTAAGAGTAATATGTATTAGTATATGTGAGTTTAAAGTGTAACTTGTATTGGTAATAAAGTAGGTCAGTCTAGTCCAGTCCGTCGATACGTATAGATGTCACAGAATGTAAAACAAGAAAGAGAAACATCCAACTTCGAATGGAAAATAAAAAACAATCAAAAAAAAAATACCATGAAAAAGAACTTGAACTTGATAATTTGAAAGAATTTTACGGAACTCAAAAAAAACTAAGAAAAATGAAAAATCTAACAAACAAGTAATATGATAGAAATGTATGAAAAGATAATTATTAAACATGCAAACAGAAATATCAAAACTTATAAGAGAAACAACACACTTCAACTGAGGAGTTATGAATCTTAATAATAAATAAAATAATTACTTGGGGTGATCGATAAATGAAAAAAAATTAACTGAAACATCAAAATTCAAAGTAAGTTTGGTCTCAGATATCAAGTCTAGGTTATTAGGCTGATATAGACAAGACTGCCGTAATCTTTTCATTTTATTTCATTATTTTAACCTGATTAAGTGTTGAACTGTTGAATAACAATTCTTGATGTTAAAGAATTCAAGAATTCCCAGAACAGAACAGCACCAACCCAGCTGGTCGAACTTGTTCTCCTTCCTTATCTGAAAGCTCCCTCTTAGCTGTCAGCAGGAGAGGATTTTTGATTTTTCCTACTGTCGAAAACAGTGCCCAACACAGCACCCAACGTAGCCTAAAATAGCGTCCCGAAAGCATGAAGGAAAGGGAAAGTACAGCGAGAGAAAGAAAAATACTTCCCTTCCCTTTCTGTGCCCTTTCACCCCAACGTCATGATTGTTGGTTTCGGATTAGTCCCACCGATAGATGCGCTAACAGTTTTCTGGCCGAAACTCAATTTTCACCCCACACGGTGGTCTCTCTCGACTTACGACTTCCCCCGTCCTTTTTACCTGAGTTCGGTCGGATGCTTGAGTGATCCGGTACACTTGTGTGTGGTGCAGCCCTCTTGTCTTGCCAGCTTGCCACGTGGATGAAGGTGAAAACTTTTGAATCACTGGCCATGACGTAACGACAACATGGGTTACCGGTACCAGGGACACCCGTTTTCCCAAACTCATTCTTCTTCTCTCTCTCTCCTGATCCGTGAACAGGAACAGTAGTTCTGCATTTGGCATCCGTCTTATCTCGTCGGGTGAACTAAATAATAAGATAAAACCACGCGATACATAGAGTTTGGGGAGTTGGGTCGACGCGTTTCTCTAACCACTGGCGCATCAATTCCACTCCGGGAAGGTAAGGATCAAGGGCAAAGCAACTCTTCTAACTGAAAACTCCCACCGGGTGTGTAGTACCCCTTTGTGTGAGCATGTTAAGTTTACAAAATCACTCAAATGCAAGCCCTTGCTAATAGCAGGAAATGTAAGAAAGTTGAGAGTATTCTAAGCAGCAAGATTTGAGGAAGAATTTGCACCAAATTTCCAGCAACACCCATATGCATTTTGGAACTCCCATTTTGCCCCTTTTTTCTACCTTCAAATCTAGTCACTATTTTGAAGTTTTGAGGCAGTTAAAAACTGTCTCGAAAACAGAAACGAAAACCAAACCATTTATATTCCACATTCCAGCATATGCCAGTCGCACCTGACACCGAGCGGTACCGTTTTTCTTATTGGCATCACCGACGTCTTCCTGGTCGATGGGTAGCTCACCGGTTTTTTTATTGCTCGCTTGCAAGACGCAGCAGGACTGATCGTGCCAACTTCAATGCCATGCAGATGGCTACCTTCTGTGAGGAAAAGGAAGGAAAGGAAGGAGCGCCACTAAGACACTGGGTTGAGTGCCAGATTCACGCTAGGTTCTTTCATTTGACTTTCGTGTTTTTTTTTGTGTGGCTGTGGGTGGCATGTTGTCAAAAATTCTTCAAAAAGCTCCCCATCAGGCAGGACAAACCCCTCACCCTCAAAGAAGTAAAACGAACTCCGTCTGCTGCTGTTGCTGATGCTGCTGCTGCTGCTGCTCGGGACTGCACGTGGCGCATCGTTATTGGAAGTGGCACAGATGTAATTAATGATTTTCGATTTCCATAAATATTTTACACCGCACACCGGATGGTCGGAACATTATGGTTGCTGTTGGTCACAGGAGATGGTGGTTGGACAGGAAATGTGCAGGAGGAAATCGTGCTTTTAACTGCAACTGATTGAGGAAATTGGGAATTGGCATGAAGTTGGACAGCGTAGTAGGAATGGCAAAGAGAGATAGAGAAGGAGCAGAGAGAGTGTGGAAAAACTGCAGTTAAGAGTTGGCATGGTATCGGGTGGGATATATTTCGTTGACAAGTTGGTCATTTTTCAATTAGGGATTCAGATTCTTGCATTGCATCAATCGATTGATGTATTTAACTGTGCCTTCGAAGATGAAAGCTTATACATAATACAACATTAGGGATGTTCTTGTAATTTTGTTAGCTGTCCACTGCTGGTCACAATTTTCACTACAAATGTTCATGTTCTATTGCATATCGTATGCTTAGCAAGACAGATATTCAAGCGATATAGAAGCTCCCTTTTGAACCATTGTGTTTGAACTGGATTTGGAATGGAACTTAATAAGATTGATTGAATTCAGTTTTAATGCTTATAGGTGCAATTTTCGTATTTTTTGCATTACAAAACTATTCTCTCAATCAGTGTAATGCGAACAGCTGCAACTCTCATCACGAGTTTAAGGACCTTGCTTCCCATACTATGAAAATGAGCGCACAAATAAACAAGCAAATTAAGGTAAATTGTATTGATTTTTTTAATGAATTTCGAATGCAAAATTTGAATTTCTCTTTGCAAACCTTTCGAACCTTTTCCTCACTAGCACAATCCCTCGGTCGTCCATTGCATAGGATTCTTATAGAACCGGTTAGAACCGTTTGCACAACTCCCAACCAACACCATCTGCTGCTGTTACAGCGCATTATAGCTTTTTTCCACACCGTAACTTTCCACACCTGCAATGCTTCATTGCAGTAGTTTAAACGGGAGTTTAAATTCCAATACCAATAGCAAAAGGGGCGGGAGCGATCGAAAGTTTACTTAATTGAATTTTAAAGAAAATTTATTTCACCAAACACCCAACAAACGCAACCGTCACCAAACCCGTCCACGATGTGATCGAGCTAAAGGGCTAGTTGGGTCGGTCTCTGGAAGGACCTGTTCTACAAACTTGATTTTTTCTCTCTCCCCCCCCCCCCCCTGTAGCACAATTTTGGTTGGATTCCTAAGTAGAAGGTAAGGAGGAAGTTTCCAGTAATTCGCCACGGTGCGCGCAGCGGATAGACTGCTTATCCCGTTTTTGGTTGTTGAGAGTTTGCAAACAGGGAAGTTGAGAAAAATTAAAATAATATAACACTAGCTTGGAAGGATGGAAGAAAAATCGATCATGGCACTCGAACGGTGCACTAGTAGTGGACTGATGTAATAAAACATAAGCATAAAGCACTTGGCGTGAAAGAGTAAGGGTGCCTTTATATTGGAAAAGTAGAACTAAGAACGAGGGATGTAATATGGAAACAAATCAGATCGATCGTTGTTTCGGGTTAGTGCTGTGATGCTGATAGGTTAGGAAATAAGATAAGGTATATTGCAAATCTTAAGTTGCAAATAAAATGAATATTACTTCTTAAATGACTGTCTATAGCGACAAAAAATGTAGGAATCATTGATCCTAAAGCAATGAAAAAGAGATATATCTTGCTGTGTATTTCTAAAGAATTTAAAACTTTATATGATACACAAGAAGGGAGAGGCGAATATGCTTTTTTTTTACACACAAAATAAGATAAAACGCCCAATTATATGCATTTATGCAGACATTAAAACTAATGCGCCTAAAGTTATGGCATGGCGCCTGAAGTTATGCAATTTAAAGAGTATACAGGGTTTTCATTGATATTATTGACGTGTTCAGCGAGTTGTTGATTCGTTCGGGCATATAATTGACACTTTCAGCGAGATATTGAATTGTTCGGAAGCAGGCGTTGACAAGTTCGGCGATACTATAGAGCTGTCACTTTCGTACCCCTTGGACTGCAGCTTGGATCATTCTCATCAGAAGGTAAACAAACGATTTTCGTAAAAATATGTTTGTTTTAACTAATTCATGTATTAAATAGCTTGGGGATTTATTATTAGCTACTTTTAGGACTTTTAAGAACGAAAAATTGAACCCTGCGGCACAGTGTGTAAACAAAACAAATGACAGCACTACAGATTCGCTGAACATGTCAACGCCTGCTTCCGAACAATTCAATATCTCGCTGAAAGTGTCAATTATATGCCCGAACGAATCAACAACTCGCTGAACATGTCAATAATATCATTGAAAACCCTGTATAATAAATCTAATAAATGAGTAGAAAACACTCAACAAATGGTAAAAAATACTGTACAAGCAGTGGCGGATTAAGGGTATCGGGGGCCCTAGGCGGTAAGACGAGTGGAGGCCCCCCGTAAATGGTAACTGGTGTTCGGAGGGGGGGGGGGGTGGTTGCGGCACTAAGCTGGCTGTTGGGAGATTGAACGCCGTCGGGGGGCCCTACGATTATCAGTCACAGGCTCTAGCATTTTTGCTGACGGGGGGGGGGGGGGGTGCAATTGATTCGCCAACCTCGGGGCCCCAACGTCCATCCTTCCGGGGGCCCTTGGCGCTAGTACTCTGTCCCTACGGCATACTATAGAATGGCGATCTACGGGGCCCCTTAATCGGCGGGGCCCCAGGCGACCGCCTAGTCCGCCTACCGTTAAATCCGCCACTGTGTACAAGAAATAAACGTGTTGCTCTAAGCTTGAAGACATCAATTCACAAAGCTTTTATATTTGTAAGTTATAAAATAAACTGAAAAATCTAGTTACATTCAACGTTACATTTTTTGCCGTATTTTTTAGTGGAACGGCCAATTTTCCAGACATTGCTATTTACCGTTCTGGTGTGTGTTTACACATTCCATTCCACCCATTGCAATAAATTGCATTTTCAAAATAAATAAAAAGTTTTCAAATAAAATGAATATTGATTCTCAAATGACTGCTTAAAGCGACCAAAAATGTAAGAATCATTGATCCTAAAGCAATGAAAAAGGGAGATATCTGACTGTGAATTTCATAAAGAATAAAAATTTAATATGATAAATAGAAGGGAGAGGCGGATCTGCTTTTTTTATACACAAAACAATATAAAACGCCTAATTATATGCAATTACTCAAACAGTAATACAAATGCGCCGAAAGTTATGCCAAGGCGCCTAAATTTATACAATTTCAAGGGTATATTGGTCTTTTAGGCTTAAAATATCAAATAAATCTAATAAATGAGGCGAAAATGAGTATAAAACACTTAACAAATGGTATAAAGCACTGCTCAAGAAATAAACGTGTTGCTCTAAGCTTAAAGACATCATTTCACAAAGCTTTTATGTTTGTAAGTAATAAAATAAACTGAAAAATCTAGTTGAATTCACCGTTACATTTTTGCCGATTTTTTTACTGGAACGTCCAAATTTCCAGACATTGCTATTTACCGTTCTGGCATGTGTTTACACATTCCATTCCACCCATTGGAATAAATTGCTTTTCACTCCTGTTTCAGTCCCACTTCTAGGATAGGTAAATGAATTGGTAAATGGTTTCGTATTGCGGCTAGACAAATCAATCAAAAGCACGATTATGTGTATGATTTACCCACCAGTTCGTGTTTCTTACCCTCATATACATTTTACCTACCCTTGCCACAAATTTTCCTGATTTGTCAAAAAAAGTCCCCATTCGAACACAACCACAACGTATCCGAAACACACCCACCAAAACAGTCAATGAAAAGAACGGCGGCACCGCTGGGAGAGGATAAAAAACGACCTCCACCTCTACCTCATCTCCAAGCTCCAGAAAGCAGATGTGATGGCTTCCGACCGGCAAGCTTTTGACATTATTAATTTTCAATAAAATCAATTACCGAACACATCAGCCACAGTCGACCGGTTACATCGAGGATTTGGCGGATGGTGAGTGGGGGTGCCGTGGCTGCCCTGCTGCATTTGCGAAATGTAATTATGTGCGGGAGATTTCCGTTACAGCACAACATGCCTTCACAGTGAGGTGAGCAAGGAGAGGGTGTTCTTTTTTACCATTTCGTCGTCTGTCGTGCTGCCCGGAACCATTAATGTGTTTTCCACGTGGTCCCCATTTAGTGTACCTTGTTGTATATGTGTGACGCTTTTTGGATGGTGGGGGGGGGGGGGGGGTGTACGGAAGTGAAACTGGTGGGGTTGTTCGCTTTGCGCTTGCCAAAAGAAAGCTGTCGTTGACAGAGCGACAACTATGACCAGTTGAAAATTGTGTCCGCCTACCGGTGGGGGGAGAGATGACGGTCGAACGCTTTCGTCACGTCGGGTATGCTGCAGTGTGTGAGTGTGGAAAATTGTGTGTCAGATGAATGTAATGTTGCAACTGGAAGCATAAAAAGAAAGCAACGAACGGAAGGGAGTGGCTCAAACAAAGTGTAAATTGGGCTGTGCAACATTTCAGTTCCAGGAACTTGTGAATATGATTAAATAAGCGAACTTTCAGAGGTGTGTGTAGTGGTCGTTGCAGGTTGTTGAGACGAATATTTGTATTTGAGCATGACAGGAGGATAAGATGGCCTTAAATCGAGGGATTTATTAGATAGATTGCGTTCAGCTTTGGGTTATTCAGCAATTTGAAAAAGGCATTGGATTAGTCACTGATGAGTGTGGAATATGGAAGGATCGTTTCATCCATATCTACAAGGAACTACAAGTGGAAGACAAGTGCAAGTACATTCAGTGGCAAGAAATACATAAGGAGCATAACAACTCTCAAAAGAGTAATTGTGAGGGTAGATTGGACACATCCTCTGCTCTCTGCAGTTTTTTTTTCAATTTTGATACGACTTCGGTTCAATTTTAAGCATTTCGTGAGCCACGTGCACGTCTCACCATTTTGACACGAATGTCTTTTTGTTACATAAGCAGTCATTCGTGGGCAATAAGTTAGGTGTACAACCTAACCTACCTTGAAAGAGCATTTCAATATGATGACACGTACAATGTGTACGTCAAACTTCGTTCAAGAAGCCGCTACAGTCTGTCTATAATATGTCTCATAATTTGATATCATTACACGATTAATTGGTCCGAACATGTCATGAAGATGCTACTGAACTTATCTATTGCAAGGCCTCTCTGGTTGCTAACATGTAAAGTAGGTGCATTGGTTGAACCAAGCTGAAGTTCCCAAACAGCTTGAATGCCTTCAATATCGGGGATTGGCAGACAACGGCATTGCAGCTGAAGTGGTTCTAGATTGTCTAGAATTTAAGTTTAGGAGATATCTCCTCAATTCTGAAGATCAATCCCTGGATGATTCAGATGAAGTCCAGATCAAGAATTTGAAATGATATCTATTCAAGATCTGGATGGTTTAAGTTCAAAGTCTGAAATCTTCAATAGAGAATGTAAATATTTTCAGCATTACTAATACTAAAGAAAGAGATCAAATTCCATCATTCCAGAAACAAAACCAGATTTCGGATAGAAACGCAACGATGTAGAAGATTGGTTGTACAACACCTTTAACACTGGAAGAAGATGCTCACTTGGATGATGGTGCTATCCTTCCCAATCTTCATAGCAGTCTAAACGTTTATTTCTCCTCAAGGTTATCCAAAACAATCCTTAGTAAGCTAAGAAAAACGGCCCCTCTCAAGAAGAAAGCAAAATAAAAGCGAAATCGTCCGCCATGCTTCCAATTTGTACCATCTGCAACCAGTGGCTGATCGAAGGTGTCGTAGCGGTAAGCTGCGGTCATCTGTACCACGGCACGTGCCTGCGCATGTTTAGCCAGCGCTCGATAATGCCGTGCTCGCGGCTGGGAAATAGACGGTGGATGGTATGCAATTACCACTGGCGTAGACCGGGAGGCAGCGGTGACTGTGGTGCCGGGCAGCGGCACATCTATTTGCAGTACGATGCGAAACGGCCCGAAACAGCGAGGGAAGCGTATCATCTGCTGGAGGAGATTGAAAAGGTCGAAAAAGAGTTGCGCTTCTTTAGGCGGCACCGGCTGGACGATGATGGGAAGTGTCGCGAGTGTGGTGGTGCGGTGGAGAAGCAGACGAAGGGAAGGGGAAGGAAGCGAAGGGTTGATGGTGTGATAAAAAGTAGTTCTGTGTAGTTGAGAAAATTGAAAGAAGCTAAATTAAATTGTTAAATATTGTATAATATCAAGATCATCAAACGTTAGCAACTTTTTATTTAAAGGATCTTTAAGGAGATTCTTTTGATCCATGTTTCATAAACATTTGTGTGAATGATTTATTTTCAGTTAAATCGACATCCAAATCGTTCAACAGTAACAGCTTGCAGAGATCCGTCAAAACCGGCACGACTCTACGAAACACAGGTAATCAAAACCCGTTGGATATCCCTCATTTCATCCAAGAATCGTTATCTTCTCTCGCGATGCTGCACACACGGCATCATTGCACCCAGGAACGTAATTTATCCCCCTCAGCACACGCATACACGCAGCAACTGCAGCGACAGCGAGCTGCAATCGCAAATCGTTTGATCATTTGATCACCCTCCCGAATCCTGTGCGCTTACGGTGCAGTTTGACAGTTGCGATTAGCAGTTCCGACATATTCGCCAACAACTCCGGTGTATTTCTAATTTAATTGAACTAACCGCCGAACCGAAGTGCCGGCCGGGTGGAAGGGAATGTAATTTCGCGACCACATACGATTTCGGTGCAGGTTTGGTAAATTGTGGTGGGTCCGTACCGCAAGTTGGTGCGTATTCTCGCATGCATCTCGCCCTTGCGCTTTACGGTTTATGGTCCGACTCCGAAATTGGATCTGTCTGTGATTTCCCGCACCAGCCGAGGTTCGGGAACAGCCGAAAGGCTCCGTCAGACATCCTTGCGCATTTCCTTCACTGACGTCTTGTGTGCAAAACGGTTTGCGTGCCCGGTGTGGCGCTGTACAAGATCTCCGTCAAGGTACGCCGGGCTGGAGGGATTGTGCGGAAGCGGGGAGAGAGTGGCTAATTTGTTTCATCTTCCCGAAGGTCCAAGACCACGGGAGGGCTGCCGGTGGTGCACTCGGGAGGCCGGTGCACTTTTGCGCGTGACATCTTTGAAGGGTGGTGCACGCAAAACCGGGCAAGATTGCGCTTGTATCTCGGATCGGATCTGGGTTTTAGTGTAAGCAGGGGGGTGTATCCTATCCCTGGGGAGTGCTGCTAAAATCCACATCATGATTTGATATGTGACGTGGGTGTGCTTGCCGGTGCCTTACGCACTGATGCTTACGGTACATCAAGACTTTGTGAGAGCCTTGTGTTGTGGTTGGGATGGAAGTGGGTGGAGAGCGAAAGGGGCAGCGTAACTTTCATTCACGTTTGTAATGGTTGGTACTATCATGTGCATATGTGCATGAGACGGTAGAATCGAGCCGCCGGGGCAATGTTTTGTTGTCTTGTGAGCGGACTGGAGGACGATATGCATCGCACAGGCCTGAGAAGTAGTAGCTGGATGGGGCTAGTAATACCGTTTACTTTGGGCCGTCATAATATCTAGCCGTTTACTAGTGTATTGCCATTGATGACGACTTGGGATGTCTTGTTAATTGATGTAGCGATTGCTTGGAGCGATTAGTTTTTTTTTTCAAGCATATTTGGTTTATATTACTGCTTTTAAGTTTGTTCATTATTTTTGTGCACAATGTTATATATTTTGAGAATTTTCTACTTATTTGAATGCTTTATTTCTAGTTGAGTCTGCGTATTTTATATTTTTATTTGATTAGCATACACGTAGGCGCTGCATCTCTTTTTGGCAGCAATTTTGTATTGATTTTACTGTCAACGATTTTTTCTCAATTTGATATGGTCAAACATTTTGTTATATTTTTTAGCTCCTGACATTTCTTATGAAAAGCATTGAATTGTTCAATGAATATTATTTTTTTTTGTTAAATAAATTCAATTTAAATTATTAATTTTTTATTAGTTTATCCTTTAGCATAAATTTAGGCGCTTATGTATATTATTTTGGGGGATTAGAAGTTTGTTTGATGAAATAATTTTTAAATAGTTTTTTTAATGTTTTGCTAGCCGGTCTCCTAGTACAGTCGTCAACTCGTACGACTTAACGACATGCCCGTCATGGGTTCAATCCCCAAATAGACCGCGCCGCCATACGTAGGACTGACTATCCTGCTATGGGGGGAATCAATTAGTCACTGAAAGCCAAGCCCACAAGTGGGTACAGGCAGGCCTTGACCGACATCGGTTGTTGAGCCAAAGAAGAAGAAGAATGTTTTGCTATGCTTATTTGATATTTTTGAACATTGTTTAACCGTATTAATATCTTTTTTACGATGGCACACGGTATGCCTTAACACAATGTTTAAAAATATCAAATGCTATTGTTTATGTAACAAAATTGAAACCAATTTTTATTTGATTTTTAATTTAGGTTGGATTTCTCATCGAAATCGATTAAAATAACATGTTTTAGAACTAAACTTGCTTTTCACTTAAAGTATTTCAAATATTTCACCTTTACACTTGATAACCGCTGGATTCCAGACACTCCGTTTTTTGTCCGGTTTCTTCTTTGGAACAACCTTGCCTGTCTTCTCGTGTCGCTTGATGGTCCGGTAAACAAATAATCGACTTAAATTGGGATAAGTCACATTTGATCTGTCAAATTTAGAAAACCGCGTGTCTCCGAATTTGCGTATGTCGAGAACCGTGTAAGTCGGAAACAGACTATATTCTACAGTTCATTAGAAAACTGAACTGAATACTAAGTGTAAATTTTAAACTATACATGATAAACAAGTGAATCTGTCAAAATGTACCAACACCATCACTTCTAAGATGCCACCCTGTAGAGTTTGCAAGATTTTCTGATAATTTTTTTCAGTTTTTGTGCTTTCTCCTATATAAGATTAGGGTAAATGTACCAGTATTGGGCAGGTTAGTGCAGCAGTTTCATTAAAACTGCTCGTACACTTACAATGTTTATTATTTTTCTTAAATGTGACATTATTATGGACGATAAACTATCGTATTATGTTGTGCTATTTTTTTGCCGTTTCAAAGGCATTTTCTAGCGAAATTCATGAAAATGTAAACAATGGTTTTGTTCCTATTTTCGGCAGTTTGGTCCTATTTTCGGCAGGCTGTGCTCCTATTTTCGGCAACGCGAATACGGGTCGGTAAATGTTTTAATTAATGCCAAAAGGTAGACAAAAATGTTTAAAACAGTTTTACACTTTCACTTTCCTAAAATTAGTGTTGAAAAGTACTTAAATTATTAATTTTATGTTGCCCATTTTGGGCATTTTGCTCGCAATTTTTACAGTTACTTTGATGTGAGTTACAATCAAAGTAGGCATTGGAGAAATGGCTATGGAGTACGGCTCCCACCGGCTCACAAATTATAATTTTTCTCTCAAGCTATTTGATTAGTTATAGTGAAATTGGCGATATTTGATATAAGAAATGTCGTTTTATGTGTCGACATACGCATAGCAGTTTTCTGATAAAGTTTTAAATGAATATTCAACGAAATCAAAAGTGTATTTTTGTTTCAAGTTTCGGCAGGAGCCCACAACATTGATCTGTCAAAAATCAACATTTACCGTGTACCTATTTTCGGCAGCATTTAAAGTGAAAAAATACTTGTTTATCGTCATTTTAAAATTCCTAGCGGGCTGGAATCAATTCTGCAATCATAGAATCTTTCATAAAAACCACACTGTCTTTGTTTTAGTGCTCTGTTTCTCTTAATAATGAAACCTGCCGAACTATTGGCTGACAGCAAATCTGCCGAAAAATTGTGATCTCTGCACATTTTGTTTGATATTTTGAAATATTTGCAAGTAAATGAATAACAAGTGAGTATATCTCTATTTAAAAAATATGTGTGGAGACTATTTTCAACGCGTTTTTGCGTAATTACAAGTTTTTAGTTACCCTGCCGAAAACAGGTACATTGCCCAATACTGATACAGTTACCCTAGATTTATGATCTAGTAGCTGAAAAATAATTTAGTTATAAATTAAATAAATAAATAAGTTTTAAAAATGTGTTCAACACATAATCATGTTTGGGAGACTCTATAACAACTGCTTTCACCGAAAAAGTAAAATTTAATAACATGATAAATATTTTTAGTATAAAACAGATACAATGAAATACTTACCTTCGTTCTCTGTACACTGATCCTTCCTTGACTAAAAGTTTACAATCTATTAACAAGCTCGGTTTACAGCAGGCCGTGCTGCTAACATTTTACATTCTTGGGCTCGATTCGCGAAAGTGTCCAACGGCGTACCGTGAATGCGCCCGGCCACGTTCGCTACGGGGTTCCTTAGCTAATTTCCACCAGACGCATCGTTTGCCGCTGACAGCTGCTTTTCACGGGTGGCCGTCGGATGGAGAAAAACGTAGCCAAATTTTGTCAGAGTACAGTTTGATTGTTGATGAACGTCGTGGAAAATAGAACAAGAACTTTCACGCAACCTTGTACCTGTGCGCAAGGGAATGCAAACAGCACAAACCGACAAAAGTTTTAAACTGTGGAGTGAGATGTTCTCGGGTTGACATTTTTTAAAGGTCAGTTTATTTGGCGTTGGTATAGAACGCACTGAAAGGAAGCTAAATTTGTACAGAGTGAAGGATGTTTAGGCATAAAAATGGCAAGAAATCATGCATTTCCTTCAAATGTGGCTCTTTTTTGCCGACACCCAGCGATCCATTACTCATCCAGGTTGTGTTAAATCGTTTGTTTTATTTGCACGCAGTACGGCTTAGGTGTCAGTGACGGTTGGACATGGCACAGGGTGAAAACCGGGTCACTCCAGCTAGGTTTGAAATCGTTCGCAGCGCGTTAATTTGTTTCTGTCACTACCAGTCGTGCAAAAATTGGCGTAAATTTTTTGGGCAGTTTATTGTACATTTGGGAAGGGAATGGAGTACCTGATAGGGGAAAAGGTAGAGAGTCTGGTTTGTCGGCTGCATGCTGTTACTAAACTGCGCCTAGGGAAGGTAAATATTTGTTTTTTTGGGCTCTATTTTTGGAATGTTTATATTTTTGTCGCTGAAACTACGAAGTTATATCAAAATGTTTATTAATTTAATTAAATATCTTCCCATAATGTACAACTTCATGCTCAGTTTGATTCAACTGACACCTATCTAAATTATTGTAAAACACTTTGAATTTTTTTTTTAATTTTTGAACCTTTAAAACAACTGTAGCGCCTTCCTTCCAGTACGCATCTGTACATGTCATGTACTTTTTTCGGTGTCCTTTGACAAGCTACCTATTTTGGTCCGTTTTTTTCCGAGTACAACCATCAAACGTCCCTCGACTAAACGTGGCTGTTTCGGTGTCTCGGTGTTCCTCCACTCCGCATCGCTTTCGTACTAAAAACCTTCATCCGGTTTTCCGGGACCGGATTGCACACGCGGGTGGCGGGAGATTGATTTCACATCCCGAACGCTGCTGGAGTCGAAACCGTGCCAAACCAGCGCAGAGGGCGCATTTGGGTGATTTTTAACAAGATATCGGGCGAAGAATCTGGTTTTGGCGTTTGAAAAATCACTCGCTCGCCCTGTACACACACACACCGCTCGAAAGCCCAAAAACCGATCTCCCGGAATCGAAGTCCCGTGGAGCTTTGTGGAGGCCGTTGGTCGGATTTTGCAGATTCGTAGAATGGGCGACGGATGGTTGCAGCTGCAGAGAAACGGAAGAGAGTGAGGAAGAGACAAGAGGAAGCAGTTTGACTGTAAGGTTCGTGTCCTGCGAAGTTTATTATTGTTACTGTCATTTCCGGCACACCGGAAGGAAGGATGGTAGCAGGTTGAGCACAGAAGAAAAGCAAGTGCACAAGGGGCGCGTGTGATGGGTGTGTGGCACTGCCCGTGTGATGATCTTGAGTCGGATGAGAACGACTGTGGCTGGCTGTCTTCTCGACGGGAAAACGCCGTCTTCTCGAACGACGGCAAGTGCTTCGATGATACTTGAGAGGCAGTTTCGAAATGATTGCATTTCGGCGGTACTTCGCTTGTTGAATTGCTTGTTAGGGATAGTTTCGAGTGCACGATTGTGGTTTTGAGCTGTGGTTGGGTTTGCTTATCGAACACTGCCGCATTGATGGATGAAGGTAGACGCTTAGGGTGGGTTTGTTTTTGAGCTGTCGATGGGATGGTTTGTGAAGATTTGGGAAGATTTTAATCGCTCTTCATGTCTTTAAAATCGATGAGTTTTCTATCATCTTTTAATAGCCAAATAGAAGAATAAGAAAATTGGGAACAGTTCCATGATCGATATGACGTCACCATCAGATCCAGGATCAGTTTGGGTATCAGTATCAGTTCCAAACCGGTATGGGATCAGTATCACTTTAAGAAACGGTATGGGTTCAGTATCAGTTCTAAAATCGGTATAGGTTCAGAATTAGTTCCAGGACCGGTATGGGTTTAAGATCAGCTCCAGAATCGGTGTGAATTAGTGACCGGTTCAAGGACTGCTATTGGTTCAGTATCAGTTCGAACATACGTATGGGTTCAGTAACTGTTGCTGGACTGGCGTGTTTTCAGTATCAGTTACAGGAACGGTATAAATTTGCAATCAGTTCAAGGGTTGGTATGGGTTCAGGTTGACTCGACTCAAACACAAAGCTGCAAGAATTGGATTTTGGCTAATGCGACGAAGACGAAGTACCTGCTTGCCGGAGGCTCGGTCTGTGATAGGTCCCAAATGGGAGATAGTGCATTAGTTGACAGCGACAATATCGAGGCTCCTTTACTGCTTCTGCTATCGTGAGACGGTCGTTACTTCGAACAACGACATCAGCAGCGAAATCCGGAGACGTATTGTGCATGGGAATCGTGCATACTATGGGCTTCATAGACTGCTGAGATCCAGAAGACTTCAAGTCCGCACAAAATGTGAGATATATCACTCATTGATTTGTCTGGTGGTCCTCTATGGACCTGAGTCTTGGACCACTCGAGCGGAGGATGTAAACGCTCTGGGCGTGTTTGAGCGATGCATCCTCCGGACCATCTTTGGCGGTATATTCGAGCATGGAGTTTAGAGGAGAAGGATGATCCTCGAGCTTGCTGAGCTGTACGGCGAAACGAGCATCCTGACGGTGGCAAAGGCGGGTAGGATACGATGGTTCTGGCTTGTTATGAAGATGCTGGACTCATCTTCCCCATCAAGAAGAGAACAACCATCAAGGGGATGTCGAACAGCCATCCCTAGTACGGAATGAGACGTAGGGGAGTACAGCGACCTCGATGTCTGGATCAGGTGAAGCGAGACCTGTCGGAGATCGGGAGTCTCCATAGATGGGAGGCTGCAGCCATGGTTGGGACCGAGCATCCTGGAGAAGTACTGTTAGCCGAGTCATGTCACGTCGACGTGCTCTATCGTGAACAGGATAACAAGAGGGGGCGAGAGAAGGATTCAGTGACAGTTCCAGGAGCGACATAGGTTCAGAAATAAGATAGGGCTGGTATGGATTCGACATCAGTTCCAAGACCGGTATGGCTTGAGTGTCAAATCTAGGACCAGTTTTGGCTCAATATTCATTGATTGGTGTGGGTCAAGTATCAGTTCCGTATTAGCTCCAGAACCGTTGTGGGTCCAGTATTTTTCCCAGGACTTGTATGAGTTTCACTACTAGTTCCAGGATTTCATGGCTTATAAACATGTGGATTCAATAACAGTTTTACTTTGTACGTGATGTACCTGATGTGCACACTAGCCGTTATGGGTTCAAGTCCCGAATAGACCGTGACTCATACGTAGGACTGACTATCCTGCTATAGTAACAACAAGTCACTGAAAGCCAAGCTCACTTACTAGTGGGTACAGGCAGGCCTTTGACCGACTGCGGTTGTTGTGCCGAAGAAGAAGAAGAAGTGCACACTAGCTTTTTTATAATGAACTTATTTTTCAACCCTAAACTAAAGCGAACAGAATTCAACATTTTAGAGACTTCCTACAGAGAAAATTCAATCTAAAAAGTAGCAATTTAGCTTGCTGACAGCTAGCAGACATGTTACCTCGATTAATTTTGATGGGGGGAATAACGCGTACTAAAATTAATTTACAGCTTAGGCTACATTCACTGAGTTGCGGGATGCTACCCTTATTCCTGTCAGACAGATAATGTAAGATTTGGTTTGCTTCTAATCCCGAAACCAACTCATCTAATTCGAGCATTGGAAAGGAAATTTTGTCTGGCAGTGAAAACACACCGGCATAGTTTTGATGTCCTGTTCCGAGTTTGCACAAGAGCTTGATTGCGTAGCGTTTTACATGTGCGTGTGTTTCAAAAGCGTTAGAAATATACACGTACACACACCCATCCAAACTATCCGTTTGCTTGTTTGTTCAAATAAAAGCAGAAGTTTTTGACTCCCCTTAACACATGCTTACTTGGGAGAGAAGGGGTAGGGGTTGGGGCAATTCGGTTAACTGAATTTCGGTTGTTATTCTGGCGGTACGGTTTAATTTGCGTGAGTTTAGGATGAAGCACCCATTTGTTAGCGCATCCAGCCGGACCCATCCCTCGTTGCGCCCATCTCCCACCGACTTCTGGTTTGCGACTGTCAGTTCCGCAGGCAGGTAGTTATAATTAAACGAAAATGAATATATTAAAAGCAAACAATTCCTCACCTGATAGGTCAGCCGGTGCTTTTGCCGGGCTGGTCAGCGAGATTGGCCTTATCAGTAATCGTCTGGGAGGTTGAAAGTTAGAGGAAAGCGAGCGAGGTATTGCTTTGCATAACTTTTGTAAGCTGACGGAGAGACGAAAAAAAACGCTTCTAAAACAATCATCTGGATGAAAATTTCAAAACTAATAGCCATACCGCTCCCCTCGCTGGGGTCTATCGAAAGGTCTTCTCGCTTTGAAAAGCATCAACTCATGTGTGCGTGGCACGCACGAGTAGGCGTTTGAAGAGGTGTGCGTTGTGGGTTAGGTGTAAATGGAAAACTAATTAATAGGGAATCTGTTGTTGTGGCAGGGAACTGTGCTGCGCAAATCAAAACGAATAAACGAGACTGTTGAAATGAGTACGGAACTACCGTAACGAAATGGTGATTCAATAATGTTTCTTTATTGGCTAATCATTTGGATCGTTTTGGATGTTTTAATGAGCCAAGAAAGAGTAAATTTGATGTTTCCCGAAAGTTCATTTTAGTTGTAAAATCAAAAGATGCAGATAAGCAGAACGAAATGTAAGAACAAGTTTAATTCCTACAATTCTACAGGAATTAAAAAAAAAACAAATCAAATTAATAAAGAAAACCGCAATAACAAAGGAAAAAAACAAAATATTAAAATTACTAAATGAGTAACTAAACAAGTAAATTTACTAAAATAATAATCATATGCAACACGATATACGAAACATAACAAAATAAATAAAGAAGACTGGCAGAAAATTAAAAAAAATAAGAAAGAAAAGGAAAAAATAAAAAAATATATTGAAAACATCAAACACAGGCAAAGAGAAGACCTAAGCATGAAAACTTTATGAATAAAAA
The DNA here is from genome assembly GCF_943734685.1 of Anopheles coluzzii. Classification (NCBI taxonomy): domain Eukaryota; kingdom Metazoa; phylum Arthropoda; class Insecta; order Diptera; family Culicidae; genus Anopheles; species Anopheles coluzzii. The sequence goes on along the minus strand of NC_064671.1, from coordinate 66,414,144 downwards.
TATCAAACAGAAATAGGAACGGCAAAGAAAGCAATAGATAAGAGAATAAGTAGATAGAAAACATTACAACACGTAAACGGAGGAAAATTGCATGAAATTGTCCAATTAAAAAAAAACAAAAACAGTTTATGAGATTTTTTACATTACTTTTCAAATAAATCACTTCAAAACGCACCGTACTAATACAATTGAGCCCCTGTGTACACTCTACGATAAGTTTTCGAATATTGATGTGTATGTATGTGTGTGTGTGTGAGTATGTTTGCCAATCCCGAAATCAATTCAAATCAAATAACACAAAATAAATAAACGCACCTGTCTTGATCGAGCGCATTTCCCATAAAAGGTTGGTTATGAAAAACCATGCCGCGTGGCTAGCCGGGTGGCAAAACGCGGAAGAATCAAAAGGGGAAAAGGGCAAAGGCTGAAACACACACACACCTAATGCTCGGGCATCCGGAAACGGGCGCCCGAGTTTTCCTTGGTATATTTAGAGATTTTCCATGCAAACACATACACGCACCCAGCAGACACGCTCGCCTACGTTGATGGTAAAAGAATGCACGTGTGTGTTTGAGAGAAAGAGAGAGAAAAGGAAAGAAAGAGAGAAAAAAGAAAGTTGAAGGAAAGAGTATTTATGCTTGTTTTTAAATACATTTTTGTATGCTAGCTCCTAGGTTGTATGCTCGTGATTCCTGGTCCTGTTTGTTTATCCGGTTTGTGTTGGGCGCATTTTTTTTTCTTCTGTTCTGTTTCCGTCCGCGTTTGGTTTGCCGTCTTCTTTGATCGATTGTAAAAATGTTGTATTTGTTCTGTCCATGAGTTGGTCGGTTCGGATTCTGCAATCGCACTTTTTTCGCTTTTTCTCTTTGTGGTTCTTCTTTTTATCCACTTTTCACCGGGAAGGGTTCAATGCATTTTGAGAGCTTTAGTGGAGCTGTTGTTTAGATTTTTTGTAGTGTGCAGGTGATTTGAATTGAAAATGTATTTTTACTATTCGGAACACTTTAGCAAACATTTACAGATCTGTGATTTCATAAGTAAAAATATTTAATTTTTTAAGCTTTTTTTTGTATAAAAATTCATCAAAAAGTGTAACAACAGCGAGTCTTCCAAAGCATCGCTTTAATTACAACAAATTGCACCATTTGTTCTGTGGACAGCGTTTCCGTTGGCCCGTTTTGTTAACAAGGCTGTTACAACGGTTCCACCGTTTTTGCGCCCTCCCTCCACGGAGCGCACGGATAGAGCTGAAGACGAAAAAGGGAAAACAAAAATCTGTTCCTAATTTGCATACTTTTCCGTTAATTTATTCCAATAATTATACACAATGCGACGCTGGCTAGCCGCACACCTCCACCCACACACACACTGTGCCGCGTTTGTTCATATTAAATGATGTAATTCCTAACACATGTCACATTCTCATCTTCCGAAAACGACAGCGTGTCTGTGAGTTTAGTTTAAAAAAGGGGGGGATTTTGATTGAGGCGACAAGTGAAGTGAAGACATGGGCCACAATAGACACGTGGATAGTAGATACCCAGGATGGTGCAGATGGACAGAAACTATCGCACTAACTAAGCGAAAATGCCGCGAAATTCAAATTTGGTGTCATTTATGGGTGGAAGTGGTTTTCATTTGGGAAACTGTTAGAACAGGATCTCGCCACAGGACATGTTTACCTTCGTCTTTATAAAATAATTTGAAGCTCAGTTTGCTTTTGATTTTTTTTGAGGTTATATTACTTTTTGAAGCCTTTCAGTTTATCTAATCGGTGATAATTTTTATTGGATAAAAATAAAATCAATCTACTGTTTTATTCGTAATATTCTTTTGTAAGACAAATAAAGACTGAGAAAGTAAATATTTAATCCATTTAATTTAATCCATTTATTTATAAAGCCCTTTTTATAATTAAGAGCTTATTCACTTGTTCCAAGACAACAACAAAAACTGTCCCCTTTCTTCTTCATTAAGCCAACCCGACCCGACGCGTGCAAGCTGCAGTCGGGGTCGTTATCGTTTCGCATAATCGACACACCTACAACACCGTACGCAACCCGCGGCAAGGTGCGCAGCCCGAATCCCGCTCCCGATTACACGTGCACATGCTGCTGCCCAGGAAGCATCTGGTCATCGAAAATACAAAACAAAACAAAAAAAAAATAGGAAAGGGGGAAAACCCAACCCAAGCAACGTGTACGCGCAAACCGTAAAGGGACGATGTGTCGAGCGCAACGCGTTGCACATGCTGCTTCCATGTGGTGGCAGCGGCGGCGGCGGCTGTATATGCGCATACCGTTCGCAGCTGTTTTTATTCACCCGCAGACAGAGTCAGTCAGCGATGGAGAAAACGGGAAAGTAAGGCAGACGACCCCACGAGGGGTTTTGGGCTGCTTAGAAAGGTTGTTCGGCCATCATCAACCGTCGGCGGGTCGGTGTCGAGCAGATGAGTTTCTTGGGATTTGTCTCACTGTTTCAATAATGATGCATATGATTCATGTGATACAGTCAGTGATTGATGGATATAAAATATAGAAGATATAAGAAATGATTAAAATGACAAAAATTTAAGGACATGTTAAAATATTGAATATAAATTGGGAAAAATTATAAACATTCGAACGGGAAAATATGAGCTCATCGTCAATTTATTTTTTTTACTCTAAACAGTATTCAATTGTCTGAAAGTTTGCTGTCCATCCATGTTTTCGGTCTGCCCGGTTAAAGTCCTTGTCGGGGCGCATCACATCATCGAAGCTGATGCTTGCCGCGCGCATGATACGATCCAGCCCCGTGGAACAGATGTAACGCAGATGTTCTTCGGCAGGGAAAATCACTTAATACCCCCGGTGAATGGTTTCGATTGGTGTGCCGTACAATTGTGTACATCAGTAGACGAGCGGGAACGAAGAAAAATGAGTTACTTTTTTACTTCGGTTCGGGAAATATGCCTGCAAGATCTGTTTGAAATTCAAATTTTGAAAAGAAGTCGATAAATGTTTGCTAATGTTTCATAGATGAGTATAAAGACCATTAAGATTGACCGCTTACAAGCAATCAAATCACATATTTTGTAATAAATGTAGATGGTTACTTGTTGAAAACTACGAAAAGAAAAGATGTATACATACTTCATTTGCAATATTGTTTGGTTAAGAAGCAATTTACAAAATTACCTTGTATAACACAAAAATGGTACTTTAAATTATTAATGAACGTGTAACGTATGCTTTTCAGCTTCAGTTTAAATTTATTCCACTGTTTGTAGAATCTTTGATCCTGTGGGAAAGGTGCGTGCTGTAGTTTTCGCATTTTTGCATATTTAATTGTCTATTTCCGCAATTATTTTTCATTCCACCCGGGTAATGTACGATGAAAAAATTATGAAAAATTCAGTTCTGTTCAAACTGGGCATAACCTAGCACAATTACAGCAAGCGGTTGGAGTTGAAGAGAGAAAGTAAGAGAGAAAAGAGCACACTCACACAGCCCGATTGCTCAAGGAGCGGCACAAAGTAAACCGTTTTTCCACACTCCACCAGTCCACCACGGTCAGATAGGTGCGGATAGATGTGGGAAATAGTACACATGCAAATCAACAGTCAACAGTCGTCGCCCGGTATCAATCCGGGTCCTGGGTAGTGGAGACGCTAGGCGGGAGCAGTAGTGGCAAAAGGTTCATGCTGGCGCACCAAATGCTGCCCTCGGAATCGAAGTGAGAGAAAAAGGGCCCACCGACACCAGCACCACCTTCGCCCTCTAATCTCAGCTCCCGCACTGTGCAGGAACCCTCAGAAAAACCACAAAACCCCGTTCTGTGTGCACCGCGCCGTCGGAGAAAGCGCCTTTTTCGCAGACGCCAAATGTGTTCCGCGCGGATAGCAGACCGGTGCGGGCCCAGCTATACAACCCTGGGGCCAACCCGAACCGACCATGTGGTGTTGGGTGTGTTCGGTAGATAAGAATTCTAATGAAACAAACACGGGGCCACATGCGAAAAGAAGAGTGGAGAGAAGGAAAAAAACACATACATACACACGATATACATATAATACATCCCACCCGATGGCAACAGCCGGGCCGCATTTGGCAGAAGTTTTATTAGCGAGACACCCTGCCCCGTGCCCCTAGTGTCCCTACCGGTGGCGGTGGCTAAAGTTCCGTGGGAAATATTTTCACCCGGCCCCGATCGTGCTGCTGGTGGTGGTTTTCCCCCTTGTCGGCGGTAGCTTGGTGTTTTCATTTTTCCCCAATACACCGGGCCACACTTTGCTAGCAGTCCTTGCGGTGTAAGGGAACTGTACGAGAAGGATTCATGCGTCAGGTTTTTTGAAATTTTAAATCGGGCAGCGGATTGCACGCACTTGATTGTCAGGTGGAGGGATTTGGGGTGCTTGTCTGAGTAAAATAGTTAAATTATTCGAATAATTATGTTTAATATCTAATAAAAAGCACAAAAATAATAAAGAGATAAAGAAAAATCTTAAGAATATAAATAAGACAACAATACAAGAAAAAAATAAATCAACACATATAAACAATAAGGGAAAATCAATTTCAAAAATCGACCCCTTCTTCATAATAATCCACAAACAACCATATTAAATCCTTTCTTCATACCACATAATCTGATCTTGGCAATGGGCCATAATATTTATTTTTATTTCTCTAACATACACACACACACTCATCACCTAGCGTGGCATTTAACGACACATAATGGTTGAAGGCATGCAACAGTTTTCTTTTGCACTGCATGCGCACCAACCCCTTCACACGCCGCCGAAAGGGATGCAACGTGGTGGGCCCGAAAACAAAAATGGACTGAATCGTGTAAAAGCAAACCAACGTTTACCGCAGGCTCGCAACAGAATGGTGAGTGAAATGAAACGGATAACAACATATTTATCACTGTACCGCACACCTCCTCGGTTGCCGCCACCGGGCTGTTATTCATTCATGATTTAATCTTTACGCTTTGCGTTTGAGCGCTGAGCGGCGAAGGAGCCAAACCTCAGAACATACCAACCCCATTCAACCATCATCGTCATCATTATTTTCGTCATCATTTTTGTAAGCATGTTCGTTGTCCTGTCGGTAGAAATTTAAATAAATAGCTACTGGCGCGCGATGAAGCTGTTATACCGTCGTTTGATTGCTTGTTGTTTGTGTTGAAGTGTTTTTGTCACTACTTTGTAACGATTTCGCAGGTTTATAATGTATTGAACAAAACGATTTTTTTTTACTGCAAAGGATCAATGAAACAAATGTAATCCAAAGAAAATGGATGTAATCGCTCTTTTTGTCTAAACCTATTTTTTTAATATAGCTTCTTTAAGTAAAGATATTTTTTTATTGCAAAGGATCAATAAAACAAATGCAATCCTAAGAAAATTTATGTAATCGCTCTTTTTGTCTACACTGATTTTTAATGTAGTATATGCTAGTAAAAATGGTTAACATTAGCCTGGAAAGTTGTATAAAAATGTTGCATTAATCTAACTGTGTACAGAAAGGTGGATTAAAGAGATCAATTGATGGTAAATGGAGCATTTAGACAATTCGTCACTTGACATGAGGTCTCCTGGATTCGAATTGTTGAAAAACACGCTGTTTACGTGTTTTTTATATTTTAATTTTTTTTTATATATTTTTTTATTTTTTTTTATTTTTTTTAATTTTTTTTTATTAAATATACTGAATAAAAATATTTTGGACTTTGCGAGCACTTATTTTACATCAAAAATAGATTGAACACAGGTATTACAGAAAACAAAAATAATTCGAGTGTTATTTGGCGAATTTATTGATTAATTCAGTACGTTACTTCATATTTCAGGATAACAAGAAAGAAATATTTCATTTTATTTATTATTACATTTATTCCTCATTATCTACGAAATGCATGGACGATTTAAGTTAAATTGATACTTATACCTGAATTGATTTTAGCGTTTACTTGACTAAAAAAACTATCAACTCTATCGTTTATATAGCTCATGGATTTTCCTACAAAATCAATAAACGTATAAAAATGCACGTAATAGCCAAGAATTCAGTTCTATTTGCTATGTTTTATTTACGGAAACCAATGGTTAACGCTTTTTAAATGACGTAAGGTCCCTCACAGCCGGTCTCGTAGTACAGTCGTCAACTCGTACGACTTAACAACATGCCCGTCATGGGTTCGATCCCCAAATAGACCGCGCCGCCATACGTAGGACTGACTATTCTGCTATGGGGGGGAATCAATTAGTCACTGAAAGCCAAGCCCACAAGTGGGGTACAGGCAGGCCTTGACCGACATCGGTTGTTGAGCCAAAGAAGAAGAAGAAGAAGGTCCCTCACAATGGTGATCTTCTAGTATAGTTACTTGTTAATTCGTTCATTTTTTGTTGAAGATTCATTATGCACGGTAAAACAATTTTTTTTATCGATTTTCAGTTGCAGAATCATATAGGGACTTAATTAAAAATAGAAACGTACACCAAATAACCTAGACGTCATCGTTAGTGCTTAACAAAGTCAACTATGTGAACAATTGTACGAGTAAACTAAATCTTTAAAGATATTGAGTTTTGGCGTTACGTCTTTTATGGATGTGTACTTACTTTTGTTTGGCACACTTTGGTAAGAAGCTCTACATGTAACACTGCTTCTAAACGACCAACTTTTGTACCGCGACAAATTTTCTGCGAGCTCTTTATTCTAAAACAACATCTCAGTTTTAGAACAAAATCAGAGGTAACCGTGATTGTCGCGGGTTTGTGAAATTTTCACAGAAAGGCAACGCTCGCGTTTCGCGACATTACGATCAAAGTAAGCCATACATTCGTGCTAAAACAAGGACGGTTTGACAAATAGAAAGTGTCGCCAAAAATTGTCGCGGAAGAGTTTTTGGGTCGTCTAAAAGCATTGTAACAAAAAAGTTGAAATAATATTTTATAATTCCACAAATACAATCTTCCTGCTCTGCATCATTTAGTTATACATTAAGGTGATTTTAGATGTGGAATATTGATACAATAAATGTAAAGTAAAAGAATCAAGAAACTAAAACATCCAACTTTTGTTTTGTTGATGTATTGTAGTTGTTTCTGTGCCTGTTTCTGTTCCTAAATTCATAGTCTGACGCTTTACGATCACTCATTTGCTATCTCTTTCGTATTCGACCAATCGGCTCAACGAACGAAGCACTCGGTTCCTTCGGCTCGATTCGGTTCCGTCCACGTCTAACACCCACCAAAGGCGGCCAATTTTCGACGCATGCGATTGCACATCGACACAGGCGGCGGCTGCGGCGGCTCGTTTTCCATAAACGTTAGGACCGGGTACAATGCTCATGCGAACACCGCTGGGAGCGCATTCTCGCCGTGTTCGTCTTCGGTGTCGGATGGTCGGTGCCGTTCCGGTACGCGCACTTCTGCTCTCTCGCTCTCCTTATTCGCCGGCTATAACAGTGGTAGAAGCAGCAGACAGCAGGCAGCAGCATCACACAAAACAGTTTGCGCTCGGTGCGTTCGGTTTCGTAAAGGCGGAGGGCGGCAAACATCTGTGCCGCATCAGACGTACACACACAACACCGCATATTATCTCGCCAGCCGCACAACATGCTGCCGCCAGCTGGTGGTGCGAGCGTCCGTCCGTCATCAGTCTGCCGGCTAGCATAGAAAGGGAAACAGCTGCGTCGTCGTCGCAGTAGGCCTTCTTTCTGGTTCGTTTTTTTGTGTTGTTCTTTGCAAGCCGCGAGTTTGGCCAACGACGAAACCGTGCAAGAAAGCACGGATGTGTTAATGTCGTGACGAAGAGTTTTCTAGTGCAACAGAACAGAATTGCGCGCTCTCGCAAGTGTTGTTTGCATAAAAAGAGGTGACAGATGCGTTCAATTAGCCCGACGTGAGCTGGCCGGGCGAGTGTTTGTGTTAGTTCTAAGGTGTCCGCAAGCTTGAAGAGACCTGCTTTGGTTGACCTAGTAAAAAGTGCTGTGAACAGAAAGTGTTTCTTGATTGAGCATTACGCTATCAACGTTTCTAATACTCTTAAAAGTGATCCAAGATTGGTCCAAAATTTGTGAGTTTTATTTGCTGTGAGGTGAGAAAGAGGCTTCTTCCAACAACAAACCGATCAGCTGTTCCATTCGTGCCGTTTCCGCTGTGTTGTTTCCAGTTTTACCGGTGTCGTCGGTGTAGCCGGTTTCAGCCCCCCAAAAAAACCCCAGAACGCCTTCCGGTGAAGCACGTGCGCGCGCGTTCCATCACGCTCTCAGTGTTCTCTCTCTCTGTGTTCGCTGTGCGTTTACTCCAGCTTCGCAAACCGGTCGTTATCCTTCGTTCGAACAGTAGTGGGTGTTTGTGTAAGTTCTACCATCTTTTCGTTCGCAATAAAACCAAACCGTTCCAGTCCTGCCGTTGGACTGCTTCCAAGGATTCATCGAACGAGCGAAACATCCCCAGTACTTCGAGAAAGGTAAGAATCAACCATCAACTCCATACAAAACGACGGGTACCCGAGTGTGTGTGTGTGTGTGTGTGTTTCTAGGTGGAATTTTCTCAAATTAGAACAAACCAATTACATACACACTTTTCTTCGTCTCCGAGCCGAGCCCCTTAAAACCGGCCGCCTCCATCTGTCACCGGATTAGGTGCCCATAAATCAAAGCAGTTGGCGCTGTGAACACACTGCTCTATACAGGATGCATCGGCTCCCGTTGCTGAATGTCTGAGCATTCCACCGGCGGCACACACAGCGATACAGTGGTGCTTGGGTGGTATGATGATTATTATTGCCCACAAACCTCTTCTATTCGCCAAGACGTCCCGCTAGACGTCAGAAGGGGTTTGGTGGAAGGGTTTAATAGCTCTACGAAACATGGGGTATGTACACCCCATGGACTGGTCGGCAACCTTCGGGGAAGCAGGAGTCACTCCTTCGCCCGTCGATGATTGCCGTGCATCACGCAACCGAAAATAAACATCGTGCAAAAACATTACATTGCACTGGACCGTGGAGTGCTTGGTTGAGGGTGGCTATGGGGAAGTAAAGGGAGATGTTGAGGGGGTACGGGTCGCGCCAAAAAAGACCGGCACGACGGGAAAGCCTGCACGTGTGTCTTGGAATGATGGCCGATTGGTTTCGCGCGCGTATTTCAGAATCTTGGAGGAAATTGGAGGAGTTGGTTGGAGTTGGTTGGAGATCTGTAGGGGACTGCTCGACTTCTCCTTGGACGCTATGCCCCTGTCCAAAAGGCGCCATCCAATGCATTCTATGGTCTGCATCTTTAATGTCATACCGTTTGCCGTTAGACATTATGCTCCTCGCTTCTTGACGGGATGTGGGTGCCTATTCCTAGGACCTAATGACGCTCGTCCCCGTGTGTGTAAGCTGAAACTAATCGCTTTTTAGAAACTGGTTACACCGGGGAGGCCTTTGCCTTTGCCCGAACCGAATCTGTTCTAATGCGTTGGATTGCGTTCTGCCAGGGAATGAACCTAACTCGTATGTCACGTACATGGCCGCGCGGCCATTAGAAAGTGGAGCTGTTCCTCAGAGAGCACCGACATTCTGGGGAGGACCTGTTCGGAGCACCCTGGTAGTGTACGGGGCGCCGAAGACGGTCGTTTCTTCGACACGCTGGCGCATTAACTTACACCTGTCTCTCGCATCGGGTTCGAAATTTATGTGATCATATGTTGACAGACTTCCTCGTCGACTCGTTCTTTTTTATCCCTCCGCATCAGCCGGACGGGACGGTATGTGAGTGTGTATTTGTGTGTCCGTCCGAACGTCGAACACAAGCAAGTAAGCAAGCAAGCTGCTGCTGTTGCTGCTGCTGAGTCAAACTGTCGAACTGTGCCCCCGGAAACGGTTGTGCTGCAATTTAGCATCGTTTCGTTCAGCTGTTCTCCTGTACAGGCGCTCTTGTTCTGTGCATCTTTGCCTTCCTTCGTATGGGTCCGTTTCCCGGGGCCGTTCTGTGCACATGCTGCCCGGTACACATGCCGTTCGTATGGCAGCAAACGGCCTTGCCCTGTGTGTGTGTGTGTGTGTGAGTGTTTATCCCACGTGGTGGTGATCCTTTTCCTTTCCATACCTTCTCTTCCTTACCTTTTTGCGTACCAAGCTGTTGACCAATAGATGGTTGGATTAGGGGGTAAAAGATGAACTGAAAAGCAATGACTTTTCAACTTGTCTTGTCGTTTTTTGTACTGCTTTGTAAATAATTTGAAAATAAATGTGTTGGTTATACTAACTTATGCATACAGTAGTACTAATCCGTGTGTAACGAGTATTGCTCTTCAGGTTTGAAATAAAAATAAAATTAAAAACTGTTCTAATTTATGCAGTCTAAGACAAATAAATACCTTACATTGTTCGGGGATTAAAAAAAACAGAAAGATATGACAAAAAATTATTGTATGATCCATAGAACATGATTAATAGATAATAGATTACACTGTTTAATTCAACCACAAAACCTAAGATTTCAAATTTGAAGACTAATTTGACCAAAGATTTTGGCACGTTTTGTCAACTTTTGATTGAAAATCTGAAAAAAAATGCTATAATTTTCAAACTTTATTCAGTAATATTTAAAGTGGTAAACTAAGTAAAGGTGCTGGTAAACATAGTAAAGTTTTGTTTCAGGGACGGTAATCATTCCGCTGGCCATATTAGGGAGGCAAATGTGCAAAGCATAATATTTTTTATATTTTTTGCCAATATTGTCACATTGATCTATTAGTATTACATTCCTCCATCGTATCTTACGTTTTATATCATATTTTAATCCTTTTGAATCAATTGAAGATGTTTGATCATTTTGGTTATTAAATTAAATATACATAATTGAATGTTATAAAACCTGAAAAACACAAGATGGGGATAAATCTACTGAAATTCCCGTTTCAATAGGGCTTTCGTAACCTGGGCTGGGCTGGGCTTTTCTTAACCTTTTAATTAATATATTTTCTGCACGAACATGTTTATTAACATGTTTCCGCCCCTCTTCCCGAGCTGAGTTCAACGACTGCAATTACGATTGACATATATCGGTTAATTAAGTTGAATGTATTTTTACACCTTACGGCCAGTTATGGGGCCGTTTTGCAGTTGAACCGTTTCCTTCGAAAACGTTCGCTCACACCACCACGCGACCGCAATCGCGACCAAAAACCATCCCGCCCTCTCCGTCAAAGCTTCCGTATCGTTTCGGGGCGTTAGCAGGCGCTTCTTCACATTTGCAGCGCCGTATCACATGCTGCTGCCAGTCATTCGCCGCATGCACGTTCGCAGCATCATCCTTCTCCGCAGCATTCTGCTGGGGGTGGTTGCACGGTGTGGACCGAGTGGACGGGACGGTTACGCTAATGTTGTTTTTGTTTGGGTTTTCACACCAACCCGGGCCCGCCGTTTGTCGGACACGGAAAGTGACGGTTTTACGCGCGTTTATGGCGTTTGGTGTATATATGGAGGGCGCCCTCCGTCTGTAAGTCTGCAACCGCACGACGACAAATTGGTGATTGAATTATGCTGATGGGTATGAGCAGCAGTAGGTAGCGTTTGCACTTTTGCTAGAGAAAAAGGCAAGGAATGTGAAATATCATCAGAAAAACTGAATGGCTTAATAACGATATCATGTCTAGTAAAGTACGCGTACTTTAAGTACAAATAATTTCAGGTTTACAATCTTAAAACCATCAAAGAACAAGTTGGACTGCAGATTAGGTCATGAAATTGCTACTTTGTGTTGTATTGAAATACAAGAAAGTTGTCGCTGATAGCAAAGGCACATCAAAATAGTGAGTTCTTACATGAAATCAAATCATTGGATAAAGTTTTCTGATATTGGATTTTCTAACCAAAATACCCCAAGAATTCAAGCGTCTGATTTTACCACAAACTAACCAACAAAATGTCTTATAAATGAGAAATGTTTAACAGAACTATAAGTAATACAGAAAACTATGGATTTCTCTTTAACAGGACAAACAGATCTTTTAGTTAACACTAAAATGTGTCTCCAAGTCCAAAATCCAAATAGAATCAAACAAAGTAGAAGGATAACAGTGTCAATTTCCAGCCAATTTCCAGGCTCAAAAGCTGAAGTTATCCCTAGGCTAGAGATCCAACAAATGGCCGTTTTCTAATTTTAAAATAGCTGCTGGCTAGTCGTGGTATGATTGCTAGAGGAGCCCCAAAATCAACAGTGCTTAGAATTCTGGGAACATGCCCGAGTATATCCTCCTAACCATAATAGCCTTAGAATCACCCTTAGGTCCGTTCGGTAGCTAGACTAATGCAACCTTTTCCTCCAGAATGCACAGCAACCGGAACCTGCACGCATCTTGTTTCTGCTACCAAAAAACTCCATTTTCTGTTTGCAAAGCACCGTGTACATATGAGTCTTACCTGCCAAAAAATGTGGTCTTTTTCGAAAAAACAACAACCGTTTAGTTTAGTGCGTGCGGTGTTGTCTCAGAGGCAACAGAAAGTGCAATGCGAGTGCTTGGGCCAAGTGCTCGGCACTCGACATATTCGCCGCAGACGCATGTTTGAGATGCATCCGGTTTTGTTGTTTCTGGCCGCTCTAGTCGGCTGAGCAAATTCATCGCGAGCCTTTCACACACACACACACCCAAAAAAACCTAATATGCAAACGTGCACCACTCCTTCCAATGTTCGTGCGATCTTTTGGAGGCTCGCACAGATGCAAAGACCTTACTGGTGGACACGATTCCCGCTCGGTTAATGTTTCCTTAGCTGTGTTTTTGGAAGCACAAGACGAGGTTCCGAAGCTGCGTAGACCGTCTACCCGCAGATCCGTATCTACGGTCCGGGTAAAACCCAAAATAGCCAAACATCGTCCAGGGGTTTTGGACGCTTCGGACGCCGGACGCTAGAAACAACAAGACACACGCTAGATAGTGAGAGATATCCCAGCGTATGTGCATTCGTCCGGGAATGCACCCATCGGAGTGCACCACGTTGTGCCACGGCTTCTAAGGCTTCCGGGACGACTCGGCAAAATGGCAAACCCAAAGCAAACAACCTGGCTGATGGTACACGGTACCCAAGCGCCACGCTCGTCTCCGTTGGGGCTGTTCTCGTGCAGGCTGCGGGTGCAGCTATCTTGAAAATGTGCCGATAGCTCTCACGGGCGAGAGGGCACAGCCGAAGCAGGGACCACCATATCCTTAAGCTATTCCATCTTCTTCCCACCCCCCCCCCCCCCCCCCCCCCCCGTTCGGAGCTGGGAAAGTGGCAAGAGTTGACAAAAGGCATACGGAATGGTTCCCGTCTTTTGACGTGTTGTTGCTGCTCTGTTGCTGCTGCTACTACTACTTCTGTTGTCACTGTGTTCACGAACGGACGTCCTCTTCCTCACGATTGTTTGGGGACGTTCCTCATCCGGGTCGAACGAGATAGCTGCTTTGATTTTGCTTTCCCGCATTTTCCCGAGCGAGCGCGAACTGCCGATAACAAGTGCCCGTGTGCATCCCATCCCCACTTCTTCAATGCAGACACAGGCCGGCCCGTCCCGGGTTGCACAGAACAACAGACAAAACGCACCCAAGCGCGACACACAAGCACTGAGCAATATTTGGGAAGGCCGGCCGGATGCAGACAACCGAAAAACTGGCATCCCTTCCACACAAAATTGCCAGCGCAAAGTAGACTGCGGAGTGCGGCGAGTTTATCCTGCTTAAGCTTCCATTATTTCTCCCGTGAGCCGTGGTGTGTGTTTTTTTTTCCTCGTGGAGTATGCGGGACTTACCCTAAAACCTATGCCGTACCCCGAGCCTCCCGAAAATCTCCGTGCGAGACAAACATTGTGCAAGTGCGGGCGAAATGACAACACCACTGTAGTGCATACGGTGCCGTACATTGCTGACGGTGGCTAATGTACGCATCGAATCTAGCAAGCGAACATGCGTAACGTGCGTAGGGGGTTTTCGGTCTTATCAGAGCGGGGGCCGGAAAGAAATTCCGGGCCGCTTCCCGGCAACCCGCTGCCCGGTGATGTACGGTGCAGTTGACGTTTGGTGTTGCGTAGTTGCCCGCCGTAAGATGCACACCAGCAGCAAAATAAAGCTGTTCGGTGGGGTGGGGTGGGGTGGGATTTTAAGGGAAATTTGGTCGTTCTGAGGTGTGTGGTGTTGCAGCACAGTTGCAATGCGCTGCTCGGTTTGTTTGTTTTGCAAACAAACGATTGGATTGCATTTTTTGGGATGACGCTGAAAGGGTTGAAGCATTAAGTGAGTTGCAAAATGCATTCTTGTGTGCTTTTACTCATATAAACTTGCTTTTAAATTCGTTAATTAATATATTAATTTGCACAGTTCACAACAAGAAGCTACTCGATATATTGCGCCTAAAGTGATGCAATTATTTACTTAAAGGAATCCTTCTAGGATAATCTACAAAATAAACGCCTGAAGGTATGCAATTCTTTGCGTTCGTTGATAAACAATGATTTATTTTGTCATTTTAAGGCACTTGTTAGTTTTTGGATTAGTATGACGACAAACATTAGCAATTATTGAAATATTCTACGAATAAAAAAAACTACAAAACACTGTTTTTGAGAACTAGTAGCTGCTGAATTATCAATATTAATACTAGTTACCTATACTTTACAGGTATTTTACCAGCAAAACGATATACTATAATAATTCGGAATAATCTGTGAAATGCATTAACTGCGTATTTGAGGAATAAACTAATTGCTTATTTATTACAAATAGTATTTTTTCAACCTATTTCATAATAAATAGAGAAAAATATTGATAAACTTCATAAAAAATTTACAAAACAAGTTTGTTTCTGATCATGTTCTGATATATTTTCATTACTTGATACACAATATTGCCTCATTTTCACTTCAAAGCTCCAAAAGCTTTCACGCCGAAAGCAAACCTTAGGAAAATAAGATCCTCTATCACGCGCCTGACTATCATACTGGTTGCTTTTCGGGCGTCTTTACAAACCCACACTCACTTGCCTCGCACACCACCATCCCCAACCAAATACAGGACATTCCGCCATGGTCGTCCACTCTCGTTCATTCGTTCGTTCGTTCGTTCTCGTTTTAATGACTGTGGGAATGGTTGCAGCCGGAAAGGCTCGCGCGCATTGAAATCCTCGTGGGATTGTGCGGCGTGCGCGTAACAATGGGATCCTGGCATTCTGGGTCTAGCTCCCATCTGCCCTATCCAACCCGCTTTTCCGGCCCGGTATGTGGTGCATGGTAAATAACAATTTCGGTAAACATCGGTCGTCGGAAACGCACGCTTTTGGGGCTCATTAAATCGGCCCGTCGCGGCCATTAATGGCCGTAATTGTGACCATTATTTCAATCTGGTCATTCCTGGTGTTGTGTCGATGTCGGGCGGGTGGCAATGGATGTGTGTGTGTGTTGTGGGGGATTTGGGCCGGTGGTTCAAGATTGACTAGCAGCGAGCGAGGGAGCGAGCCGTTTCGAGGGAGCAAACACGAGCTTAAGCAGCGCGCTAGATCAATAGTTTGCTGATCAAATCACGGCTAATCGCTTTTGTAGTTTAGCTTGTTTAGCGAAAAATGCTTTCGACTATGAACAATGGAAGGCTAATGGGTGTGAGTGTGTGTGTTTGTGTGAGTTTGTGTCGATAAAAGGACGAAAACGACGAGCCAATTAGTTGGTACTGTGCGTTTTCCTTTCCTTTTGTGCTGATTAATCGATGAAAATGAAACTCCATGGAGTGTATCCTTGCAGCCATTTTCCTTTCTGTTTCAAAATTTTGTCCCCAAAAACAATACACTTCAGCTACAGCATCGCTAGAGCAGCTTGTATTGCTTCTCCGCCTACGAGGAGCAAGGAGTTGTCGTCCTCCATCGTTCGCCATTCCGTCGCAAGATGTGTCACAGATGTAAATTATGCAACATATGCTCTTTTACACACACACAGACACACACGTGTGCGCACAGTACGGCCAGAAGGATGCCCTCATGCTCCTGAACAGACAGCAGTGCTCAGGCACGAAAAACGACACGCTACCCGAGCTGGTTTCGCTCTCGCCTGTCTTGTCTTGTCTTTTGTTCGTACAGCCCCGAGGGGTCGAACCTCCGCAGGAGGACCAGTTCCTTGGACGCCGGGACAGCTCCGTGGGAGTTTATCCACATGGGTCACGAAAGCGGCCACTCAAATCCGTGCAGCGGAAGCACATGCTTTGCGCACATGCGAGAAACAATTTCCCGACGAATAATAAGGCCCTTGATTTAATAAAACACAAATAAAGATTGTGGCAGTTCCGTCGGCGGAGTGCTACCGATGAACGATGGCTACCGGAGTTACCGGAGTGTGTTGGTGGGGAAGGGCGCGGGGGTTATGTAATCGAAGGATCAAAGCGTAAGGGAAAGCTTAACCGATCTGGCGCTGAACCGTTTTCTGTAGTTTGTTCAATTTGTGAGCATTAAATGTTGAATGACTGATAATGCGCGTTGGTTTGGAGGAGCTTGATCAAAAGATTCAGAAAATGTCTTTTGAATTTTAAAAGTAAATGAGCAATCGATGCTACAGAAGAAGAAATTATACAGATTTTTATGTTATCCCTTAGGATGGAAATACATTATAAAATAGAAAAAAAATAACGGACTATTTCATGTGTTTTTAATTTACTCTTTTTAATTAAACATTATCCATGTTTAAACCTAGTATCGCAGATGACACGTAAAGGTACGGAAAGTGATTTTAAATTGATTTTTATTTAATTGAAAATTCAACTGTCAGTTGATTTCAAATTTTTGGTCAATATTTTCATAGAACTTGTGTTTGCGAATCTAAGGACTTTACTGAAATTTTGTTGGTATTTTAACGTCCAAGATAATGGATGTATGATATCTTTTTTTTCGACATTCTGTATTTATTTTATGTCCAAGAAAAGATTGCATCGGTAAAATGCAAATCACGCCTTGTTCCATCTGGTAATCAGATTTAAATTCTCAAACAACTTTCCGCCTTTGACCTCAAGCGTGACCCATGCATTGCTCGTCGCTGCAAACATTTATCCCAACACATGGACTCGGACACACCTGGCCCGGTCTGGGATGAAACGGAGAGTAGTTGTTCTCAAATTTTCAGATCATGGGAAAGCTAAGCACTGTTTACCACCAACCTGCATGTGCTAGCTCCTCCACTCCAATAACATTGAAAACTCGGTCATCGCCTCGAAGAGAATAATCCACGGGCGTGCGGCGTCCAACCACCCCCTCCCCCGGTGCAATAATGTATCGACAGCTTAAGTGCCTTCTCAATTTGTCTTTTCTTTCTTCGGCTTCAGCTGCTCCCAAATGTCCAGGATCGTCTTTATCATCGAAACACAGACATATACACTGTGTGGGAGAGGGAGTGTCGAGGTGATCACAGAAGCAAAACCACAGTCGGAAAGAAAATTCATGGAAGGGCGGGGAAACCTGGTCCTTCGTTTTGTTCGTCGCTGTTACCGGCTTGGGCTTGGGAGAGTTTTCCTCCTATCGCTCGCGCACATACACGTGTACACATCCATCTTCGTCGGTGAAGATGCCTTCCGCCAGCCAGCCAGCCTTTCCGTTACGGACACGACTGTTCGAGCTGAAGAGACGGACTGCGTGTGATTGGGAGTTGGCTGGTGGTTGGCCACGTTGGACGTCGGGGAAAAGAGCGAACACTCTTCGAACCTCGACGTACAATAAGCATGCAGCAGAAATGTTGGTTTCAAAGTGAGATAGAGCGAGACAGAGATAGAGTAAGAGTGAGAAGCAAACGATGCCACAATACCAGGTACCAGCTGCAGCGTGTGTTCGGGACACCTGTGACCACTAAAAAATTGTTAATGGAATTGGAGATTTTTGTTCTTTCACCAGCTCCACTTTTCTTCTCCCCGCCCAACAATGAACGACCGACATTGCCAAACACGTCTATGTGTGCGTGTGTGTGTGTGTGTAAGTGAAAGTTTTGCGCACACAATACCGTTCCCGGCCAACTTCACCACTCGCCTTAAAACCCCGGCGAAAGTCCTTCCACCGAGTCCATGTCCTCCAAGAAAATGTTTTCGGAAAAGTTGGCTACCTCACGCCGGATGCACACAATGGTGAGTGTGTGTATGTTGTGCAATACCTGTGGGAAATTGAGTTTGGCGGAAAAGGCTTTACCTGCGATGGTGCTTTTGTTGAAGATTAGGAAGGATGGGAAGAACCAACGGTGGTGGTGGTTGCTTTGCCGAGAACTTCGCCGCTACCGAACAGAACAATGTCCGGAATGTACGTGTGCTTGTATTGCGGGCAGTGCCTTTAGCCCCCATGTGCCCGGGGAAGTTTGCTGTCCTTACTGTCCTTGGACCATGATGATGATGATGATGCTGGTGATGATAGCCACACTGCCATGGACGAAAACGTTGGAGATTGAGCAGTAACTTGGGGGGGGGGCAACGGTGTACTTACCCTTAATGGATGTTGCTGCTGATCGGTAGCAACCCGATACGGTTCCTTGGGAAGAGGTCGGGAAGCAGTATTTCCGAGCAGCAGCAGCAGAGAATCCTGTCAGAGACACTGTAACCCGCATCCCCCGGTGGGAACCTGATGTTGACAGGTGCACTAACGATGCTTTTGTTGCCCCGAAGAAAGCGTGCTCCTCTCCCAGAACGTTCGGCTTGGAGGGTTTTACGTGAGTGTGTCTGTGGCTGGTCACGGGAAGATCCTCAATTTCCGGATTGACGTTCTGGGCCAGTGCTGGACAGGTGATGCACTTGATGAAATCATGGCTGCGGTTGGATGAGCTAGACGATAAGAATCTTAATTATCTGCTCACTGGGGAGTGAGAGACAGAGAGAGAGAGAGTTTTTCTGGAGTTCTTCTGGAGGGAGATTTCCTGTCAATGAAGTTGTTCAAGATCATCGGAAGGGAAGCATTTATATTTCCAAAAACTACTTCAAAACAAATTGAAAACAAATCCGCTTTATAAAGTGCTAAAGATGTCTTCGGCTTCGGCCTTTCGTTGACAACTTATTTCAAGACTCGCCAGACTTCCTTAATGGCTTTCTGGAATTGGAGGAGAAGTTCGCGTACAGGGGCAGCACACACCGACTGTGCCGAACCGATAGAAATGGCGTAATTAATCATTGGTCGCACAACAGTTTGGGGGCACCACGGTTGGCCCACCAGTCATTCGCACCTCCTGCTCCGTCTGGTTTCAACACCTTTCGTCGTACATCGGGTCGCCTGTGTTCCAGAGTATGCTCCAGTGCCGGATGTTGGGGCGCCAAACTCGGGAGTACACGGCCAGGGACACGTCCGCGCAGGAAGCGCCTGTAAACCACAGTTCAGCAATATATTAATAGCATTCCGGTATGTTGTAATCGGCACTCACACTATTGGCACGCACACACACACACACACCCCGGGAACAATTGCAGTGCAGAAACGGGGTTCCGCTACGCCATTATTGAGTGATGGTGTGCCAACTTTGGACGGCATGGATGGCTCCCCCGGCCTGTCCGAACCGCAGCAATTTTCGGTCGGGTCTGGTACGGTCAGGTCTGGCTTTCGGTTTCACGCCGATCCCACACAACACACACACACACACACACACACACGGACAAACGTGCTCGTGGTGGGTCATAATTTTCTCACACTTGGTGTGCTGGCCGCCACCGCATGCGGGACCACACCTGCACCGAAAATGCCCGCACGGTCCCAAGCACCCTTTTCGGCAGTATGCAGGTATGGGAAGGGGCAGTATTGCATGAAGGGATACGGGCACTTTTCGTGTGTGCCGGGGGAAGTGTGGAATAGGAAAATGGAAAGTGCGGGCTTGAATTGATCAATCACAGTGTTTGTCGCACAAAAATCTATTTAATTAAAAAAATGTATATTTTATATTTTATATTTTTTACCGGACGCTTGTGATGATGTCACACAATCTGTATTTGACATAAATCCTTCAGTTTTATGTGTGACGTAAGTAGCCATTATCCCTTTTGACAGGTCTAGTTATGGGGTTGGGCCTAAGGAGTTGTGAAGCTTGTTTATATTTTTCAAATTTATTGCTTTTTAGTTGAATGCTCTAACAAATTCATGATAAACAGTTTGTTTTGAAAATCAAGTCGATGTTTTGCCAAATATATGAACAAAATCCGTGTAATGGGTTAGGCGATAGCTACGGTCGCCATATGATGAGCGTACAGCTGTACCTCAAGTATCGTCGCGGTAGGTCAGTTTTTACTGACATGAGCCGAGGTGGAATAACACTTTTGTTCAAAGCGGACTTTTCAACACTTGATCGTCCAGGCGATCATAGAAACCTTTAGGAGGTTTCCCTTACTGGAAACGTTGGAGTTTAGAAGCCTTACCTTGGGTAGGGGGACATAACTAAACTCTTGAAATAAGTTGGAAGGCAAAGTATTAGGAAGCGTAACGTCCTATCTTGGCAGTCCGAACGAATCTGACTTGCCACGGTCGGAATTGGTTTTATTTATACTCAGTGGGTTTCGTACATTTGGTTTTGGAATGTGTTTTTGTCCTAATTAAAGGTTATTGATATGAAGTACAATTCATACATTGTATTGGAGTGAGGTGTCTATCAATTTGTGCCTATGTTGCGCTTTTAGTGTTTTTACAAAGGTTCTGGAAAGCTTCAACTGTTCTAGCCAAGGAACGGGTGCGTTGGTCGATCTTTGCCTACCCTGCGCTTTTTAGCAATAAGTTGCTATGCGTTCTCTGTTTGTCCACTTTGCCGCAGTAACGCTTGAATTGCTTATGTTGCGCGTTTCGGTTGTTTTCGATAAATGTGTCTCAATTGTTTTTTCTATGAACGGTATGGTCTGGATGTGTTGCTATGGTGTGGATTGATTTGCTGATGTGTTATAATGAATGTGTTGCAATGGTGTGATTTGGCTTTCCGAAGTGTGTTACACAGTGTCTATAGCTGATAGTGTGTATTATAATAAGTTCTGTATAGCAGATATGCTACACCTCCCCCCTTTAATAGAATAACGTAATGAATTACAATGATTGAAGTTATTCTCCTGTGTACTTAATTAGTCTGTTTTTGTGTACTGTAGAGGTTTTCTTAGTTGTATTGTTTTGTATTATGCAATTAGGCCCTTGGTCACTTACTACTGTGAAAGGTCCAATGTAGACTGGATCTAATTTTTTTCTGTTTTCATTTTCCAAATAAACCTGATCTCCTATCTTTATAATGAGTGGTACTGTATCTTTATTTAAGATTTGCTGTCTTTTATTTTTTGCTTTTATCAAATTTTCTCTAGCTATTTCGTTTGATTTTTGGAGTTTATATTTCATTTCAAAATAATATTGGTCAATATTATAAACTGGTTCTGTTTTTGTTTTAAATATATCTTGTGGTAAATTCGCTTTTCTTCCAAATACCAATTCGTATGGTGTGTAGTTTGTGTCTGTGTGTTCTGTTGTATTGTAAACAAATTCGTAAAATTTTGTCCAATCGTCCCAGTCGTCGTGATGTTCGTTTGTATAACTTCTTAGGTATTCGTTTAGACATCTATGATTTCTTTCTAATGATCCTATTGTCTGTGGGTGGTAAGCTGTGCTAAAAGTCTGTTTGATCTTTAAGATTTCTGAGATTTTGTGTAATATTTCATTGTTATATTCTAGTCCTTGATCTGATTTTAATTCGATAAATGTTCCAAATGTAAGAATAAAGTTTTCTACCAATGCTTTTGCTATAGTATTTGCTTCTTTGTTATGGATAGGTATTACTACGATGTATTTTGTTAAGTCACATTGTATGGTTATTGCATACCTGTTGTTTTTGTTAGTTTTTGTTAGTGGTCCTACTGTGTCGATTGAAATTATGTTAAAAGGTTTTGTCGGTGTTGTAGTTACAACTGTGTCCTCCTTAGTATGTCTAGTTGTCTTATTAACTATGCATGCCTTACAATTTCGTACGTATTTCTTGATATCATCTTTCATATTTTTCCATTTATATTTTTCCCTTATTTTCTGGTACAGTCTGTACTGGCCTATATGTCCTCCCGAAGGGGTCATATGATAATCTGCAATTATTCTCAGCCTATCTTTCTCTGTTGTTATCCATCTAGTTGGAGTAAACAGGATTATTTCAAACTTGGTAATGGCTCTGTTGGCGATTTCCTTAATAGTTTGTTGGGAATATTCTTTGAATAAATGGTCTTCTTCTGACCACGCTAGCTTATTTCTTCCATATTGCTTCGCGATTTTGCACATTTCTAGAAGAGCAAACTCTAATGCTTGACTTCCATTTACATCTTTTCTCAAAAGAAATTTTCCTAGTGCTTTACCATATGAATGGTTGTATATAATGAATTCAACGTTGTTCTTATTTCTCTGCGTACCTATTTTCAATACCTTTCTCACTTCTGAAGGTCTATCTGTTTTCCACATCGCGGGGTGATCAGTCCCTGTTGTTGCGATTGGTTTACCTTTGTTTATATCAGTTTGTGCGTTATTTTTCTTAACCATGGCTCTCGTATTAACCATTAAAATCGTTTTGGATTTTGGTATTGATGCCTTTAGGTCATCCGAGTTAAGAATTATTCTCGATAATGCGTCTGCCGCAACATTAGCTTTACCTGCTAAATATTCTATTTCAAAGTCAAATTCTTCTAAATCTAGTCTCATTCTAGTCAGTTTAGAAGTAGGATTTTTCATACCAAATAAGTATGCTAATGGTCTATGATCTGTTCTAACTATAAATTTTTGACCATATACATAAGGTTTAAAATAATTGATTGCCCAATGTATAGCTGTAAGCTCTTTCTCGATAATTGGCTTATTCTTCTCTCCTGGTGTAAAACTTTTACTCGCAAACGCGACTGGTAAATCGTTTCCATCTGTTATTTGTGATAACACTGCACCACATGCCATATCCGATGCATCTGTCGTAATTATAAATTGCTTTTTAAAATCTGGATATTGTAAAATTGTGGGTGAGAGTAAGCTTTGTTTCAAGGTATCGAAAGCTGCTTGACATTCTGATGTCCATGCAAACTTAACGTCTTTCTTAATCAAATTATTAATAGGTTTAGCTATCTTTGCAAAATTTTGTACAAATTTACGATAATAGTTACAAAATGCGACAAAACGTCTTGCTTCATCAGCATTAGTAGGAATCGGGAAGTTTTTAATCGTATCAAACTTCGCGTCGTCCGGATAAATTCCTTTATCTGTTATTTTATGACCTAAGTACGTTACTTCTGTTTTGAAGAAACAACATTTCTCTGCATTTAGTTTAAGGTTATACTTTCTTAGTCTATCAAAAACTTTACCTAAATTACTGATATGATGCCGTGCACTGCATCCAGTAACTATAATATCATCTATATATACAAATGCTAGCTCTGGTGTTAAACCAGCCATAGCGATAGCCATCATTCTTTGAAAGCTGTTTGGGCTAATGTTGAGTCCAAATGGCATTCGTGTAAACTGATAGTGACCTGTAGGTGTGGAAAAAGCTGTATATTTTCTAGAATTTTTATCAAGCTTGATTTGATGAAACCCTGACATCAAATCCAATGTGCTGAAATATTTGGCTCTTCCTAACTGATCAAGTATCGTGTCTATGCGGGGTAGAGGGAATTTGTCTGGTAAAATTTTCTTGTTTAACTGCCGAAAATCCACTACTAAACGCCATTTCTTCTTGTCTTCAACTGATTTCTTCGGTACTAATAGTATCGGTGAATTATATGACGAAACAGAATGTTCTATAATATTATTTTTTAACATCTTTTCTACCTGCGATTGCATTTCCTCAGTTTGTGAATGTATTTGCTTGTAATTTGGTATATAAGAAGGAATGTTATCTTTCAATGAGATTTCCTGGGTATAAAAATTGTTAGTAGAGACCGGTTCATCTTCTAAACAAAATATATCCGAGAATTTTGTGATAAGATTTTCTAATTCTTCTCTTGCTATTTTTGGAATATTTTTTACATGAATTTTGTTATGAATTTTCTGTATTCGTTCCCTAGATGTGTTTGATTTTCTCTGTAGCTGTTCATAATCTGTTAAAGGTTCGATTTCTGGTTTGTAAGATTTTATCTCAAAAGAAACATCTTTATCTGTGGTATTAATGAATTTGATATACTGATTACGTTTTGAGACTATTGTGTTTCCGCAAAATACTCCTGGTTGGATTTCCTGTGATAAGATGATTGAATCTTCTGTCAAATTAGGTATAGTTATTTTTCGTACTACTTCACTTCGTTTTGGTAAAATATAATTTCCATTTACATTGTCTTCTATTGGATGTGAAATCAATCCGTTATCAGATGAGAAGTATATCATCCAATTAACATAATCAACAATACACCTGTGCTTTATAAAGTCTTTTCCTAATAGTCCGTCAGAAAAAATGGATTCTACGTCTTCTATTATATGAAATTCGTGTATAATGGAATAATCGCCAAAGTGAATTGTTGTCATAGCAGTTCCTAAAGTCTCTGATTCATGGTCACTAGAGCTTATCAAAGTTAATTTTTTTGATGTATTGATCTTGCAACCTGGTTTTAATTTACTAGCTTTAAGTACGGATACGGTTGCTCCTGTATCTATGATGAGTGTGCTATAGATTTCCTTTGCAATTTCTATTTTAACTTTAACAAAATTATCTGCATCAGTATTTATGGTTAGTATAGGGTATTTTCTGATGCTTGAGAGTGGGCTAAAAAATTATTCTGTTCTTCTGCTGTTACTGTATTATGAATAGGCGCTCGAGTATTTTGCCCATTGCTATTATTCCTCTGACTGGATTGTACGTACTGATTTCTGTTGAAATTATTTTGTCGATTTGACTGCTGATTTCTGTTGTTGTTAGTATTGTTATTGTTGTTATATCTGAAATTATTATTATTTCGGTTGTTGTTCTGTCCATATCTTATGGGTAGGAACCTGGGTGGGTTTTGTGTTTGAAACCTATTATTATTTGGGAATTTGTTGAAATTGTTCCTTCCCTGGTAGTTGTTTCCATACCTTCTATTGTTCCTGGTAGCGTTTGAATATAGGATCTTTGTCTGATCATTCCTTCCCTTTTTCGTTTTGTCTTCTAGCTCCAACTTTACTGCTTGCTCTATTGCTTCATGCAAGGATTCAAATTTACTCGATCTCATTATAATTTTGGTCTCGCCATCTTTAAGTCCATAACTCAATGCACTGATTCCTGATTTAGTTGCCTTTTTTCTGGCTACTTCTGGCGCTATCTCTTCTGCAATATATGCTTCTTCTAGTTGTTGTGTTAATTTTTCAATAACGCTGCCAAAATCTTCTATCGTTCCAGTCTGTTTAATATTGTCCATTTTTGATACTATGATCTCTGGGGTTACTTTTATGCTGCACCTGTCTTGTAATTTGCTAACTATTTCTTCAATTGAGGTTGGGGTTTCCCCTACGACAATTCGCGCTTTTCCTGTAAGACGTCCTAATACCAGTTCTATTACTGTTTCTTTATTTTCTGGCTTTACTATTTTCTTTAATACATTTAAGTTAGATACCACACCTTTCAAATCCTTCTCATTACCATCATACTTCGATATGAGAGAAGTGGTGATTTTAATTAATTCCATAATGTCCGCCATTTTGTCAGGTTTCGTTTCTATTGTTATGTCAAATTGATTCTCTGATAATGTCGTATTTAATGAATCTGGATGTCTTTCGAAATGTATTTTTATGCACTTATTTATTTCGTAGTATATGTATCTACTCTTTTTAATTAGCTTCGTTAATATTTCATCTTTAATATACGATTCGTGCTTTCGTAGGAGTTCTTGTATCTCGTCGTATATTTCCTTAGTATTATCCCTTAATGTTGTTAACGCGCAAAGTCTATAACATTTGTTCAGCTGTTTCACCTGTTCATAAATTCTATCTAATATTTCTATTTTTTCGAATAGCTTTTGCATATTTATGCAGACTCATCAGTAAAATTGCATATTTACGGTACCTTGTTTAAATACATAGCATGTATTTGTTGTTGTTGCTGCTGATGGTACTACGCTCGTTACCGGTGCTTGGTGTGAAGTTCTAAGGTGTCATCATTCGTCGCTCGATGTCTTGTCGGGGTTGGGACATTTGTCCATTCTCGCCTGCCAATCCAGATTGGGCAGTGAGCTCGCCTTGTCTTTTCGTCTTCCACGTTGGGAACGGCTGTTCCTTTCAATCTCGCTGGCGAAAACTTGTTTTGCACTGCTTTTTATTATTCCATATCACTTTGGCCACGAATCGTATAGATTACCAAAATGAGTTATATTATATGGGCAGTTGCATGTTATTGATTGCATTACGTTTTGCTAGAGTTTTCAATATTTTGAAAACGGTTTTAATTACTTTTTGTATGAGTATGATAGCAAGAAGTATCAGCACAATATTCAGTTTTAACTCATGGGTTTCATGCTGCTCTGAGTGAACATTTTGTGTTTGAATAATGGTAAGATCATTATTGCCATTGACATTAGCTTTAGGGTTTGATGCGTCGTTACCCATTTTATAAATATGTGCTGTATTGGTAAATCTATCGCATGGGAGTTCATATGTTTTTACACATTGGGATAGGTTTTCACAACAGTGTGTACGGGGAATGTTTGTTCATCAATTCATTTTGCACTACACTGCACTAAATGTTTTTATTTTTCTTTCTGCACTGCACTTGTTTCTGGCAGTTCATACACCGTTATTGTTTACATGTAGGTCACATGGGCTATCTTCACTGATTAAATTTCCGTAAAAAAAATGCACATTTCACACTTTTGTTCATGCGTCTACGCGACACTGCTCACATGACTTTCGGCGAGTTAACTTGTGCTTTACGTTACCGTTATACGTATCACATTTTTCTTGTTTTTACTTTAACTTCTGCCCGTCGATTGCAGATTATGGTCACGGTCGCCATGTAATGGGTTAGGCGATAGCTACGGTCGCCATATGATGAGCGTACAGCTGTACCTCAAGTATCGTCGCGGTAGGTCAGTTTTTACTGACATGAGCCGAGGTGGAATAACACTTTTGTTCAAAGCGGACTTTTCAACACTTGATCGTCCAGGCGATCATAGAAACCTTTAGGAGGTTTCCCTTACTGGAAACGTTGGAGTTTAGAAGCCTTACCTTGGGTAGGGGGACATAACTAAACTCTTGAAATAAGTTGGAAGGCAAAGTATTAGGAAGCGTAACGTCCTATCTTGGCAGTCCGAACGAATCTGACTTGCCACGGTCGGAATTGGTTTTATTTATACTCAGTGGGTTTCGTACATTTGGTTTTGGAATGTGTTTTTGTCCTAATTAAAGGTTATTGATATGAAGTACAATTCATACATTGTATTGGAGTGAGGTGTCTATCAATTTGTGCCTATGTTGCGCTTTTAGTGTTTTTACAAAGGTTCTGGAAAGCTTCAACTGTTCTAGCCAAGGAACGGGTGCGTTGGTCGATCTTTGCCTACCCTGCGCTTTTTAGCAATAAGTTGCTATGCGTTCTCTGTTTGTCCACTTTGCCGCAGTAACGCTTGAATTGCTTATGTTGCGCGTTTCGGTTGTTTTCGATAAATGTGTCTCAATTGTTTTTTCTATGAACGGTATGGTCTGGATGTGTTGCTATGGTGTGGATTGATTTGCTGATGTGTTATAATGAATGTGTTGCAATGGTGTGATTTGGCTTTCCGAAGTGTGTTACACAGTGTCTATAGCTGATAGTGTGTATTATAATAAGTTCTGTATAGCAGATATGCTACATCCGCAATCCTCATAATGTATTTTTCTTTCAAATCCAAAGCAGGGCCATTGAGTGATGATCATCACTAATACCGTGTGCTTTGTTCGATGTTTTGTGATTTCGACTGAAAAAGCCTACCCCGAAGATGTTTTCAAGGTATTTTGGTGCCTTGTGAGGGTTGAGTTAAACGAGTTTGTTCAAGAATCTAACCTCACTTTGAACCATATTTCCCTGCAGTATGGAAAAATCGAGAAAATGTTTCAAATTATCTGCATTAGTTGTAATGCGCTGGTTGTGTGCAGCACTGTAACCACGAGCTGGACGCTGCAGTGCAAACATCCATATTGACTGCCAATACACACAGCCGCCCACATTTGCCAGCAATTTCCATCCCTTCCCCCCCCCCCCCTCTTGGCTCCACATTCGTCCCACCCTCTTCCAACCAGTTACCAGATTTTGTGTGCCGACTGTGTGTTTATTAATGGCATTTTCAACACGTTTTCCACCGTGGAACCTTTCGGATGGGGATGGGACGGAAGGTTCGACACGTTGCGACCCCAACTGGACATACACTCCCCTGGTGCACAGGGGGGAGGTAAATCAGCGGTTGGCGCGGAAATGTGTGACCGATGCCGCGTGCACCCGCATTTTTAATTAGGTCGGTTATATTGTGCCCCCGATTATTAATTTGTTGCAATAAAAATAATAACAATAAATATTGCCTGCCCTGGTGCGTGGTAGGTGACACGGGCACAGGCCGGTCGGTCGGTCGGTCGGTCGGTTGGGGAGCAGCAACAAGCCTACGCGTGCGTGCGACATGTTTTGTTCGCTCGCAGGGTGGCGCCAGAAGGTTTGTGGCTTCGCGTTCGCGGGGCAATGGGGAGAAGGTGTAGTAAGATTTGTTTTGGAGGTTGCATATTTTTCCCGAACCACTTCCCCCCCCCCCCCCTTCTCTCCCTGTCCGCTTAAACCACGCTGGGGGTGGGGTGAGTTAAAGTTTTCGGAGTCTATCATGCGGTGTGCGAAAGTGCATGTAGCTGCTGCCTCGAAACGGCATTAGCGGAGGTTCCCTGCTTCCGGGTGGTGCGCTGGCAGGAAAAATGCTGCTGCCTGGAACATTGGTGTGGTTTCTGTGGGTTAGCTTTTATTACATCGGTTAGCAGATGGTTAGCGCGTCTCCTGGTGGCTTTGTGCCAGCTTTACTAGGCATTTCAGTGAGGCATATGAAGTATGTGTAGAACTAAATTAATGAATTGTATTGTAGAAAGCTGCTGCAAGTTTTTCTCCTAAAAATGATGGTTTTGTTTTAAAGATTGTAAAATAATTCATATTTCATGTCAATTGCCAACATAATCTTTAAAAACAATATATTTTTTTGTTCAATTTGATCGTCACGAGACGTGACGTGGCGTCGTTAATAATCTAATTGCATAGTCTTCTTGTTGAGTTGTTGGCTTTAAAACGATACATTAACCCTTTGACAGTCCACGATTTTTGGAAAATGCACAAACCCATAATGAAATAATGGTAAAAAGTTAATACAGCGTTTTACCAGTCAGAATCGAATGTCAGAAAAACAATTTCAGAAGCTCAATATTCAGTTTAGCTGTCAAAAGTTGTTGTTTCGCCGCACCGATGCTATTTTCACACGCACAAAGGGATTTTTCAAACGCACAAGGTGTTTTTTCAGAGGTCTTTTGCTTTGTTTTGCAAATTCACTGACGGATTTTGAGATCATTTGATTGATTTTATACGTATATACGCATTATATTTATGAAATATATCGTATTAATTGTAAAACTGGAGATTTTGTGTGCAATGTGTTGTTCTGTGCATTTTAACTAAATTGTATGCAGGATACTCTTACAGTGCGTAACATAACTATAGCAATACATGTGCTTATTACACTCAAATGAAATTTAAATAAAATCTATCTACACTTAAAATCGTAAAAATTTGGTACAGCGCCTATCATAACTATAGGGACAGTCGAGTCACGTAAATTCCGAAAGTGATATAGTAAAAAACAGTGAATTTATGTGCGGAATGTTATTTAACATTTTGTGTTTTTTTTAATTATTTTGGGTTGTATTTTCAAAACAATTGTGTTTGTGAGAAAGAAAGATTCTTCGGAAAAGTAATATTTTTTTTAAATTAATTGTTGATAAATATGTTCATGCGCAACACCCATAAATTATGTAAATGCTTTCAAAATAAGTTATAAGGATACTTTTTAAAAATCGCTTTTAAGCTGCCTGTCCGTGTAGTTTTCTTTACATATGTTAGTTGTCAAACTTGCCAAAAAACACTTTTTTAACTGTTGTCATAATTATGTTACGATCCAAAATTATATTTTTTTTTGTTATAATTCATGCTTAAGAATGTTGAAAGCGAAAAACAACTATCGACCACTGTATCGAAATTTATTTAAATTTAAAAATCATATCTTCCATGTAGTTCCTTCAATAATGTAAGGAAACATGCCAATTGAACGATTTTTGGTTTTATTGCTATGTATTGCTGTAAATATGTAATACTATTTAGTGTTAATGTCAATATGCTTTTGTCTTGCATGAAACAAAAATTTTGCAACATTATTGGTTTAGTAAATGTTACAATATTTCAATCTGAAAAGAATGCTAACCTTATCCATGTGTGCGATTTTGAATAGAATGAAATGCCCTTTCAAATCAATCCACACCTTCGTTTGGCATTAGAAGCGTGCCGCAACCTTAAGCAACATTGCATTCTTCGAATTCCTTCCCATCGCTAGACAGCGGCACTAAACAAACAGAGCCGGTGCGCGGGACAACTCGCTCACCCGACCCCGTACAACGACGACTACAACGACGGTTGGCGGTCAGTTGGTTGGTGTGAGAATTGATTGCAACTTATGTTGAGGGGGGCTGGTTGCGTAAAAAGCTGTCGAAATGCCTAAAAGGGCCCCGCTGATGAGATACGTTACGCCACACACCATTCGATCACGGAGCAAAGAGGCGCGTTAGAAGTGGAGGAATAAGAATAAAACACCCCCCCACACACCCGCCCCAAATAGGGCCAGAGCCAGGAACCCAAGCAGGCCGGGTGAATAACAGGTGTAAAATGGAAAAAGTGTACTTTATTCATCATGCAGCTTCGGTGTGACCATATGCTCGTGGAAGCATTTTTTCCCAGCTGCTGCCAGCCAGCGGTGGGTTTGGGTGTTTCAGTTTTGCGGTGAAAATGTGTGTCTGTGTGTGTGAGTGTTTGTGTGTTAGCATACCGTAAGGCTGCTGACGTGTTGTTGTGTGTTGTTGGAATTAATTCAAAATTAAGTTGTGCCCCCAAAACCTGGCAGCTGGCAGATGCGTCAAGGTTTCCAATTTTCCTGCAAGCGCGCCCGCAGCGCGCGGCTGTTATCTATTGCAGAGTGCTATTGTTTTTGCTTTCCCTTCTCGTGCTTCCACTCCCAGTGAAGGGTGAACCGGGCCCCGCTCGTCATGGGAACACAAGAGTGCGTATGGTAAAACACCGAACCAAAGTGTACACGTCCCAAGTATGCTTGAGTTGGAATGGAAAGGTTAAAATGTGCATAATATTGCTCAAACTCGCATTGCTTGCCAGAATTTTTCCTACAAATCCGAAGAAGAAAAAAAAATACACAAGAAATTAGCTAACCTTCTCTTTTCCCCCATTGCCACATGACAATGTGGGAAAATTCACATCGCTGGAAAATGCCATGACGTATCGGGCGAGATTTGTCGTACCGGTGCGTTTGTGTTTTTTTTTCCTGCTCCACAACACAGACACATACTGGCCGCTTCCCCAAACGGTGCTGCCACAATTTACTGCCCAGCTCGGTGGCAGCTGCTGTGGGTTATAAGCGAGAGGAAAACGCTTGCCGCTGTGGAAGGAGAAAGAAAAACACCGCCCGGGTGGGAAAACGAAACGGCTGCGCCGAATATTACTGCACAACATTTGTTCGATATCGATATCCTTCATCGTTGCTTCGGGGGCCCGGGGAGGGAAAAACCGCTCGACTCGTTCGAAAATGGGATAGACAGGAAGGAAGAGGGGGGGGGAGAAACAAAAAGGGACACTAAGGGAAAATGGGAAAATTCTTCACCCTCCCTTTATATCTCACTCTCTCTTTCTCTGTCTGTCTATTGGCGTTTTGTGTATTGAATTGGCCGAACAGACCGAAAACCTTCCCTCATCCCCCCAACTCCCCTCCAGGAACACATTGTGCACAGATGTGGCTAAGGCTCTGCGTTCACACCAGACTATATTTACCCTGGCCAGCACACACACAACCAGACGAAACCATTCTGTGTCTGCTTTCTTGCAAATGGAAAACCGAGCGTCCGAGAAGCAAAATTGTTTGGAGCATGGGGGTGAGGGAGAGGTACAAAAATCCGCTGCTTAGCACAACTTTGACTGGATTGTGTCGCTCGCCGCCGTGCCGGTTTGCGTCTCCCAATGCGTCTTTGGAGAGCGATCTTGGATGTTTTATTTTGTTGGTGTTCGTTTTGGCCCACCCAACCGTGCATCAGAAGCGGTGTTTGAGTGATGATTTAGAACGGATGCGGCCTCACACACACACACGCACACCCACGTGTACAGCAGATGCATTCCGGGGGCTGATCGAACCATTTTCGACGGATGTTTTTCCCGTAACACAACATGTGATTCCGGGGCCGGAATTTACGTTTTGAACTTGCTTGCCGGCTTTGGGCGGAAAGGGGCCACTGTGGTCGAATGTGTTGGAGTTTGAGTGATGTTTAGAGCTGTGTTATTATATACATGATAGAAAATGGTTCATAAGTTTACAACGGGCAACAATTTTGATGAATGTTGATGAATATTTGTTACTAGTAGAGGATCGTTCGTAAAAGACAGTGAAATTATGTTTAGGGGCTTTTCAGGATTGTCAGACATTTTCATTCGTTTAATGATCTCAAGAATTTGCAAATATTTGTAACTCGTTCCAATGGCAAAATGGTTTTGCAAATAACCTATTAATCATACAGAGTATTATAAACAAGGTAGAATTCTTGAAAATGTCATAATTTCGTAAAAGAAAGTACTTTATCAAACATAAAAGTGGACTAGCAAACACCGTAGAACAAATTAGTAACATAACAAACAAAAGATAGTAATTAGGAAAGTGACAAAAGAACAAAAAAACTAAAAAAAAATGAAAAGCTGTTAGAATAAATCAAATCTAATATATTTTATTTTAGATTATATATGCTATAATGTCATATTTTAGTAGAATAGAGTAGTGGTTTCGTGTGAGAGTACTTTATTAAATATAAAAGTGTAATACCAAACATCAAACTAGAAAGGCAAAAAGCATCAAATGTAGACATAAAAAAGGAGATTTTTTTTTTAAATTTCAAATCTTAAGGCCGGGGTACATTATCCGTACTCGCTAGTGCAATTTCCATTTTCACTAGCACATCTGGCGGCGGTTGACCGAAGCATTTTACATAATAACTTGCAGCCGCTTCAGAAAATATGTTATTTTTTTATGTTTTTTACTTCAATCGGACGAGAAGTTTTTAAAATGTACATACACATATTCTGCAAGTCTTTTAGCCATTTTCGCATCAAAATACGATGAAAAAACAAAACCTGAAAAAACCTAAATTTGAGATCCGGTAGCTCATAAGAATAAAATTTAGAAAAAAACGAATGAATGAAGAAAAATCCATACAATAAAACAGACTTAAATCAAATGAGGGAAAGCTTTTGCATACAGAAGACACAAGAAAGACAAAAAATAAGTGAAAAAATAAAAAAAATTTAATGCTTACTCAATGCAAAATATGTTTATACAGTTGTTCAAAAAACAATACCCCATTTCCTTTTTTTTGCATGATTTCCCTCAATTATAATTATTATTCCAACATAACCCACCAGAGCGACCGCTGAATCAGATTTTTATTTTCTTTTCTCATGCCAAACGTAGAAGCATGATTGAAACCTCCACGTTTTCCATCGGCCCGCACAAAACACACACGATCCACCCCGATCCGTATGCCAGCCCCTCGATACACGCAATACAACACCATAGGACTGTTTATCATATCAAACGTGGCGGGAAATTGGTGCGCTGCCGGCCACCCTGAGGCTGATCGGTTGATTAGCTTCAATTTTAAGTGCCCTTCGTGTCGCACCGCCCTGTCAGAGCTCCCGAAATTTTTGAACGCACCGCACCGCACCTTCTGCACGGCCAGCAGCCAGCGAGCTTTGCATTCACACAACCGTTCCCCCGCCTGGAGGGTTGGTACGGCGCATAAATTTCATTAATTATTAATTATTATTATAATAACAATTAGAAGCAGGTTGGAGGTGAGCGATGTTATTTTTTATGGGTGGGTGGGGATGGGTTGCAGCGGCAGCTGTCGGTGGAGCGAGGCGCATCGAGGTGGTGGAAAAACATAGATAATGGATTTTTCGACCGCACGTGTTCCGACTTGCGTCGAAAATGTCGAATGCTGGACAAATATTGGTTTGCACAGCGGCACAGTCGGTGCGATTCTCACCCGAATTGTGAAGCGCCGTGCACGCCTCGCTGATGATTGGTGTATTAATTTGCATGCGATGTTTTATCGCGTATGAGGTTGGAGTTTTGTGTTTTGTTTGCGGGCCATAGGCTTTTGGAGGTACATAGTTTTGTGACTTCCGATGGGTGAAAGCTGAAATGACATCTCATTCAATTAACAAACATTATTTAATAGAAAAGTCTTCCCTTTGAAACACCTTTCTGATGAAAGAGTTATTGAAAGCTTTCCCAATCCTACCCGACACAGTGTTCCGTGTTCCGAGCTCAGCTGCATTTTGGAACAGGCTGGGCCACACTGGACCCTAAAGGTACCAGCGGATAATGCTTTCCCGGTTTGGTCAATAAATCAAATTAATCGCTAGAATTTCGGGAATATTGCGAGCGACACTGTCCTTTCCGTGGGCTCTCCTACAGAACAACATCGTCATCCGGCTGCGGGTTACCACAACCGGAGGTGTCACTCTCGCCCCAAAAAACATTTGTGTTACACTTTTCCCTGCCTCGTTTTGTTTTGTCTGCTGTGTATTTTTATGAAAGCCCTTTAATGTTTTTTTTTTTCGTTCGGTGCGTACCAAGGTCTACCCAACGCGGGCCTACAACCATTCGCCAAACCCGTTTTGGTGGTGGCCTCCGCGTGCCAATATAAATATTGTCTTGATCCCCGGGGCACGGGCCAAGAATATTGCCAAAAAATGGCAGCAACAGCTGCTCCAGCAGCGGCGCGCTGGGTTGGGTTGTGTGCGTTTTTCTGTGTCGATGTTGTCTTGCCCGGTGTATGACAATCCATGGCCGAAATGAAAAAAAAAAGAAACATTGGAAACGCACTTGAGCTTCCCGCGAGCGATATGAGACCGCGAGACTAGGGCGGATAAAGATACGGCTTCCGGGAGGTATGCCGACCGTTTTGTTTTAGCGAATACAGTGTGGGACCAGTCGGTACATCGGCAACAAAAAATAGAAAAAAATGCGGTTATTTGTACCGATTTTCATGAATAAATAAAATTGCCATTAAACTCGATTGGCTTTCGGGAGGGTTGGTTTGAGCGGGTTGGGAAGGTACTTCGATCGCCGGCTAGATGCGGTGGCAAATGGTTTAAGCCTTTCGCCGGAAAGAGATATGGCATCCATTACGCGTAGACTTGTGGGTAGGGTGAAAGATGTTTAGGGTAACAAGATGGGGACAATAAGGGAATTTGCTGTATTGATTCTTTCGAGAAGACGTAAAAGGTAAAAAATGTCCAGACGTAAATAAAAAAGTATGTACATTACATTGTTTCTGTAAAGAAAAGGTGAAAAGACGGAAATGGATGCTAGGAAGATAAAAATTAATACTCAAAAATTACAACATAAAAAAACATGGTGTCGCTCAGGCTTATCAGATGCGAGCACAAGCAAGCGAACGCGCTGTGTATGTGATGGTGGTAGTAGCGCGTACGATAGGCAGATAAGTGAATTAGAATAGAGCATCCTCTATGGTTCTAAGCGCCTAGTATCCGAGCGTACTAGGTAGTGCATGCGGCAGGAATGCGGTACACTATTAAAAGGATCGCGTTCGATCCTCGAATAAATATTTTTCCCTTCGTCCTCATCAGGACTTTTTTCGACTAAGGGCAGGAATTTCCTAATAAAAACCTAGTATGCACTACACAGAATTAGAAACATAATTTAGCGTTAGAGATAGGTGTCCAGGGCGCGGTAGTAGAGGATCGCGTTCGATCCTAATATATTTTTCGTCTCGCCTAAGGAAGAATATTTTTCCTAGAAAAGGATGTTATCCATCGCTAGAAAGACACGCTGTAAAATCATCCCTTTCCTAACTGAAAATAGACAAAATGAACTAAGCAAGAGAAACGAAACGCAACATATTATTTCACTCCCGAAACGATATAATCTTAGAAAGCTTATTGATCCGCTATTGGACCCTTCCAGTGGTAATCCTCGGCGGACACCAGTAGGCAGAAAGGCGAAGTCGAATCCGATCTCTGCTCGCTCACTCTCTACTCCTTGAGCTTCTCCTCTTGAGAGTTTCTGCGGTAAAGGTTCCCCTTCCATCTGCATAGCCCCCCGAAAGCCTGGGGAAACTAGCTGGAAGGCAGTTGCTGTGAGGCGCGAACTTTTGCCAAAGGGATCTCGAAGGCGGAGTTCCTGGCGGTGTTAGTGAAGCGGGGTTTAGTTCGAATTGCTGCTCGTCTCCACGGCGGACCCAGGCACCAGCTACCTTCGCGGCTGGTCGGTGCGGTGGAGAGGTCGGGCAACACATGGAAAACAATTAAGAAAGATTATCCAATTCAAGAACATAGAAATGAAACTATGTAACTAAGAAGCAAAGGGTTTGAGGAACATAAACTAAAGTAATAAAACAAAGTATATAAGAAGGCTTTTTAAGGAAAACTACTGATTTCTTTTTTTTCAGCATCTTACTCATTATTGAGTTATTTTCATAATTTAGGTTGTAAGCCTGAATGTATGCAATGTATTGACAAATTAGTCTATTAAGAATGTTGCGATCTTTAAAGTCTCCTCGTTTTGGATGCTGGTATGATATCTTATGGCAATTACTCGGGGCATTGCTTTAGGCCAGCTGTGTCAAACTCATTTCATCAGAGGGCCGCAAGTACAGATTTTCAGTGATTCGCGGGCCGCAAAGTTGAGAATAAAAAATATACCTCAATATTTATATAAAATACTGTAAAATCATTATTGTTAAACAAATTGACTTTTTATACTCCTCGCTTCAAATCTGGAATCGTTTCTGGAAATATTTGCCTGCAATTTTTTGACAGTTCAAGAGAAAAATGGTAATAAATCGTGTTTAAACATTAGTTTTCGCTAATTTCCAAGTTCCAAATGTTTTGGTGGTATATTCATTTCTTATAACAAGAACCCGTTGTTTATGAATAATTTTGTTAAATTACGATAATTTTATCCGACGCAGATTCGTGGTCTCGGTTGTTCTGTACGTACGTGTAGAATAAGTTTGTTAGACGATATGGGAACATTAATGTTAATTTTGAAAAATATAGCGACACAATGATTGTTCTTCTCTGGAAAATTGTATACACTTCGACAAACAGTAAGAAGAGATTTTTGGTTTGCAGTTCTTACAGCACTTCTCAAAATATTCTCGCGGGCCGCATTCATTGTCCACGTGGGCCGCATGCGGCCCGCGGGCCGCCAGTTTGACATACCTGCTTTAGGCAAATCAGAGCTCATTGAGCTAATGTTGACATATCGCGATCGACTTAATGTACCGTTTGTTGAGAAACGCTCCGTTTAATGATGCTTCGATGTCAAGGAATGCAAATTAAAATTAATGCGTTATTGGCGGTGTAATCTACTGAAATTTTGTTTAGCTAGCCGTCTAGTGTAGTTTCAGTCCTACACAGTCAACAATTCCTATTGATATCAGCAGATTTGACGTCAATCACATGACAACGCTTCAGGATTAAGGAACCAAATGCTTAAAATGCGTTTAACTCAACCATACGATGTGTGCCCTGACCCATATTCTTTTATAACATCTTAACTCTTTTCAAAATAAACATAATTGTACTCATTTCAAGTAAAAAAAGTACATCTCCCCTATCCTTTTTTCTTCCATCCACCTTCCTTCACGTGACATGACGCAAGTGACAAATGTGGCGAACCTCAATGCCGACAGCCCCATTACGCGCGGTACAAGGTCGCCCCAGCTCCGGGGACAAGCACTGTGCGATCTTAATTAAGTCGAAAAACTGCCAACCGATCGCGAGAACGTCCCGCTTCGAACGCTCCCTGCCCTCTATAGGCTCACACTACTTTGTTTTTGTCACCTCAACAAAACGGGACAAAACCCCGGAGCATCGGATTTTCTACTCCACCTCCTCCGGGAGATTGGTAGCAGCTGGGTTGTGTGCCCCGGATGGGAAGACAAACTTACCCGGGTGGTATTTGTAATTACGGGCAACGAGCTCGTCACTCGTGACAGAATGCTACCGTGCTCTGGCGCGGTGAAGTTCAAACTTTGCTTCCAAAAATGACACGCAGTGCGGCGTGAAAGTGCATGGCGTGCGATCGCGAGCACTGATGACTTCGTCCCGATGACTGACCGTATGTTTCCTTTCTTCCATTTCTATTTTCAGGTAATGCAGGGCGAATGGTGTGCACAAACACACACACACACACACTCTGGTTCCAATCAAATCTTCATTTCCACCGTTCTACTCACCCCCCTGGAAGGTTTGACAGGACGCGCTTTTGGTGCGAGGTCAGACGGCTGTGCCTTTTCAAGCGTTTGCTGCTCTGCATCATTAGCAGAGAAAGCTGCTGGTGGTATAGAAGAGGTTCGGAGTGTCGGCCAGGAACTAGGCAGAGGATAGGTTCGTACCATACTTGAAGTGTTCCAAGCGGGCACAGCAGTACTCGTTCGCTGCGTGTTTGGCATGTTTGGTGAGCGATTTCGGTAGCGAGCGCGATAAGACCTTAAAACCATGACGCGCGTAAGCCGTCCATTGAGCGAATCAATTAGAACTCGCCTCGCTCGATCTCTCCTGCTCTGGATTGTATCACATTACGGCAGCACATCTTTCGTCACACAATAGGTGCGTTCCCATGTGTGCTGGCCGGATCGGGAAATGATTTATCGTTTGTGCGGAGGGGTGTTTTTTCCTCCCGAGCCGGATCACCTGCGGAAAGGTAAACAGGCAGGTTGGCGCGTCCCGAGATCTCACGCTGACTTGTGCGTTACTGCACGAATTCCTGCGCATGAAGGAAGGTGTTGGTAATGAGTAGAGAAGCAACAACAACAGAGGCAACAAAAAAAAAACAATTTACAAATCTACCATTCTACCGAAAAGGTGTGTCTGCTATCCATCCATTTACCATCGCGTATTTGCCATACTATTGCTCTGGTCTGGTCTTTTGGATGGTAGCTGGTAGCGAGCCGGTACCGGATTGCGTTGGAATGCCGGGCATTGGGAGGAGTCGCTGGGGTGATCTGGTTTCTGTCCGGCAGCGTCCATCGTTGCGGTATTGAAAATATTTTACTGCGTCTGTTTTTTCTTGACCGGGCCCGCTTGATGCTTGATGCGTGTATGCAGTGTAGTGTCCAGAGGGGAGTTTTTTGTTTTACTCCCAGCAAGCTAATTGACTTAGTTCCGCAACGGCAGCGGGTGCGTTGCATACGTTTTGTTTAATCATCCACCCATTTCGAGGAATGTTTTGCCGAACTCGATTGTGTTGGCTGATGAAGGCAAGTATTTGGTTTTTAATTCTTTCTGTGTCGGTGATGCAGATTGATGCAGATGATTTGGAAAAAGCCTGAGCAAGCGTTATGTTAGTGATATTAGCTCTAAGAGTAGGTACTGCGAAGTATTTCATTATATTAGAAGAAGATCATAAGTGTTTTTGATTTAGACGCTCCTTAGTGGAGGACTTCTAGCTATAAAATTCGTTTTTGAAGCCGCGATCTGATCCATACCTAATTCCCATATGGCTTACTAGCTATCGTTTTTATTCCAAGCTTCGGCGATAAGAGATTGTGAGCAGATCCAAGTTGTAAATTGATGTTTGGTCTATATGTCCTTAGTATCCTCTCTTGGTTCTTAAAACCTTTCAATATCGACTAGGTTATATTGAGATATCTACATCTTCTATAAGAGATGATTGAGCGTTTCTATAGTTTTAAGAATATCTAAAGCCTTAAGACACTCTCATGACGATCAACCCATCGGAAAAAGGCGATCATGCTGAATTGCCTTGCATCATATGACCAATATCTATGAGAAAGTAATTTAGGTTCTGTCTTTGTATCGCATTGTGGCAAACCCCGACTGATAAGCTACTTGCTTATTAAGTCAACATGGATGAAATAGCTAAAAATTCGGAAAGCAATTTCAGGAAAACCTGTTACTTCGTTTTTTGTTTCCAGCTAGCCAAACATTGAAAGCTATACTTCGAATAGGTAAAATTTCATCTGTGTGTCGGAAGAAAACTGTGCTAGAACATTCGAGTTCTCATGGATAATGTTCTCATGGATAGTTAGCTAGAGAAATCCAATATTCACGATGCTCCTTCAAGGCAGGATTAGTGATAGCTCCAGCATATCCAACATCTTCTTACTTTTGGAAGCCAAATTATATTCAAACTAGCTCTACCTCTTCCAATTTTTTTATGTACTTTCACAATAATGCAAACTACCTTTACATTTAGAAGAACACATCTGTGAATCATTGGAATCTTCTACAGACTTTTTTGTTTGTGTCGAAGGAACCTTCTCCATATTCTCCATCTACTTCCCATACCTCTCATATTCCCGTTCCTCC
The DNA here is from genome assembly GCF_943734685.1 of Anopheles coluzzii. NCBI lineage: Eukaryota > Metazoa > Arthropoda > Insecta > Diptera > Culicidae > Anopheles > Anopheles coluzzii. The sequence goes on along the minus strand of NC_064671.1, from coordinate 66,373,566 downwards.
CATATTCTCTGTTGTTGGAAATTCCCACCTTTATTCATCAGCACTGCCCTTCCGTATCTGGTCCACCGCCAAGATGACGCCTCCCTTGCGCGCCGTGCTTACAACCCCTTTACGTGCACACCCTGTCTCATTACGCAGATACGCTGTCGTGTTACGCGCGCAACGGGCTGGCTGGCGCGTATTGTTCGCGTACATACACACATCCGTTTGCTCAGCTGCGTGCGGCCGTATGTTGACCGAGCTGCTGCTGTTCAGCTGTTTTAACACTTGGCGCGAGCTGCTGTGTGCCCGACCCGTTTGTGTGTGGCATTGGAGGCTGCCAGGGTGTGTGGTGTCAAAGTGTTTAGCAACGCAGAATGCTACCCCATTGATAGTGCTTTGTTTGTGTACGCGCGGAAAGTGTGTGTGTGGCGGTAACTCGAAAGCACACCAACCAGGGCTCTTTTTGTCACCTTTGTCTCGCCAAGGTGACACAAGTGCGAGGTATTTTTACCAACGTTTTGGGAATGTTTTTATAAATAATTCGATGTGTATTTTCCTTGGTGAAGAATTTCCGCGTCCAGCGTTGAAGGCTAAACCACAGCAAAGCTTCACCGTGGGGATCCTAGACATTGCTGGGGAGGCATAGCATAGCAAAGCTTGTTCCACTTGTTTCCGTCTGTTTTGCTTCTACCGAGTGCGAATAACGAAGATTTAATGTGTATTCCCCCGGATCACTGACAGGGCCTGTCTGCTTGCTGGCAGTGCCCGCATTACTTTTTTCGGTCGGTTTTTTTTCATCTCTTGTTCGATCGTGTGTTGGCGCTGCTCTCACCATGATCACCACGTGCGCACACGCGGTAGATGCGTATCCGCATCCGTATCTTTCGGCGGAACCATGCTCTGGACAGTATCACGCGGCGGCCGAAATTGGTTCAGCGTTAGCCGTTTGCGAGGAACATTGTTCCTCGGGTATTTAAACATCGTCTAAGCGCAGATTTTGGCGTAGTTGTGTAGCATTATAACAAAAATGCTGCTGGAGCGAGCGTGTTGATTGGTTTTAAATGATGGAAGCATTCGGCGCGTAATTGGTTGGAGCCATGCCGGTGGCGGCAGCACAACAGCCCGATGATGGTGGACCAGCATCCTCTCCGTGCTGTGTTGGCCGTTCCACAATTCTTGCAGGCCAGGCGTCTTCCCGTTCGCCAGGCAAAGCTCCGGGCGGTGGAATAAATTATCACACGACCTTTGGTGTCCCCGTGCTGGTTCGCCGGGTCGGTGCCGGAGAGCGTGAAAGCAACGCTCTCAACCAGCATGGGCACAGTATCTCCAATCCACAATGCATTGGTACCATCTAACGGTTACGAAACGAATCCCTGAACACACACAAAAAGCCCGCGGTAGCATCATTGATCGCGACCGTTCAACTTGGTCAGGGAAAATGTGGGTGTGAGAAAATGCGTTGCTGCCAGCATTGTTTTCGATGTATTGATTAGTAGGCTTTTGGTTGTCATATAGATACATAAAGTTGGAAAGACTTTACAATGTATGTTGTAGTTCTTCATTTTCATTATGCACTAACAATTATGTCGGTTTATTGATGCTTGTTTAGCTTGATGCTTTGATTGATGATGAGCTTGATTGATGCTTGTTATATAACATGAATTGCTATTTACTTTTGTTACTTTTTTCTATGATGTTTTCTTTTATTGAATACCCGTCATGGTTTCAAGCCCCAAATAGACCGTGCCGCGATACGTAGGACTGACTATCCTGCTATAGGGGTAATCTAAAAGTCACTGAAAGCCAAGTCCGCTAGTGGGTACAGGCAGCCCTTGACCGACAACGGAGCCAAAAGAAGAAAAAGAAGAAGAAGAAGAAGAAGAAGAAGAAGAAGAAGAAGAAGAAGAAGAAGAAAACTATACAATTGAAGGTAATTCCAGGACTCGTCTACAGCTATTTAAAAAGAGCCTTAAGATAAATAAGATGATAAAACAATGAAATAATTGGTTCTAAAATTCAAGAGTAAATGTACAAATACCTAAAGATATGGAAAACGACTATTTCTTGCATGTAAAATGTACAAAGAGAACAAACAACAAAGCAAAACAATAATATTAAATAATAAAAATATGAAAGCTACAAATAGACAAAAACAGATTTGCGCTCTATAGTTCGAGTTCAAATCTATCTATCTAAAACGACAAGGGTAGTTATTTAGTTAGTTGAATTTTCTTTTTATGTTTTTATTAAAATATGTTTAATTCCATTAGTTTTATTTTTATTTTGTGTTGATAGTTTTTAATATATGCTATAAAACTATTTGTTTACTACTTTCTAGATATTTACTCAATCTATTTGAACTTTATTGGAATTTTCTTTTTATTTTGCTGTTAAATTTTTCCATCATACTGAAAAGAGCTATCCGAATAAAAGAAGCCACGGTATCTAATTTTGATTTTGATTCATAACAAAAACCAAAAAAATCCTGCTAAATCTTCCGATTGAACCGGAACGGCAGTTTACTGCAGGTGCCGCCACCGCAATCCAACCGAAATCGAATGGGTGGCCGAAACCCGAACTCGTAGCAGTGTGTCGCGTATCTTCTTCCGTGTGCAATTCGAATCCAAAAACCACCACGTATCGAATATTTGCGGTTGTTTCCATTCGAATCGGGGCGAACGGACACAGTGGCGAATGGCACTGCCCGAACGGAACGTCCTAAAATCAGTAAAAATAAGGAACACATTTCAACCCCTCCAGAAAAGACACAAAACGACAGAGAAAGAGAGAGAGAGTTAGAGAGGTAGAGAACAAAGCTAATGGGACCACATAAAGTCCGAAACATAACCATTTGTCGTAAAAAAAAACAACATTCGCTGGAAAAAAGGTGTCCGTTTATGTTCCATCGACGGTTTTATGTGGCACAGATTGATTCTATTGGTTTTGCCACAAACACAAACGGACACATGCATCAAACCTAAACACAAGAAGCATTCTCCCTCACTCCGCGGAACGTGCGTTCGTCATAAATATTGATCGTAAATTAAAAAGTTTTATTCCGCGATGCCTTTGCGCGCTTCAAAGGCACCAGCCCTTGACGATTGCGTGCGTTCCCGGGGAGCCATTTCGGGATGTAGGTCCTGTCACTTGGGCATGGGAGCGTGCGAGTGGGTTAACCGAATGGGTGGCATAAAAATCATAAATGTAAGGTGTCCCTTTTTTTGGCATTTCTGGGGGCAAAAGGGATCCCCGTTTTGAGCCAGAAAAATAGAAAATACGGAATCTATGTACACCTGCAGAAAACGGGACATCGTACACGAGTCCTCTCGTCATTGCTTTTACCGGCAAAACCGGCTACGTATCCTTTCGTGGGGGTTTTTCCCTTTTTGCTTGCTTTTATTGTGTGCCCGGTGTCCTTCCGGTATCACACACGCGGGGTCGGGCGCTTAGTAGTCGCGCAACCGAAAACAACTGTCATTTGCCATTGCCCTGGTGCGGTGGTTTATCGTGAAAAATTCCCCCCTGTGTGTGTGTGTCACCCATAGAAGACGGGTACGTAAACATATTTAGTACGATTCGCCTTCCCAACAGCAAAAAAAAGAACCCATCAAAAACATCAGCGAACAAGCTGAACCTAAAAAAACGCATACGCGAAAACCGAAACGAAACACAATCTGCCTGAAATGTCCTCATGCTGCCAACATGATTGTTAAATACCGCGGTTGATTTCATTCGAGTGTTTTTTTTTTTGGTGGGAGTCTGTGGGAGTCGGGGGAGTAATCTTTTTGTCCCCCCCCCCCTTGCACACACGTGGGGGGGATGGGGATGACACCCGAGGGTGGCCACAGGAAAATCGCGCGCGTTCAAAAAAAGAGAAACGCCGCGACGCGAACTATTTGCTGCACGCCCGCAGAAGGAAACCGTTTGCGCACACACACAGACAGAAGAAAACAGTGAGTAAGGGGGAGCAACCAAAAAAAAAACACACTCCGAATGCTGGAAAATCCCGCCAGGATGTGCAAGAAACTGTGGATCGGTGACGTGCGGAGCGAGTGAAGAGGAAGGAGCAAAAAGATGGAATTATAAAAACATGTCACAAACAGACGTAACATTTGGTTTTTAATCTAATTTCAACGCGCTTTTCCAACCGTCTGTGCCATCATTTCCACCACCGTTCCCTTCCGTTGCGTCCTCGCTTTCTGTGTGTTTGTATGTGTCGTATTTTTTATATCCTCTGCTCTCTCTCTCTCACTCTCCCTACTCATCGACATTCCTTTGTTTGTGCTGCAGCATGCCGGGCACACCGGCGGCAGTCAGCGTGGAAGCGGGGAAATATACTTTAGAAGGCGCGCGCGCTCCACATTCCCATTGGAAGATCCTTCACTAATTCCTCTTCTTTTGCACACGCACTGCATTCGAATTCAGCACTTCGGTGGTGCGTTTTGGAGCGATTTTTTTTCTTCTCCTTTCGGTTTGGTTGGTTTTTCGCGAACTTTATGTTTGCGTTGGGCAGGGATCCTGTTTGTTGTGCTCTTACCAGTGCATAAGGAAAGGTTCTGCACTTTCTGGCTGTTGTGTGGCTGCAGGGAGATGTGTGGCTGCAGGCGTTTGGGATATTGTGAGTTTGCGTGCATTGATTCGTGTTGCTTCGTTTTGTTTCTGCAGCTGCTGGGTGGACCGGTCACTGAGGAGATCTTTATGTGGCTACGACACCTTTCCGGAAAGGCCGAGAGTGAAAAGTAATTAATTTCATCCACCCACCTGCAAGGGACTGGCCGGGAATAATACAAGGAGTGCTAATTGTGAAGTGCTGTGGATCACTGTGGAAGATTTGTACAAAATGTTTGTTTACAGATGTAGCTAACGCAGGACTCCATCATGCAAAGGCATTATTTTGTGAGAATAACTTAAGTAATGAATTAAAAATGCTTGGGATAACAAAAGTAAAATAAAATAAAATATCAAATCATTTGTTGTAAAAATTTAAATATCCTACTAAACGTAAGATTCAAAGCTTTGACATTTGCAGTGTTGGGTACATCTGATTCAGATTCATGAATCTGACTGAATATTTGCAATGATTCTATGAATCTGAATCTCGGTGGAAAAGATTTATGATTCTCGAAAGATTCATGAATCTCAAAAGATGCATATATTGTAAAAGATTCACGAATCTCTTCGGACTCATGTATCTCCCAGGATTCATAGAGCTTGAGCTTCTTATTACAGGGTTTTCCAGGAGCTCACATAGCTGTGGGACACTTTATTGACTCGTTCTTACGTGAAATTAAATTAAAGTAATGGGAAGGGAACTCCATAACATTCTTGTTGGACAAATCCATTAGGTATTTCGAAGGAGCCTGTCTAAAAAGAGTGCCATAGAGTCCAATTTCCATGGTATGAAGTTCATTTTCCGTAAGAAAGAATCAAGGAAGTATCCCAAAACTATGAGAAGCCCTGGAAACCCCTGTATTCTTCTTCTTGGCGTAACAACCTTGCCAGCATGCCAGCCAATACAGGCTTTCGAGACTTATTGGCAAGTACCACGCAGCCGGATAGTTTATTTTGCAAAGAGGGGAGGAGGGCCCAATGCGAGGCTCGAACCCACGACCGGCATAATGTTAAGTCGGGCGAGTTAACCATTGTACAATGGGATCGCGCAAATTCAATTTTTTGAAAATCATATATCTCTAAACATTCATGAATCGCTGGAGATCTATAAATCTTAAAAGAATCATGTATCTTTGAAAATTCATGAATCTTGCGAGATTTATGAATCTTTGGAGAATCATAAATTCTTGGAGGTTTATGAATTTTTGGAGATTTACAAATCATTGAAGATTCGATTCGAGATTCGAATCACTCATTGCTGAAGATTCATATCAATGAATCTCAACGAAAGATTCATGAAACCCAACTCTATACATTTGCTGTACATTATGTTTTTTTCATGCAAATGCTCAAGTAGAACCTATTATCTTACTGCTGTATCTATGCTGTAGTAGTTTTACAAATAGTAGGTTTACAAATTGTATACTGAATAGTTTTACAAATTCAGATTAAAGATAAGAAAATAAAAAAAACGAGAAAATACAACAAATAGTCAAAGCCATTGAAAGTTATAATAAATGAAGAATTAAACTACATTAAACTAAAATTTGAACCAGTTTTTTTGCTGATGAAGTCTGAGATTCTGGATACTGAATTGATGTCAACATTTTATACAAAATCAATTGAGTTTAATCTGCAAGGATGGATTCATTTGACTAAAGTTGTAGTTAATAGATTTTTTTTTAATAACAATTTCTATCCCAATGTCATTCGCCATATTCTTAATCACGATCTATAGAGATTCAATAAAGTTAATCTATTAGTTAACCCAACGGACTATAAACGGTCATGTTTGTGCAATGAAATTATTGTTTTTTTATGATCTTTCATTTGTAACATAATCTGTCAGAACGGCGTTAATCCGTGAAGTGCAACACACTACAAAAAATCCCATTTTATATGGTTGTTTCCATTCATTTTGATTTGGTTTTATTGCAATACCTCACCACAGCACCAAGGACCAGTTAAGTTTTCCAATCTCACCCAGCAAACAAACTATGCTTATCGCACTGCGTGTGAAAGCACACGCATGTCAATTCGTTTTCGCCTCTATGCAAACACACTTTTATGTTATGGTCCTCCCCCCTTTTTTTGGCGTTTCGATCTCTTATCCTAAACGGAATTCTCTCGGTTTGTACGTTTAACCCGAAGCTGTGAAATGTGATGGAACTCATGGTTAAAAGATGTATCCCTTCAATCTATATAACCGCTTTTCGATGCAGTTCAGCATTAGAGCGTTCGTGTTTCCCACACCGAAACCGAACGCGTTCCCAGCCACTCGAGCATCCACTTACAGAAAATCATCTGTTGAATCTTACACAGTCTGGCAGGCTCCTTCTCTTTTTCTCTCTCAGCTCTCTCTCTCTCACAGGTCCATTTTCCCTTAACTACATCGTTTTCCCCCCGGGCTGTGCTCAAGTGCAAACACCAATGGCAAATGGCGTATCGTTTTGCAATCGTGCTTTTTGAAAAACTGCAGACCTCCTCCGAAAAAAAAAGAACGGGGACGGGAGTGTTTGGGTGAGCCAAAAACTACACAACTACTACGGTGGGCAGGACGATCGTTCGGAGCGGCAAAGTCTTAAAAGCCGTACTCGAAAAGATATTTAACCCGCGTCCCGAGATGGAAAGCAGAAAAGTAACGAGATAAGAAACAGTTGCATTCTTCACAAACGCGCTTTGGTTTGGTTTGCCGCCCGTCGGGTTTGTTTCTTTCGGTACGCATTGTTTTATGGTGCTGATGAGAAATCAACAAACCAAACATTTGTATGGATGAGTTCATTCATTCAGGGGGAAGAGAACTGCCGATAATTTGCTTCTTGCGATGCTTATTTTTGGCCTTTGCAATTCTTCACACTCGCCACACAACTATTTACGCACCATTATTACGTCAGGCGGCTTAAAGAGGTGTGGACGATATGTGCCTGTAGTGCGTTAGGAGTGGTGATGTTGTCCAGAAATTGTTGTTTTGATTTTGAGATGGACCTATTTGAAAGATAGAGTTATTGTTCTTATTTGATTAGCTGAAAAGATGTCTTGAAAACAAGAAGTTATTTTTACTACATTTATATAGTTTTTAGTACATTTTTAGCACATTAGTACATGCGTTGAAAAAGAAGCATTTTTCCCGGGACTATTTCTGCGAATACAAAAGTTGCACTAGCCGGTACGTGAAACGCGCCATATGGCTGCCGATAAGTAACTGACAGATTGAAAATCGCGCGCCACAAATGCGATCTTGTTCCCCAAATTCTCCTCTTCTCCTCTTCGCCTGTCTGGATGGATGAAGTGCTGGAAAAAGGGAAAACATTTTCCCCGTTCCTGCTTTCCCCTCATCCTTCATCAAAGATGGCCACTTTCGCTTCGTCAGCAGCAGCAGCAACAGCAGCAGCTGCGCGATTTTGCTCTCACAGTTAAATGCTTGCCGGTGCGATTGAAACAGCAGAGGGACAGGTTTTGCCACCACCCACCCCGCCCAACATTGGCAGGGAGGCAGCATTGATGTGGGGAGCACATACGCAAAGATGTGAGGGTGTGCAGCATATGGTCATATGTGTCACCCGCTTCAAATATGTTTATTTAGGTATTTTAATCATATGGTGTCAGAAGGAAGACAAACATTATTTCCTTTATCACTGCAGGACCGCATGGTGCGGCCGTACTAGCCCGGGCGCCATGTTTTTGTACCCTTCCTTCCTTCCTCTCAAACTCCTTCCCCTCCTCTACGTTCCAAACTGTCCTCCGAATCTTCACTGTGTCCATTCCGCTGCGGGGGCTGCGAATGGAGCAACATGTTTTATGGCGGGATGGCTCGGCTCGGAGGCACAATTTAACCGACATGGTACCATGGGCCCATCCTCTGCCGGGTCCTGTTTCTATTCCCTCATCCTCCATCCTCTGCCAGTGTCTTATTACAATTTTTCCATCAGAATCCTTTCCGTTTTTTTGTTGTTGTTGTTGGCAATGTCTACTGAAGGGGGATGGTTTGGGGATGGGTGAGCATGTGTAAAAAATGGCGATCTTGTTACCGGTCCTTCGTAAACATGATTGAGAAGCGAACATATGGAAGAACAGAAGAGTGTGAGAGACCTGTTCTGGAACGGTCACTGGGGGAGTGTGTGGACACTTTGTACAAGACATTGAACGAGAGCACTGGTTACATCATACAGTGTCATACTTGGGCTACTTGGACCGTCAGAGGACTCTACAGAGAAATTGGTTGACTTCAAGCAGTGTTCTTAAATGTTCAGTATTATTTTTTATAAATATGATCATATAAGTTAGTATTTATGGAAGTACAAATTTGATGGTTTAGAATTGATACTTGACAACTTCCTTCTCATATTGTATCATTTAAATCGCAATAAGGATGCTGCAACGATGCATCTCCAAGGTCCAGTCAAGCCAATATTGTAATGATTTCTTGAAACGATCCCAGTTGTGTCTAAAACAATAGAATTGTATTTGAGAATTTAAGTTGCATGGAACAACCATTAAATTCCCATTAAGAATTAAAGTCTTTGCAGTACAAACCTTGACACAAACTCGAAATCAAAGTGTGCAACAGGTAATGCGACACATTAACATACAAATCTAACACATTTTCAAGAAAAATCGGTCTTTAAAGGTGTATTGATTGAAAAATTATTATCTTTAATTCTTATCTTTAAGAGTCTATTCTTGTTGAGTTTCTATGTAAAAAGATGGGTATCCGAGGAACTCAATTTCTAGATGATCTAAGCTTCATCTCTACGATGTATCAGAGGCTACAACGAATCAAGCATTGAACTCAGGAATGAGTGCTCTGATTCTGAGAGCTACATAATTCCCTGAGCTGATGATGGATACACCTGTCCTATGGTTCTGAACTGCAAGAGCTCTGTCGTGAAAGTCATTTGGGATTTTCCATTATTGCGTTAGGCATTGTGGAAAATTGGACATACGTTTAAGAAACTTTAAAGACTTTCTGTAGCCATTTAAATCTCGTAGGCTTCAGCTCTAACCCGTAAAATCTTTGTAATTTTGATTTCTTAACTATGCTTGAAAGTATTCTTCATTAGATTCTTTGAGTTGTGATTAAAATAGTGTGTTGAATTAGTCATCTAAACTCTGGAAAGCTTAAGATCTTTGTCAGAAATTTACACTGAAATCAAACTGTTAACCAGAGCTGTGAGATTAAAGCAAACTCATCCTTCAGAAGCTTTCTGCTTCGTTTTTCTGTTGAAATCGTATCCACGAAGTTACTATAATGCCTTATTCATGCATATTTAAAGTTTAGTCTTGTGAGGAGAGCGATAATCATTTTGGTTTCAATTTATAAACCTACATAGAAGCTGTACTGTCTATTTCATAAACAGCTCTACCAACTACTCGCTTAACTGCATGATTATGCTTCACTTTGTAGAAAGATTAGAAACACTTGCAGCCACAGTGGGCCGCCCCAGTGTGCCCCGGTGGTCTGCACGGTAAATGCGTCCTCTCCCGGGCTTTTGCAACTGGCAGCAGGTAAACCTTCCTCCCGCTCACTCACCCCTGGTGAATGGCAAGCCAAACATGTGCGAGTTTGAGCGACAACGAAGAAAGAAGGCTGTTGAAATAAAAAAAGGATGGAATACCATATCACCCCACCCCTCTACAGCACACACACACACACTTGGGTACTGCTGCAACTTGGCTCTGATGCGTGTGTTGTTCCAGCACATGGTGAAGTGGCAGTATGTTGCATTAAAGTTTGCGTCCTCCTTTGCCCGCACACACCCGCCTGCTGTGCATCACTGCACACCATCGCCTTGTACCCAAGGAAGATGTGGGTGAAACACCATGAAACACACCCGCTTCACCCTCTTGCTATACCTCCGAAATCCGCGCACACACACACACAGACACAAGGATTAATAGTGGAGGAAAGGCCACTCTGTCCCTTTGGGTTGTCGTCAATCCATTAAAATCTTAGACGCACATGTGGAAATGGCGGGACGCTTTTCGAGTGGGACAGAGCGTGCTGGTCGGGTTGGACCATTACGAGAACGCAAGTGTTTGTGATGGCGGTTTGTTGTCGTTTGTTTTCGGAACGGATTGTGTAGCACTGGCGATGATGGTGGTGGCGTCGGTGGTATGCCAGTGATTGGGATTTAGTCGGTGGTGGACGCCTGGCCATTGCCCGGGGATGGTTTAGTGCTCCGAGATGAAATACATTATCGGCACGGCCGGCTGCTGCCCACCTGCAGGCGCGGTGGCGTTAGTGCAAACGGTTGGGAAACACACCCGAACACACGTGCGCAGTGGAAGTGGGGAAGAGTGGCGTTTCTTTCTTATCGAGATGTCGCAGGCAGCCCGCTTGTATCTGGTCGGTTGGGTATTTGTGTGCTGAGTGTGCACGATGGGGCTGATAGGTGGTTTTAACCTTCTTTAGAAGAACTTTTGTTGAGCCATTTTTTCCAACAACAATGGATGGATGGACGTGAACGTGTACGTTGATAAGATTTATATTTATATTTACCTTTAGTATGAAAATGACGAAAACAACACAGTGGTTTTTGCGACAAAAAATTAATTCAATCTACTTTTTTTATTATTATATTTAATGAACGTATTTTTCTGTTATTAAAACACAATTATTTTGTGTTTTTAAAAGAATGCAGAAAAACACAATTAATAATATTTAAAAAGGATTTAATTAAAAAAAATGTGTATAAAAGCCAACGAATGACTAATATTACAAAGTGACATTTGGGCTTCAACATATTTGTTTAGTTTGCTGTTTTTTGTTTCATTCCAAATGACTTATTCATTCTTTGTCTATTTGGAGGTTATTTATTTTTTGTTCATTTTTTAGTCTTTTGTGTGATAAATAATAAATTGCTTCCTTTTTAACATTTTTGATCCCTATGTTACTTTCTTCATTCCTTCATTTTCATGTTTTTGTAGTTTAACGCTCTTTTATCTTCTTTTTATGAACTTAATCGTTAAATTTATTATTCGTCAAACATTAACATTATGTTTCGATTGTTTGGAAATAAAAAAATATATTTTCTTGTAAGATGTAAGAAAATGACAATTTCAAACGTTTAGTTTTTTATTGCAAAGCAGTTTGTTAATTAAAAGCTATTCAATGTCATAATTACGTTTGAATATTTTAATTAAATTTTCAAAATTATATTGAAGGTAATAGAAGATTCGACTACAAGCGGAAGCGAATAACACCAGCAATGTTAAATAAAAAGCTGCCCAACCAATTGCCATTTAGTAAAACTCACCACACCGGCATTACCGCACGTGGTATTGAAGCAGCTGCCACTAGCTGACAGGTTGTGCTGACGCTGTTTTCTTCCCAAAAACCATCTGCTCAAATATAGTGTAGTTTGTATGATTAAAACCTTGTACGCTGTGTACTATCTCACATTTAAACTGGCATCTAGAAAATACGTGAACTAAAATCTATCTTCCTTGAAGGATGCTGCTTACCTTGAAACGTTGTACGGGGTTTCGTTTTTGAAAAAACGGCATGATGAAATACGGGTAAAAACAAGTGTCTTCCAGGGGTTGAGAGTTGAAGCAAAGCGATTTCAAACAAAACCCGGGGAAACCGAGCGTGTGTACAGATGCTGACGCGCTGGCATTCCAAAACATGCCGGTCCCGCACGGAATGGTCCCGCGAAGGCCGATGGTTGTGATTTGTTTTCCATCGTGCTTCCCCTTTCCGTTTTGTTAACATAGTTTCTCCCTTTCGTCTTTCGGCACTCTGGTGTGCCACATTATGAGGGTGAACCAGTAATCCTTCCCTATCCCAGCGACCGCTCGGCGAAAAAGGTAGATTGCAGATTGCAGAATGTCTTGCAGTGTCTGCCAACCGCCCCTCCCCCCACGAAAACGACGAGGGTTAAGGGCACGCCGTCTGCAGAAAACTGTTGCTTGGTGCTAAGGCAAACTTTTTCCTCAACGCCCCTGCCCGTGCTCGGAGACGGTGAATGCTGCTTGCGTGATGTCTGGCCAGCATCACGGACAGCAGCGTGGCTGCTGATGACGGTGATGGGAAATTATACCGCCCTCTTCGTTTGCATGAAAAAGTTTCCCTAAAATGCAACACACATACACACACACAAGCCCATGCACTCCCTCTAATCGTTCTCTGCTCGTCTTGTGTGCCTTTGTCACCGGGGTTTCGAGTGTCGAATTCATCTGCACCTTGCGAGATCTCACACGGGCTGCTGCTGCTGCTGCTCGAAGAAGGGTCGGAAAATGTCACCGACACTGGTGGCAAGATGGGCCGAGCCTCGTCTCTCCCGTTTCCCAAGGTGGTTTCCCAGAGTAGGGACTGGGTAGGTGGGGTATTGGTTCCGACAGAGGCGTGTGAGTGTTTTTGATTTCTTTTGTTTGTGTCAGCAGATAGCATTTAGCGCTGGTTAGCGCGAATGAATTTCGTTTCGTTTTTGATAGCACTTTGTTGAGTGTATTTGTGTGAGTGTGTGTGTGCGGTAAGATTCATCGTCTAATACTTTCGTCTTTGATCGCTGATAGAAGCACCGCATGGAGATTGTTGTGTCAATGTGCTGCGTTTATAGCACCGCCTCACACATCGGTTTCCGTAGTGTAGCGGTTATCACGTCTGCTTCACACGCAGAAGGTCCCCGGTTCGAACCCGGGCGGAAACAGAGAGAAATATTGTCATTTTACTTTTTACTCTTCTATGATTTGTTAGATTTTATTGATAGCTGTGAAGCTATTATAATGTTTCTTGTTTTAAATAACATAATGCTACATACACTGATGGATTTAAAAATACGTATTTTTCTGATAATTTATATACCTACTTATAAAATTATTTAATGTAAATTTGATAAAAAGTTGTAAAATTTTAAAAATTGCTCTCCTAATCTTTGTATTAAATATAATTAAATATAATATAATTTAAAATAAATCACTTACGACATTCAAGTCGATGAAAGAAGATTCTGATGAATGCCACTGTTCCAAGTAATTGAAGTACAGTGAAACCTGGCTATGAGAGAATTTGAAGAGCCAGATAAAATCTATCGTTAACTGAGTTTGTGTCCGATACAGTAACCATAGCATAAATAATCATTTAAAATTAATTTTATATGCTTTCAAGGTGGTCTCTATTAGAAGAATCTCACAAAACCTAAGTAAAGGGTAGTTAACAATTAATTTCGAAAATGTATGCTCTCGCATAAATTGTTATTAGTTGTAAAAAGTAGTTTTTATTTGTTATGAGTTGTTTGTGTAAAGAGAAGTAAATAAATAACGCTGAAATAACACAATCTCATTGTTGAACAATGAAGGATTGAAATTGAATGTTATCTTTAATTAATTAGCAATTTGCATATCTCCAGGCGTATTTTATGCGCTTGTAGTACTGCAATGGGTACGACAAAATGTGCTTTTGATAAGCAATTTCTATTATAATAACAAACGTTTTATTATAAATACTTCTTTCAAACAATCCTCATTAAACACAAGTTTAAGAACTTATTTAAAATATACCCTTAGCCCAAGAAATTGGCTAAATTGAAGTTTCAACCCATTTCTAAAACATTGCCATCAACCCGCAGCTCATGTCCACTGTTGGGTCAACATTCGTGGGTGATTAGTGCCCATATTAAGTCCGCTCACAGTACCCACCAAAAGGGGGGCCAAATTTTGTTTTTCTTCCCCAACAATCGACGACAAACGATGATGGTGGTCCGGCCATTGTGCATTGTGTGGCACCGGTAATAGAATCGGTCATCTAAGTGCAGCCAGTGGGTGCATTCGTGAGTTCGAGAATCGCATGTTTCCGCTTGTTGTTTTTGCCTGCCCATGAGCATCGGACGGCCGGGAAATGCGGGAATCGTCTGCGTTTGATGGCGAGAAGTGATGGTTGAAGCCTGTGCCTGATTGTGGGTGTTGCGTTACCCCCGCCACTGCTAACAACGGAAAGGAGGAAAAAAACAGTACATAAAGCGGGTAAAGGAAGCCACGAGTTCGACTGGTTTCGACGGGCTGCCAGCGCCAAGCGGGTGCGCTCGCGCGATGTGGGCCGAAGTTTTCGATTTCTGCCGTTGATGTATGTGATGTTTGGTTGTTTTGATTTTTTTTTCACCCACATCCTTCATGTTGCACGGGTTCTATGTCTGTGTGTGTGTGTTTTTTTCTTCGCCCGTTTGACTCCCGCACAAAATGAGTTGTACCGAAGGCGAATTCCAATCGCTCGCCGCCCGTCGTACCTATCGGAATGGAGTTTCCTTGCCGGCGGTGACGAATTTCCATCGGATCAAGATCATGTTCTGCAACCAACGGGCTTACCCAGCACTGTTTGGGTCTATTATTTTTTGTGTGTGAGCCTGGTACCCACCCCGGTCGGCTCATTGACGGGCAGTTTGTGCTGCATCGAGTGCGCCTGCTGTCGTCAGGTTTCCATCATCAGCCGCATAAGGCAGCCGATTTTCTCGCACCTAGTCGTCGGCCGGGTCGGCCCGGGGACGTCAACTGCAAGAAGAGCCAGGTCAACGTCAAACGTCGGCAACAGCAAAATTGATTGTACCGAACTTCGGAACAGTGATCAATCATGAGCACTATGCACCACACAAACACACACACACACACTCTCTTTCTCGGTGCGGAGTTCTTGTGGGGTAACTGGGAAGAAACAAACCCGGGGTGGGAAAAAACACTGGTCCCAAACCACTTTTTCTTTCCGTGGTGTTCCGTGCAGTTCGAATTTTGCTTTCCGTTTCGATGCAGCTGGAAAAATACCCTTACTCACACACACACACAAATACTCTGACACAGGTGCGACCCACAGGGTTGCGCTAAAAGAAAATGTCGACCAGCGCGTGTCGAGACTGTTGATTGAACTTCGAAATGTGCGATTGATTGAGTGAGTAGTCCCGGACGGCGGACGGAAGGATAGGGGCGCAGCACCAAAAAGCAACCCGGAAATCATTTTCAGCATTGCTACGACCGGTGGCCCCCCCGGTTGGGGTTGGGGTGAATTGTTTTCCCAAAGGGAGCGGTGAAATTGCGATGGAGAGTTGATTCTCATTTTGCTTGGTTTCGAAAGGGGCGATTCGGTTTTTTTGTTGCTTCCTTTTTTTGCAAATCGTTTCTTGAGTCATAAGCGTTTCCGGTCCGATATGTCATGCGATTGATGTTGTGCCCTTTTTTGAACGGGGAGCGTGGGCCGTTTTTTGTTTGTTTGTTTGTTTGCATATTTGGTTCGGTACAAAAGGATCGGTATCGGAGAAGGTTTAATTAACGAACAATCATTTGGAGCAGAATGGCCCCGGGAGGAAAATCGTTCCACAGCGAGGATACGATTGATGGTGAATCGTTTGCCGGTGGCAGTTGGAGATGACAATGTCCTGATAATGACAAAAATGCGGCTTTTTAAACAATGTTGGATGAAATATGTTCACAATGAGAACTTTTCCAAATTATTGATCGAATCAATAATTGATACTAAAATTGTATAGAGAATATGAATGGCAGGTGTTCTTGCAGCTCTCTTATTTTTATTTTAAAAGTAAATAAAATTTCGATAAAAGTAACAAGTTTGTTACACGCAGTTATATAGAACAAACCAGCAACATTTCAGCAGAATAAAAAGCAACGATTTAGTAAAAGTAAACTTGAAACATACAAACTTGGGATGGTTCGATTGTTTGTTTTTAAAACGCAAACAAATATGAAAATATATGCAAGCGAACAAACAAAATAGACAAACAGTAAAACCTGATAAAAAGTAAATGAGTAAAACCTGATTAAAAAGAATGCAAAAATGAAATGAAAATGATAAACATAACAAACAAGCAACATTTATGTAGAACACAGAACAATAGTTTAGAAAAACTGAACAAAACATGTTTTACTTAGTAAAACTCAAAATTAATAATTAAAACATTAAAAATTAATAGGAAAAGATCGAATGCTAATGACAAAAATGGATATGCTGTTTATAATTTGGCTATAATGCTTAAAAACACGTTTTGTAACGCACTTAAAAATGCCTCAAAAACGTGTGGTTAATTTCATTGCTCTTTTCATTAAAATTTAATTATAATGGTAGATGTGAGTAATGAAATAAACCTCACGTTTTTAAGGCATTTTATAATGCATTAAAAACGTGTTTGAAAGTATTTTTCTTTTTTTTTGTGTTTCTTATCTAATTGCTTCTGATATTTCGTTAATCAAACACATCCTACTATGTACACGTATCACCAGACATTGAACCGTTTATAACTTTACACTTATAGTTTCCTGAATATGGTTAATTGAATTAATTCAAGTGCATTACGCCAAATTCAACGAGAAGAGAGAAAGATAAACAACATTTCAGAAATACATAAAAATGCACCTTAGCAACGGATAGACACAGGAGAGAAAGCAATGTAAATGCGTTAGGTGTATTTAAGAGAGTTAGTGAGAATAATAGTAAGCGATTTCACAGAAAAACGTGTAATATTAATAATAAATGGTGTTATCTTGCCGAGGTTTCGAAAGCTAATGTTTATTCTCTGTCAAATTCAAAATTCTACTAATATTTCTTATTTACAATCGGACTTTTAAATCCTATGTGTAGTAATTATCCTAGTGGTCCTAATTCTAAATGTGGAATGCGAATTGCCTACCGTAAGGCGTCAACAATGTTGTTGCTGATGGCCATGTCTAGAAATGTTTTTTATGTTTCTTGTTTGTCCTGATTTCTCGACTTGTTTTATCGTTATTATAAAGCGAAAAGTGTTAGTGTGTTTAGCATCGTAAATGAGGTATTTTTCAATAATTTATCCTTTCCTACATTACTAAAGCATACCATTTACTTAAAACCTGTAAAAACCTTATCCGAACATTCACTTTCCCCTAACAGTGAGCCTATTAGAATTCCATTTTCTGAGCCTAATCTGCTCAAAACACTCTCTCATACATGCATAAGCTCACACTTTTCAAGCAATTTATCTGCTATTTTATGGTTATGATTATCGCCTAATAAAAGCACACCTTTAGCGAAAACCTTTCCCCCTTCTAATCGTGACGCCGGCCCAACAGGTGTAGCGTATAATTAACTCCCGCACCAGACTGTACCTGACCTGAGCGGCGAAACAACCGTGCGAACAAAGCAAAAAAAAACATCTTTACACCTGTTTGTTTGAAGCACAGTGAAACAAAAACTCAAAGCTTTTGCGTGTGAGAGGTTGGCGCTTCAATTGCGCTTCACGGAAACTCTCCTTTACCCCCGCGGTTGGCCTGGTTGGCTCAATAATCCGTGTCACATAAATAACCATTCGATAAAGTTAACCGTGCGCACGTTTTAACTAACCCTCGCCGCTTCGAGGTGCGTGTGTGTGTACATGAGCGCAGGGAAAGCGATCGCTGTCATCTTGCAATCCGAAGGATCGGGCAGGAGCCAGCAAAAAAAAAGCTGGCAAAGCTTACCCTCGCTTTCTTAGTTGAGCTCAACCCGGAAGCGGGCAGCATGGTACCAACTGGTATCGCACCAACGCGACCCGAGAAGTCGGCCGCACCGACCGTGCTGCGGCAGTTAATTGAAATTTTAAATTAAAACTTATCAATTCCAATAAATTGTACACTCCTTGGTTCTGTCCCAGCCAGCCCCCTGCGCCAGGACATAAATTGCAACCTTGTCTGCCTTGGTGGTGGTGGTGGGCATGGTGTAACATTGATTCAATTTGAATGAAAAACTCCCCAACTGTCGACGGCAGAACGCGGCAAACGGCTTTCTTCCAAACGGCTCCAATTTCTTAGAGGGAAATCGTTCTTGCATGCTTGGAGGTTTCATTCTACTTCCGAGCTTATCGACCACCTTCGGTGTCGGCGCGTATTGGACGCCCTTCGATTGAGTGCCACATGTTAACTAGTGCTGGCTCGTAGTAGCTCTCGAAAGGAGACCTCAAACTGTCACCAATGGACAGCCCTGCCATGAAGAGTAGGAACATTTCGTGTACAACCAACTTGAGAGTGTGTTTCAAGGTACTTCTCTTCGCAAAAAAATGGTGTCCACCGAAAGTGGGAAACAGTAAAAAGACACATGATTCATTCGTGGCACCATTGCGGGAATCAATTTCTTTTCCGCACCTCTTTTTTGTTGCTCTACATCCACACGAACTCTACCCGATTGAGTCGGTTGTAAGGGTATGTCCGGGGGGGCCTGGCAATCGTTACAATGTGCTGCAATTTCAAATGTGGGCCTGAGCGGGAATCCGCCTTTCACACAAACCGTGCGCGCGGCTTCCGACGACGACGACGACCAGCCGAGCGATGAAGTGTACAAAAATAAATAAAAACTCAAACTAATGTCGAACGGCAGCAGTTGGCAAGCAGCCGTTCGGTGCTGTGGGAAGTGATTCTGGAGAGGGTTTGAAATGGTTGAAGCAAAATTGAACCCCCACTGTGTGTTGATCGTAGCAGGAGGAGAAAGGGAAACAACGGAAAAGAAAAACTGCTGAGCCTGAACTTAGGAAAGCCCCCGTTGGTGGAAGCGGAAGCGCTCGGGCCAATTTAATTGAGTCGGCAAAATTCTTGTTTCTCTCTCGAATGGACTGAAATGAAAGCTCATTTTGTACGATTATTTATTTTTATCAGCGAACAACAATTTACGGCTTGATGTGTTTTGTTTTTTGTTGTATTTGATGGTGTACAGTAGTTTTTGTATCTTTTGTTTGCTAATTCATACATATTAAGACATTTTCATATCTTTTTCGATTATTTTTCTTTTTTCATAATGTTTTTAATTTGTTTCGTTTACTAGTTTTATTTAATTTTTGTTGTTGATTTCTGCTTGTTTCCTGTATACAATGTAAAGTTTATGTATATTTTACCATTTAATGCTTTCGTATGTTATTTCTGTTTTATTTTTTAATATTTCTCTGTGTATGTTGTTTTATTTTGTTCTTGTTTTATCATCTTTTGTTATTTTCTTTACAATGCTTTTTTATTAATTATTTACATGGGATTTTTATTTTTTTCTTGCGTCATTCCTATTCATTCACGTTTTTTCGAAGCTATTTCTCTTTTGTGAGTTAACATATTTATTTATCTATTTATCTATTTATTTATCTACTGTTGTCGTTTGAAAGTATTAAATTTATATTGGAAAAGTACTATTGCAACATAAATTCTTCAACAAAATCATGCTAATTCTAAAATTTTAACATCAAAATCACAGCAAAGCATTTCGCAACTGGAATGCGGTTCAATCGAATGGGAGGATGCTGGTGGAGGTGCGGTGCAAAACGGGGAAGGAAAAATCATTCCGACCATCCGCTTCGAATCACATAAATTTACTACCCGGCCCCGAATCGGCTCTCCACATTTGGCTTTGTGCAAAAAGGGAAACTTTCGTTATTAGTTTGAACGTTAAAAGAATCCATTTTTTCTACCCCCTCCCCTCTACACCTTGCACCCTCTCGTCGACCTTGTTCCCCATGAACATTGGCACAACTACGCGCTCGCCATGCGCGCTGCCACTTCCGTCATTTTATTTACCTTCAACTGCACCAACTGGCAAAAAGTGCCACCGAGGGAAGAGGCACCAGCTTGAACTGTCGTCATCATCGATGTATTTCTGACCCGCGCGGCACACCGACTCAACCCCGGCGTGTATGTTGAGGGAGTCATTTCGCTTCCGGAAATGGAGGGTTTTTCGAATTTTTAACCAAAGCGAGAGAGCGAGAGAGCAAGAGTGAGAGCAGCATTCCGAAACCGGGCAGAACTTCCGACACAGAAGGCAACAGCGGCACAAACCAGCGGGCACGCCGGCATTAATTCTTTCAGTCACAGCTGTTTCCGTCCCATGCAAAACGGAGTTTTCCTTTACCGAGTGCCGAGAAGAGCCGCTCACTTGCCCAAGAAGTCGCTCGGCTCTCGCATCTCGCCCCCTGGAAGGTCCGTTTTTGTTGCAGTGGTAGCAGAGGCAGCTCGCTACAACCCGGTGCCCGGTGGGTGTCTTTGGGAATGGGGACATCGCCGTCGGTCGACGGGCATGGGATCGAACATGACTTGCTCCCCCCCCCCCCTGGTGGGTGGGTGGAGAATGGGTGGACTTGGTACTGCTCCGAAAAGGGAACAGGACACCGCCGAGCGAAGGAGGATTGTGTGTTTTCTCGGTTTTGCCTGCAGCTGGTGTCATCGTGCGCCGACAGGTTTCGAAGATGATTACCGGAATACTCTTTCCCAGACACACACACACCAGCATGGGTACGGAGTACGGAACAGAGGTACGCGCCATGATCCGAAACCAAACACGGACGCCGGTCTAATGGACCATTTCCGTCTCGGACGGATTTCTGTGTCCCGCACGTGCTACGTGCGCATTTTCGGGGGCTTTTAGCCCGAATCCTAAACGGAACGGTTGACCAACCGGACCGCGGTACCCAAAGGGGACCCAAAACGGGCGACATGCGTTTCGGTCCAACCGGTCCCACTGGTGCAACATTTGCGGTTTATGCGAAACTCTCAGACAGATTGCTCTACGGAGGGCGTCGTCGTCGTGGTCGTTGCTGCTGTTGCTGAGACGATCGCCACTGCACTGCCGTGCTCGTCTGAGGGGCAATTATGGAACATGTTTCGGTTTGTGTGTGTGTGTGTTTGGCTGACGGCTAAACGGCTTGCCTCGTTTCAATCTGCAGCTGAAATTGTGTCATCGGGGCTGTTACACTTCTTGGTAGAGGTTTGGCAAAAAATAAATAAAATAAAACGAAGATATAATTGAAATTTTCAAATGAAAAAATGAAAAAAGGAGTGATAACTGTGCTCTAGAGGCTGTAATAGAGATGTATACGGTACAATAATGTGTACAGTGAATTTTCTTAGGTTTTTTTAAATGTGTTTGAAGCTATTCTTTGTCTTATGCAGTATAGTGTATTTTTCCGTATTCTTCAAGTATTATTTTATTAAGATATCCTAATTTATTAATTTCAGGCGGCAAAACTGAATTTTGTAATAATTTAAGGGATTTGCGGTCTTGTGATAATTTGCAAAACACTGTAAGGGCTATCTATGAAATACGCTACATATAGAGTTAGAAATATTTCCTCATTAGTGTAGCTTTCCTGGAATGAGCTCTGTAGAAATTTGTTTATTACAAGGGTCTCCAAACTACGGCCACGGCTCGAGTGCCTATAATGCGGTCCGTGATGATTTGTGAAGACTAAAATAAAAAAAATATTTGTTTTGATTATTTTACTTTTTGGTTCACATTTTAAGGTTACAATATCGCTTCAATAATAGAAAACTGTACAATGTTGATTCATTCAGTTCGTATTTTCTCATTAAAAGAAGATTTGAACGTTCGTCTACTAGCTAAAGGTGACAAAAATGGTTCTCTACAACGATATTTGAGAAGCAATGCGGCCCGTGAAGTGAAAAGTTTGGAGACCCCTGGTTTAGTATCTCGTTTGATTAAAAATCAATGCCGAATTTTATTCTATTGAAAACAATGTATTCTAGGTTGCGTGAATGCAGCGTTAGACCCCACTTCCCTCGCTATAAAACAATCGAGACAAGTATAACGCCGCGCCGGAAAAGTAGTAGTCATACCTCATGCAACAAAAGTGGTACGTAATTTATGGATGGCGTTCTTAGATCTTCTTTTCACTATTCGTTTGAATTTGGCATTGCACCTTTCATCCTCGTACAAGGCAAGAGCAACAGAGCGATACAGAGAGTGAGTATGTGTGTGTGAGAGAGGTAGAGAAAGTGTGAGAGAGAGGAGATATGTATAGAGAAATGGTTTCATATCGTCATAATTTCTATGGATTTGGGATTTGATCTCTCATCCTAGCCTATAGTAGTTCGGAGCAAAGCACATGATACTATTTAACAAGATTGAGTCTAGTTGGTTTTTGCGCTTCTTAAGCTATCTAACCATTTTGTTTAAACTATTGATTGATGCTTTTAGTAACGATGAACGCTCTATAGTATTAATGGAAATTTACTAACCATATCTAATACAGTGGAGCGCTGTTTATACGAGCTCATCGGAATTAGACCTCGCACGGATATGCGATTAAGATGGAAATAAATCAAATGATACATTTATTCTTTAATTCCTGTATTTTTTAATTTATTTTATGTCACAATAACAATTACCCAATTTTTAATAACTTCATGTTGTTCCAATGAGAATATTTGAAATGTGTCATGAATTATATTGTTTTTTGTTATGCCAATGTGCTCTGATAACCGTTTTATAAATAACCTCCTTATAAGGCAATGTCACCTTTGTATTGAACTGTCATTTCTAAACAGCCCGGATAAAAGGAACTCGGATATATAGCGCTTCACTGTACATCTAACACAAAACTTTTCCAGAATACATTTTATTATATTCACTTTCAACCACAATTGTACTGCTTCCACCGGATAATTTCCCCCCTTTAAGTACCATTGCTCGGCCCTGTAATCCATACCGCCAAAATACTCTTCCCCTTTGCCTCATTTATTTCCAATCGTCATATCTTGCACCGAAACGGGCAGGAGACTTTTCCACTGCCAATAAATCTCCACCGAGAGCTGTCAAACAGCTGGGAACTGGCTGCTTTCGTTTCGTTCACTGATAAGCACCATCAAACGCACACACACATACACACACACACACTGAGCCAAGCGCCGATTAAGATGGCCTTTTCCATTGGACTCCGTTCTCCGCATTCACTCCTTCGGAGGGCACAGCTGATTTGGATTTGATTTGGAAAAGAGTCGGTAATCCCCATTCACTTGAGAGTGGGATATTTCGGCTCGTACGGGCCATTTTCGGGAGTTTTGTGCGTCCCTCAGGTGCGTTCCGTTCTGCGGAACCACCACAGACCGATGATGACAAGTTTGGCGTACGGTACGGTACAGATAAGGCGTTTGAGCGGAGGGTGTGTTGTACTAGCCCGGCTCATTTTGGACGTACCTCGCGAGGGCTTGTCTGGGATTAAATCCCTGGGCAGCAAATATTTGCTACTTACAAAACCCCAAACGTAGCCCGTAGATGTGGGAGATACTAGCAATGGGGAGCCTTTTTTCCTCCCGCATCGGTTGGTAGAAAGGCGACGCGAGGGGGAAATAGAACAGAATCCATCGTCGATGATGCTAATGCATGGGTTTTGGGGAAGGATTTTTTGTGTATTTTTGGATCGAGGAATGGGACCGGATGGAGCTCTGGTGGTCCAATGTCGATGGATTAGGACATAATGGATGAAGAGAGAGAGAGAGAGAGAGAGAGAGAGAGAGAGAGAGAGAGAGAGAGAGAGAGAAAGCGAGAGAAAGAGAGCAATCCATCCTCGGCTCTTAGAGGCGGCTTAGAGTGGATGGGTGGCTGGGAGGACCAACCACCAAAGCTGGCAGCAAATGTGTTCCACCAGCTCGAAAAACTTCCACCAACACACCATTTCAATCCATTAATATTGTGTATGTGTATGTGTGTGGAGCTCTCGTGTAAATGGGCGAAGGTGAGGAGAGACCGGAAATGTGTGTATGTGTATGTGAAACCCTTGAAGTAAAGGTACAAGGTGCGGGAAAACCGAGAAGCAAGTAGAAGGAAGTGCGGGAAACACGAAACGCGCCGCAAAACGGATCAGGTGGGCATGCGAACCGCATCGGAAAATGCTGCTGCTGTTGCTGCTGCCGGGGAAAATGCGACCAAGTGGGGCCCATATGTTCTATCTGTCAAAAACTTATGAAGAACGATATTTTAATATAGGTTATGTTGTGCTCAAGCTGGCTCGCTGCGCTGGCGAACTGGCTGGCTTCGGTTGGTCTTTAGTTTTCTTCTCCACCTTTTTTGTCTTGGTCTTTTTATCATTGTCCCTTTCCTGCCGTCGTTCTAGAGCGTGCCGATGCTGGTATTAGCCGAGTGCGGGTTTTTGCAAGCGCATAAGGTGTGTGCGCCAGCATCTCGCCAAGCAACTGTTGTACGACAAGCTCACACACGGGCTTCACGGGCAGCGAGGCTAATCCACCATTTTCCCTCCAATTTTACGACGGTACAACATAATGCACTCTGTCTAGAGAGACGGAGAGAGAGAGAGACAGAAGCTTCTTTTTACCTCCCCTCAGGAGGAATGGAACAACAATGTTCCAGCGAATCGTTTGTGTACCGGGCTTGGCACAGATTTGGCCGCGTGGGAATGGTGCAAAGGGACTCACACCAAAACCTCCCCACCCGTTCGTCTAATCGTTTGCTTTGTTCGCAACGGCACCCGTCGGGTTGGTATTTTTATAAATCGATTTGCCCCGTCGGCGCTTGCTGCAGGTGTAAATTGCAGGCCGCAACTGCAAACTTGCGCTGGCAGGTGCAGCAGGTGTGCAACTTTCTGTGCAAAGCCGCAAGGAAACTTTATTTAGTTTCACCCCCTCAACGGGGATGCTCTCTCTCTCTTCCCTGCTTTCCGATCAGTTTGTAGTTACGAAGTGGAAGGTGGCAATCGTTTGCTTGTTCGATATTTGAATCGAGGCATTTATATTTTCACAGGGTTGTTGACCTTTTTATCTTCAAAATAGTGATTTTTCACATTTCGGTAGAAGGGAAAAGAAATAGCTGGAATTAAATTATGTTTTTTTTTTAACATTGAGTCTTCAAAACCGATATAAGGGGTTTTTAATTTAAAAAAATAATGGAAAAATAATATACTTAGTATCAAAATGGTTGATCATTTTGGGCAAGTATTTATTTTTATCAGTTTTAGTGAAAGTATAATAAAACAGAACATTTTGTTTATTTATTTGTATTTCCAATTCATCAGGGTGTTGAAATATCGTTAAAATACCTACCCAGTATTTTTAAGCTGCTAAAGTACTCTGCATAAATATATAAAACTTAATTTGAAAATAAATTGAATGCACTATAAGTTTTATACACGACGATTTTTCTTCCAATCTTACTAAAATTGTTTACTTATGAGCTTTATTTCAGCATTGCGCCTACATCTAGGCAATCGATGCTATTTATTATATCAAGCAATGCAGACGACCACTTGAACGTTGAAAACGTCATTTGGTCCTTCGAACCGGATCGCTTTAAATAAGTCGTTTGGAGGTTGTACAGAATTCCGCACATTTCTGAACAGATTCACACAATTTATATCTCAAATTCAAATTAAAAAAGTAGCAGAAAAGTTGCATTAATTACATACATAGTTGTAGCATTAGTCCCCAAATGCCCACAAATTAGCGTATGACACTGGGAAAATCGGTGTGATGGCGTGCAGGTGTTGTTTTTCCATTCCTCATTTTCCCACTACTCTACCTCCTGCCTGCATTGCAAGCAAACTCGAGGCTTCAAAAGTGGGCGCGCCGCACCCACAGTAGTAAGCGATGAGCCTGAAGTACAACCACAAAACAGGGAAAGAAAACAGCACGCTCCTTGCCCTCCCTGACGGACACTACACCGTGTTCGTGTGCTGCTGTGACGCGCGCCGTGTGCTAAATGTGTATTTTCCCTACCCCATTCCTCACGGGACGCAAAACAGCTGGGCCTGTGTGTAGCAATGGCTGGAAGCAAATGGTTTGATTTGATTTTGACGGTTTTCCGTTTTGTGCCATCGCTTTCCGCAGCTGTGCTCTACTGTTTTTGTTTTTCTTTCGCTGGCTGTGACGTTCAAGGGGGTTGCTGTGTTTCTAGCTTTTTCTTCTTCCACCCGTCCGTTTGTTTTTGTGTTCAACACAGTCTGCTCCAGTGTGCGCGTCTCAGTTCCGGGCCCCGTGTGCCGGCTGCTGGTGAACTGCCGAAACTGCCGAAAACAATCGCAACCGGAGTTCGGGCACTGCCTCCTGCCTTTCCCGGACCCCGCAGCGTCCGGGGATCCCGTTCATTTCCATCCAATGGTAAAACGTGTCGATGACAGTTTTTCTAATTGGAAAAAGGGGTTGAATGTCAATTTAATCGTTTGACCAAGCCAGAAGTCTGGGACTGTTTGTATTTTTTTTGTTTGCTTTGTGCGCTCGTAGTGGGCTTGCGAAGAAAGCTGTCGAAGGTGTAGGGCAAAAAATAAAGCAAAACGAGCCGAACCGAGTGTGGCGAAACAAGGGCAAACATACACATACACATAGCGAATGGGCAAACGAAACACGGCCAGTAGTCGGCACCAGGCCAGTGTGGGAATGGCAAACGCAAACATTTGTCAGGCCTGGGAAAGACGGAATACAACGAAAATATAACGACGGTGAATGAAAAATGGTAAGCCGGCAAAGCACAGCCGGTGCGGGAAGGGGGTGGAAAATTCGCACAACTGTTTCAGCGCGGGCCGCCCGCAAGAGGAACGTCAGCACCTGCGGGCCACTGTAGCAGACGTGACGCGTCATTATGGCGCAACCGAAATGGAAAATGTGTTGCATTAATCAATCACTGATGAAGAAAAAAGCAAGGCAACGGGAGGGCGGCAGTTGGAAAGGCGGAGGAAGGCTGAGTGCTAGCGCAACACCTGGTGTTGATAACGCGCAGTGGGAAAGCTGCCAGTAAATGATGTTGTCTAAATTTTCCCCCTTTTGTGGCGCTTGTAGTCGTCTCGTCGGAACGAACATCGATTAGAATTGGATGTTATACATCAGCCCATTACTCTATTAGATGGGAAGAAGTTCGAGCGAAGCGTCTGCTTTCTTTTGCTTGGGGTACTTACCGTCTTTTTTCGATCAATGTGTACCATAAATGATATGTTTTTAGCGTACCTTACATATGTTAAGGGTATCTTAAAGTGTTTATGTTATGTCAAATAGTACATCTCTTTTGCAACGTTAGAGACTAGCAATAATTTCAAGGATGATTGCATAATTTTTATAAATAAAATGTATGCCTGGTGGGTGACAGTTATAATATGGACGATTCTGTCAATGACCCTAATAATCAAATAAAATGACTTCTTTTGCATACCTGTAGGCGCTTACGAGGCAGTTATCAGACACTTTTTTTATTAAGTATACTTTTAGGCGCTCAGAAAAGGTCAATATGGGAGTTTTTTTTAATTATAAGATATAAACATTTATGGTTTTAAAAACCTTTAGGCAATTACATAGAACCTGTAAGAACCGGTTGTAGACCTAACAAGCAACAAAAACCATTAATTCTGCATACCTTCAGGCACTGTAAAAATGTATGTGAGAATGAGAAAGGAGCCGGTCTCGTAGTCCAGTCGTCAACTCGTACGACTTAACAACATGCCCGTCATGGGTTCAATCCCCAAATAGACCGCGCCGCCATACGTAGGACTGACTATCCTGCTATGGGGGGGAATTAATTAGTCACTGAAAGCCAAGCCCACAAGTAGGTACAGGCAGGCCTTGACCGACATCGGTTGTTGAGCCAAAGAAGAAGAGAAGAAGATCGAAAAGGGAAATACGTCGATTAATTTAAAAAAAAAATAAACCAAATTTCAAATTTTTACACAAAATCAAACAAGCCTTGTACTGTACTTACTAAACTTAATCTCCTTTCCCATTCGTTTTTCTTTACAGATGGCGCTAGATGGTAAAGCAATCAAAGAAGAAATACCAGACAAAGATACGTACGAGACCAGCGCTCGTAAGTTAAAAGGTAAGCGTGAAGGCTTCTTTGTTAGTCAAACAAACAATTCATATCCTTCAGAAATTTTCCCGCTTGATTACAATGGTGTGCAATTTAAAATTTATCACAAACATTCACCTTCATTTGCTGGATGATAAGATAAACCGTCATCTGAAAAAAAAGGTTTCGCTTCACCTTGGAACTTTGTACGATACTTCGTCACTACTGCTGTTTCTCCTGCTCTTCATCCTAATTACAAATCAGGTGCTAAATTGTGTTTACACTAAGGGGAACCACCAAACGCTTCATTACTTCGAGGGGGAGTTGACCTTACGTTCCTTGCTCGCCGCCGTGTACCAAGGGTAAGCGCAAAGGATCCTTGCGGTGCGAACTCTTATCAATTCCGCTGCAGACGAGGTTTGCGTGTTTGCGTACGATGGCAAGATGTGTAACGCGGGGGGGGGGGGGGGGGGGGCAGTAAGAGAATAAGAGGGTCAGGATAATGGCGGAGGGAGCATGTGTTGCGAAACGAGGGAAGGTGGTATATCTCGGCGCAAACACGTAGTGGCTAAACGCTGAAAACGCTTTGCAGGTGGTGAAGGAATCTCGAGCGGGTTGTGCGAGGAGGATTACGAGGACAGGACAGGGCCACCCGAAAACGTGCTCAATCCCAAACCGGCAGGAAAATGAATCAAGCAGAAGAATCAAGCAGTAGAAGAAGAGAGGAAAAAAATATGACAACCTCTTACACCCGCCAATGTCCCAACCTTTGCACGAAAATGGGATCTTAACCGAACCGCTCGCAGATTTGTTGATTCACCACAAAGTGCCATTTGGATTCGTCCCATGCTCCTTCATCGTTTCCGTGGAAATCTATCTTGCAATTTTCCTTCCCAGCCACACTGATTTTCCCATTTGTTCCCTTCCTCCAGAGAAAGAGCTCACTCCTGTACGCCGGGAGCGTGCGTCTGATTTGATAAAGAAAGAATTATATGTGCTCCAGGGTTGATTTTTTTTCTCTCCTACCCATTTATTCCCGCTCGTGGTTTCAGAAGTTCACACCGGGATGGACTGCTACTTTATCGCACGGGCGGTTTTTTGCTTTGCTTCCTTCTTTACACCAAACCACGTCAGCACGTCGGGACGGAACTTTGTGAGCGGATCTCCCTTTGGCACAGACTCGGCCGTGTGGTCGCGAAAGAAAACGCCACACCAAAAACCCGCACCGCGTGTGGTGTGGAAGGATGCTGATAGGCGACCCCGGCAGAGCGAGCAGCATTTTCCATGAATCAGCAACTGTTTGCAAATTGGTAATCATGTCTTGGTGCGGCAACCTCCTCACACCGCGAGCGTGAGAAGACCGTCAGCACACTCCTCGTTTGTTTGGGTGTGTGGGAAAATGCGTGGTCCCTCTCTACCGACTTCCAAACGCAACTTTGTGTTGCGTTTTGTCGCTTCCCGTGCGCTCGATCAAGCGCGAAGGTGAAGAAATAGGTAGACTATCGGACCAGCACAGGCACGGGGATGTTTGTTTTTGGGCTGGGGGGAAAACGTAACCTTATCGCACTTACTGTGTGGCACCGTGGTATGCGTCCAGTTATACAATTTGGAGCCTTTCCGAAACGGTATGCCGGCGATGACCACTGGCAGAAGAGTGAACGTGAAGGTGTTCGTCCGCGCACATCCGGATTACCGCAGCACAGCTGGGAATCGAAATTGCGAAACGGGGCGTGATGTGGAAGGGTTCTCTTTTTTCAGTGTGTGGTCGTGGTCGCGGAAGGATCCCAGTTTCCCGAAAACATCCCTCCGAGCGATGGAAAATCAACACGGAGGGGAGTGGGGACAGGGATGAGTCTCATTTGAATATCGGTGTGCGCACGGGTACGCGTAACCACCACTCTTAGCGCTGCCAGTCGCTCACACTTTCGCGACCAGTAATCCTTACTGGTTTGTGGTGGTTGAGGTTAAGGTCCCTAGATTGATAAGTTCGTGTGAAGTTACATGATGTGATGCTTTAAATGATGGAAAATAGTTTAAGAAAAATGTAATGATAGTAAAGCATGCTTGCGGAGTGGAAGAACCACAAGGAAGCCTCTGCTTTACCCGGCGCTCTAGCAGCAATCGAACACGACATCGAACATGAAAAATGTATGGGATTTGACATGTTTGTCTTGTTTGTTTGTTTGTGTCTGACAGTGCACCTCCATATGATTATATGGGTTTGTTCGTGTCGGATGTCGTGTTCGATTGCTGCTAGAGCGCCGCCTTAGTTAGTTAGTTCTCTGAGCTACATTTGCAATAGCTCTGAGTTCTGCTTAGTGATTCTATAATACTGAAATAAAGTTATAGGTTAGTTTTGGTCTCTGAAAGTAGAGGTATATTGGGCTAACAGAGCTACATCAAGGTAACGGAGTGACATACCGAGTTTACATTGGTATATTCAACGTGTGAGGATCTTTTGAGGTGATAGAGCTACAATGGGCGTACGAAGCTGTACATGAAGTGTTCGAAGCTACAATACCTTACTGAGCTAAATTGAGCGAGTGAAGATACATTGAGCTTACGGCTCTGTTTTGAGCGTACAGAGAGTTGCAGTGTTCAGTTCAAGAGTTAGCTATCCAATGTTTTATTCAGCCACGCACATTTTAATCTTAATATAATATCATCTTACGTACTAGTCCCTACGCATAGTTATTTACTCAATTTACCTCAAGCAACATTTGGACAATTCAGTTCCATGCTACGTATAGAGTTCCTCGCCTAGCCTTAAGCTACCTATAAACGATTGCATACCACATCTATCCCCTTTTCTTGAAGTTCAATTTTATTCAGTATTATTTCAGTAAGTTATTTCGGTAAGAGTTTACTCAGAAGTTCAGTAAGTCTTAGATATATGAATTATTTTTGATTTGGTACCTGTGCAAATCACTACATTCGGTATTGTATTTTTCTCTCTTTTTTCATCTCTATTATGAGTTGTTCTAGCATTTCTATCTACCTCTTCACAAGATCGTTGGATTGTTTTACTGATCTTATTCTACCGATTAGCGAGACCGATGTACTTACTTTTGGGGAACACTTTGTTTTAATTGCTTGGATAAAATGGTCTACGTTTACTATCCTTAAGCTACCTTTGGACAATTGAGTTCTATGCTACCTATTGAGTTCCTCGCCTAGCCTTAAGCTACTTATTAACGTTTGGCTACACCACAGAGTACTTTGAGAGTACAGAGCTACATTGAGCATTGGATGCACCAAGCTCCATTCCGAATACTGTGGTATATTGAGAGACGCTACGGAGCTGTTGTACAGAACTCAATTGAACGTTCATAGGTACATGAGGACTGGTAACTCATGAAACATTTTTGTAATGTTACATGAGCTACATTTTCAAATCATTGCTTTTCGTAAAACTATTATAAGTGGTTCATTATTTATGTATTTGCATACTTCTAGCTATTATATAAAAAATAATAAAAAAAAAGTATTAAATCTTTTTCCTGTTGAATCCTAAATAATTTATGAAAAACAATTTTTAGAACAAACACACCAGTTAGTCTTACATTTTCCATAATTGGCCATGCAAAATTAATAAAATTGACTGTTAGGCACAGTTTCAGTCCAGTGATTGCTACTTCATGGCTACTTATCAATTCATTTTCCCATTTCCGCTCAACCTACGGTACAGCCACGACACACGCAGCACACGCTGCTCGCGCTGATGCTTTTTCCCACGATTTCCAACGTAAACAAAACTATTTATGCAAATGGTGCGCCACCTTTCGCAATGGTGATCTCCCCACCATCTGCAAACGAGGCCAATGACGGGTGGGTGAAATGGTAATTGCGCCTAAGTGTTCGATCGGTTTGCCAGTTTTTCAGTTTGAAACAGATTTGATTGATCCATCGCGTGCAATGGTGGCTGGTGAATCGTTCCTGTTACTGGGTTTTGGCGAAACAAAACAGTTGCAAGAAGGGCCACGGGATTTGCGCGAAGGTGTTGATGATAAATCAACAGCACCGCAGAAGACACGAAATGGCGTGCAGCATGAACCTCCTGTGTTCTGTGTTGCAAGGTGAAAGGGAAAGGAGTTGCGGTTGAAGGGATTTTTACTCTTCTCGTGGGTAAAACCAACTGGACGGTAGGGATAATAGGGCAGCCCAGCCGTGCCGTACACAGCCGTGGCAGTGGTTGGTGCGTGCGATAATGCTAAGACAAAGGATTGTACCGTCAGCACGAACCGGGTCATATTACTACGGCAATGTGGGTGGATTCGAGGGGGGCGTTGCAGGGCCTTTAAAGCCGTTGGTTTTCTGGTGGTGATGATAGTTGCTTCAGTGGTTGCATGGATGAGTTTATTATTATCATGTTACTTACATTTAAAATGACATCAAAATTGTTTTACTTGAGTTCACAAATCATGTAAAATGGTTCTGGACAAGGATGCAGTCAAACGAAAGTGAAACATAATTGTGGTAAAATTAAACGCAGCCACATTAAATTGCGATTGTTTCACTAAAATCATAATTAAAAAAAAACGATTTGCAAAAATTATACATCTAAAATTATACATTTAAGTAAACTCAAAACTTTGGATTTTGTGATTTCAAGTAACACATCTGGTAAATGGTCTAAAAGTATTAGAAATTCAAATAAAATAAAATTTTGAATTTACAAAAAATACAATGAAATACGGGAAAATAAAAACGCTTTCCTACCAAAGCTTGCCACAGTCAGATCCGTCCCAATATCAAGAGTTGCAAATGGGCACTGTCGCATGCTCACACTACCCACCCGGTAGAGGCATTTGTGTTCGCTTCACACGCTTGTTTGTCTACGCTTCTTCAGTGATGATGCCGGTTGCCGGTGACGCTGTGAGCTGTGAGTGTGGTGGAAGGTATTGGAGATGCCGCAAGGGCCGGGAACTACCCTGGGGTTGGGGTGTGGGGAGTGATGAGTGAACAAACGAACAGAATCGAAGGAGAGGCAACAAGAAAAAAAGGGCAAATAAACTCTGTAAAAACAACCACGCAAAAAAAAAAAGGATCCAAAGGAAGCCCGATTTTCCGAAACCTGGTGCACAGAGGGGGGAGGGAGAGAGCCTCACCAAAACCAAAAACCCCCATTCCCCTTTCGTTCCCGTACCCTCACATCTCCTCCACCCGGAAAACCGACGGATGGGAAACATGACGGCCGGTGTGAGAGTGTGTGCATCCATCTGCAAAATCATCCTTCGCATTCTTTCCGTTTCCGTTTCGCCCAGCCAGCCCCCGGCCCTTTGTTGGGTGGTAAATTAAGCCGCAGGACAACACTGGTTTGGGTGGTGTGAGGAAGGATGGGGTGGGTGGATGGGTGTGCCAGACCGTTTAAGGAGCGCAAATGCAAAAGCGACGGCAAATCGCCCTCCGGTGTGCGAACACGGCCAGCTGAAATGGTTCCGTCTGCATTGGAATTGAAATCAAGAGAGAGTGGGAGTGGGAGGGAGAGAGACAGAGAGAAGGAGAGAAAAAACAAGCAACAACCAACAAAAGGGCGGGAAACATAATCAACCTTCCTCAATGGAGGGGGGGGGGCAGGAAGTTTGGGACGAAAAAAACACAGGAAAAACAATCACGCGAAGAGAACGCGCTGAGGTGAGGTGAGAAAGATGGAGCGATTTTTATTGCCACATTTTGATGCTATCGATGAATTTTCCCACCGGCGCTTCGAGCCTGCGAGCCCGAGTATTTTCCCACCCTCTTCCTCACCCCTGCCTTCCACCTACACCCAGGGGTGGAGTGGTGGGCTTTTGCGATAAATCCTCCCCGCTTGTGTACGCGAACCACACTGTGGAGGCGCACGAAGGCCGGCGATAGGATTTTTCTTCATCACTTAGCACACAAGGGGGGGGAGTGATTTTTTCCAAGCTTTGCTTGTTTCTTTCCTCTCATCCTCTCATTCTCTCTGTTGTTTAAAAATTTCCACGTTCTTCTCCCGGTGTGCCGCCCTTACCACAGACGCACAATGTTTTGTTTATCCACTTATTCAATTGAGTGGAAATCGAACCGCAGTGCAAACCTTTTTCGGTGAAACTTTTCTGCACTTTTTTACGTTTTCTTTGCCCGTTTTTTGTTGTTGTTGTGCATTACTTGAGAATGTTTCATCTATTTAAAAACTGTAAAAACAAAAGAAGGGACCAAAACCAAAAAAAAGGGGTATACTTTATCAACTCTCAAAACGGTTTTAATTGAACACACAAGCGGGCCGGAGTTTTCCACATCGCTTGCGGGGCTTTCCCAATTACCCGGGCCGGTCTGAAATATTGTGAATTAAAATAGCATTAAATGGAAAATAAACTCCCGCCGCTTGAGCGGGTTTTTCTGTTATTTTAAATTCTTCCGCTGCAACGGTGCATCGCTGCAGCCGGCTTCGGTTGCTTCCATGCGAACGACACACACACACACGCACACGGGCATCAGCATCCAATTTTGGCGTGGCGTGGTACATTCCGAAGCAGTCGGGCGTTCGCTTCAATGGCCACCGCGTCGTTTATCCAGCTGTTACGGTGCTCACCGTAAAAAACCGAGCCCACCGCACCGCAACACTCCTCCCAGCCGCTGGCCAATCCCAGTCCAAATTGGCCACACTGTTCCCTGTCAGGGTCTAGGAATTGGTGGGAATTGGGAGAATGTTTTTCAAAACCAGTGGGAGGAAAGGCAGGTTGACAATTCCAAAAATAAACCACAACCATAACAGAACCGGCCGCACATGTGCGCATTGTTTTCGTACAATTTATATAAAATAGAAAAATAAATATTTTAATACGAACGCACGCAACCCACACACACACAGGGGAGTTGGGAGAGTGCTGTGGATCCTGTATGGGAATAGAAGAATCGGGTTGCAGGATGTGTGGATCGGCGGATGTGCAAGTGAAAGCAGTCTGAACCGTTTTCCCGAACCTGTGCACTCAGGGGTGGAAGAACGTTCGCATTATTTTAAATTTTGGAGCTTCTAGCTCTAAAAGAGTGGCATGTGTATCTTTTTACACTTTAAGCTTACCATGCTGTCTTTGTTTAGAGTATTTCCTGTACAGCTGTGCAGTGTTTGGATGAAATACTTTTAATAATTGTAAAATAACAATCAATTAAGCACAAAAGTAGTAGTGCTTTAAATATTTAATTTAGGACCGCCGAAAAATCGATGCTGGTTCAACATAAATTAGTGCACTGAAAGCATACGACCTAATAAGCACATCAAATAATGGAATCAGTTAACTACTATGGTTTCAATATGGTAAATGATTCTTTTGAATAAATTGAATTCATTGGATGATTTATTTTTAATTAAATTAAAGAACACTATTTGGAGTGTTTTTTTTATTATTACGGCTTTGTAGAGTTTAATGCACTGAATTGGAGAGACAATAACATTTTCACTCCCTCGATTTTTTTCGCTTTGATATTCCTTTTTTTTGTGTCCAGAGATTAATTTCATTTCAAAAGCGTGTTCCACGTTTTTCAATTGCTTTGGAATAATAACATCGCTATAAATTGAAAGCTTAAAAATACAGGCCCGTAAAGTAACACACATTATTAATTGGTTTCTGTGTGCTAGGCGTGTAAGAGGAGGTTAATACGATTTAGAAGTTGATGTCTAATTAATGCGTTTCATATAATTTCTTTCCAAGCTAAATTATTCTTTCCAAGCTAGATTATTCTTTCCAGTGGTTCTGCAATTTCAACCTATGTCGAGGTAGTTTATTGAACAAAAATCAATAATTTCAGTCGAAACACACAGCAGTTACATTTTGCGTAAAAATATAAAACACTCTATTTTCAACGCAGATAATCCCGATGTTTTGTGCTTAAATTGCTAAAAATCCTATAATTAATGAATGAGAATGATGGTCTATTTGATAGATGCCATGGGCTTCTACACGGCCGAACAGAATCGATTCTTAATTGGACCGTCGTTTCCGTTGCATGGATCGTGACTATATGATTGTTTTGGTATTATTAGTATACCTCTAAAACCCATATTGTTAATTACATATTATCAACGGTCGATTCGCTGGCACAGTGTTATTTCTTGTGATTTCCGAAAGACGGCGACACAGACAGTGTTTAGTGTGGTCAACCACTAATACCACTGATCGGGTTGAGCTTTCCGAAGGATCCCGATCTAAGTTAAGCCGAAATATTCAAGGTCACTCTTTCGTCAAAGCCCACGACAAGTGACGGATTTTTTAGCGTCTAAAATAAATAATAAGACAGCGTTTTTACGCTTGTTTTTACTTAAAATAATAACTACCAACTGGCAAAAGAAAGAGTCCTGTTGCAGTGTGCAACACTAATAGAAGAAGATCTTAGATGCAACAACAACATAATTGTCTTTGTTCACTTGATTTAACGATTTTATGCGGTCAGGCCAATCTGTACAGATGTCGTAGACAAATTTGAACTTCATAATTGCATATACAGCCTTTGCTAACGGAGGGACTTTCTAAATGAAACCTTTTATTTTACCTCTTAGGAAACAATGTAAAATCGTGCCTTCTAATAGTTTTGACATAATGTTGTTTTATTATTGAGGAAAATCAAAATGTTCAATACAAATAGTTACTTCAAACTATATTTCATTATGAGTTTCGTAGACCGCTTGCTTAAATCCGGGTCGAAGGACCATTGTCCAAAAGCAACATTGTGCCTCACAATTTGCTGACATGCACCGAAACTAACCGTACAATGTTGCGCTTTATTTGTAGTATGTTTTAAATTAGCTGCGAAACGCATTTTTCTCCTATTTGGGACGGCTTACAAGCAACCAGCAACCGAACCGAGTACCTATTCTGCACCCAATATTCCAAACTCAAACTCAAAAAAAAAAAAAACTCTCCAGTTCTAATTGTAAAGCAAGGGAAAAAGCAAATCTGCATTACGTCACTGCCAGATAAACGCTTACAGTAAAGAAAAAAAGGTACGACGTAGCGATGAAGGTTGCGGCGGTGTAACGTTAAAGTGCAGCACCGGTTACCAGCGCACACAGCGCAAGCAGTCGCACTCGCACCCGGTCGTGTTCGTCGATAATGACAGAAACCTAAAGCCCGATGGCGTTTCCTTAGCGCCGGCACGCAGAAGGAAAACCACCAGGCACCCGGGCACCCATTCGGACATTAACCGGAAGCTGTAGCAGTAGTAGCAGCAGCAGCAGCAGCACCTAGGATCTAGGGATGCGCCGGGTGGAAGGACCTTTCGGCCACAGACCTGAGTGCTGCCACTGACAAACGCCAAGTGCTTCCAATCGGGCACTCCGCTTTTCCCCTTGCACACACACACACTCACGCACCTCACGAAAGAGAGCTGTATCTGGCACAGAGAAACGAACGCCAAACGCCATCAGCAGCAGATGGCTATTGCGCGAGGAAAGAACGATGCGAGCGCTGCGATGTCTGGTGCTTCTGCCGAGTCTGCCGGGTCTGCCGGGCCCAGAAAACCCAGCCTCTTCTCACCATCTTCTCACACGCCGGTATTGCCGTGTACGGTTTTGCTCGTAGTAGCAGATGGCGGAAAAGTAATAGAAAACAGAACTCTCCCTCTCTCGCACACATACACACACAATCCCCCTCTTCTCCTGCTTCGGGAGGTCTAGTCTGAGCTTTGGGCTACCATGCCAGGACACCGGGTAATGAAATGCCGTACAGGGGAGCGTTCTTGGTACACGCTGCTTTGGGCACCGTGTCCGGGTGGCTAAGAAGTGATTAACCCTCGTGCTTCGGATCTCCAATACCCCGACATCTACGCTTCCCAAACCAGCCGGCTGGTCAACGAAGTTTGCCCGCCATCCGAATATCCCCAAAGGCCCACACCGCTCAAGGTTGTTGTAGTGCCGCGCGCGTCTTCATTACTGCCGCCTTTGTCCGTGTGGCGCTTGTACGCTCTGGGTACGCTTTCGTAACGCCAGTTTTGGGGGCCGATATTCGGGTGGCAATGGCAAATGGTGCGAGCAGCGGCTGCCACGTCTGCAATGGACGGGTTCTAGTGTGCGGTGAATGAATACACTTCACTGCCAGCCGCAGCCACAAGCGAGGACGAGCGAGAGAAAGTGTGCCCGGGTGCCGGCTATTTGGACGTGCACCATTCGTTGGGACATGCCCGACCAGCTGCGGTACCACGTGCGCGGCACCGGGACCGACCAATCCGTGCGGTGCCCCGGATGGGACACACTGTCACTGACACTTCTCCCAGGGCGCACAATGCCAATTTATAATGATTTGTTGAAGAATATTTTTCCCACAGAATATGGTCGGTTTCGGGTGCTTTCCTGAGAATGGGACTTCCCCGGGAAATGGGGAGTTTTCTTGGAGCAAACTTTCTGCAAAACTGATGTCCATTCTGATGACAAAAAAGGATGAATATCTCAATTGTATGGCTCAACTTTATGAAGAAATTAGCAGTAATTCACAGGAAATAAAGCATGTCATGCCTGTTGTTCGCAATCGATTTTTCCACCTTTGCAATGTCCTGGACTCGTGTCACATGCGTCCCGTGGCTGTTTTTCGCGCTGCATAACACGGACACTCCTCCAAAATAAAAACTGCTCGATTGGAGAAGGTCAGGCACAAAAATAGAACCATCGAGGTAGGTCCGATGTCCAGATAAAAATGGCCAGACTTTCTCGCAACACCTACGTGGGCCACTGTGGCCTGTCAGATACACGAGCTGGGGAGCGCTAATATTGGAACAATCGAGCCCCTTGGATTTCATCGTTGCACAATCACTGGAGGCGAGCGTGGTTTTTATTTATAGAGTATGTTTTCTAAAACAGGCCCATTGTCCTGCTGGAATGCATGGGCGAAACGTGATTTTATGTAACTGAATTGAATTTATGTAAAGTCTGATTGATTGTGGGTTAAAATGTGTACCTTTAGCTGGAATTCAGCTATGGAAGATATTCATTAAGTTGTTTCAATTGATTGGAATCTTCTTCTATGAGTAGATTGCCAGATGATAAATCTTTCTAGAGATGTTTGAGAAATTGAACTATTTCAACTCATTCTAATACAATTCAACAACTTGTTCTCCCAGGACCAGTGTAAGAAATCTCTCCGATACATTACATCTTCATCCCTCAGCCGTCGTAAGCTTGCCGACATAAATCCATCTCGGGGATGTGTGAAATATGTCATTGTGGATCAAAGATGAAACTGCCCTCTTACCGTCGCACCATCTCTCCAGTCGGAATCCCGGCCAAAAGATCTCACAGTCATTCGTACAGTCCGCATAGCCTGTCCCCATCCCATTATCATCATTCCAGTGGTCCGATCGGCATCTTCCTTGCTCTCCAAACTGGATCGAATATGCGATATCGCATATGGTTAAATCTGCAAAACAAATGTAAACTGCCATAAATTGCCGCATAAATTGCCGCCCAAACACCTCCCACTTGGCTGGGACTAGCATGCCGATGGCTGGCAGGCGGTAGAAGTAGAATACCGATGAAATCATGCAAATAAGCGGAAGTCGTAATCTGTCTTCGTTGCCGCTTTGGGTGCACGGGGCAATATGTCTGCATCTGTCCCATGTTTGTCTTCACTAATCCCCTCCAGCTCTGGCATTGGCTGGGGAGCGGATGGGAGCTGTGCTTTGGGCGGGAGGGTGGAGGTGGATGGGAATTGCAAGACAAAGCGTGAATTTATCGAGAGAAGATGTTATGCATGAGAGCATAACATCACAGCCGTATGTGTAACCTCACGATAATGGTGAACGATCCTTAGCTAGGAGGGGATGCGTATGAATTGTGTTGTATTCTTTTGGGTTTGTTTGTGTTCAGTTCAATGATCACATCGTTTTTATTTGTTTATATTGTATGTAACAATTTTGCCATTTAATTTTGTGAAAAATATTTTTATTGGGTTTACTGTACATACTGTTTACTATTTTTAGGTTAATATTTTAACTACTCTGTCTTTCATTTGTTATGTTTACTTTTTATTTTTCTGTATTGTTCGTTATTTCTTCAACAATGATTATTGTAAAATATATATATTAAAGAGTTTAGTTTTGTTTAATTATATTCACACATTATCTTCTTATTTCCTTTATTTATTCTTTCTCTTTTCCGTATTTCCGTATACCCTTTATGCTATGACGTTTTTGTAGTACGCTGGTAACCATTTTGTGGCAAAACACTCTGTTCATTCATTCTTAAATTCAAAGTATTCTTAGAAAACGTAAAAACTTTCAAAACAAAACAACATCCTGCTTCTTTCAATTTATTTTAGGAACAACTTTCTTTTTCTTCCATTTTGTTTGGCAATTTTTCTATAAAAAGCAAATGATCCTTTGGGGCATTTCTCAATGTTTGGACAAGCTTAGAGCCTTAGAGCATGGCTTTTTTTTTGTTTTTGTTTCTAACATAATTTCACCACCAAACAAGCTGCCCATCACAGTTTTTTGTTTGTTTGTTGCTTTCACCTGCCCAGAAGCGTGCTACTACGTTCCTGGAAGATGGCTCACACAGCAGCACGTGTGTACTACTTCTACTACTCCCTACTACGAAGCGTAAAAGCTGTGTGCTGTTCGATCCGATATCGTATCTGGCGCGGACAGCGCAAAACAGCTCGCGGGAGCACGCGAAAAAGTTCGTAAAAAAGCAGTTCCTATCCACTTCCGGGAGGTTTCAGCCTCATCTTTGCTTTCATTTCGCTTATCCTCTTACCAGGGGTTTTGAACGGAACGGAGGCGTTATTTTTGAAGGTAAACAAAGTCCAAGGAGCTGTGGAGCCTTGCTGTCAAATGCAGCTTTTGATTGAGAACTTGTTTCTTCAATGAAACAGTGCCGTGCGTAGTTGGGGAAGATTACTTGGAAAAGACCGTTCAGTGTAGGAAGCTGTTGTGTTTATACATTTTACATTGCAGAATTACAATATAAGTCGTAAATTCTTCAATCATTTCATCTACTTACCCTATTTTCATTTACCATTTCGATCAAGTCGGTAGCATTATTCTGACTTCAAATCAACAGCATAGTTTTTCTTTTATTTCTTTGCTCCACTCCAACTGTTACCCTGTACTAGACAGCTTGGTTTGATTCTAACCTATGCATGTAGGTACACCGGACAGCAGGAATTGCGTGTGTGCGCTTGCTGTCATTTGCTGTCTGTGGTTCCACCCGGCAACTCTGAGGTTGCGGACACACTCACCCGGTGTCAGCCGGTATGTTTGCGCACCAGAAACAGCACAGCAGATCGGTCGCTTCGTTTGCAGATCTGTCCGGAACCGACGCCGACAAGGAAGCCACCAACCTACCACTCCGTCCCAGATATGCGCCCGGTCGATGCTGTTGATGCTTTCATCTCCAAAAGCTCACTCTCCTCGACCCGCAAACTGTTTGTGCTTTTGCCAATGGGGGTTTGGCGACATCGAGGGGCACGCCACTGGCATCGCCAGGAAACAAACACACACGACACAGGTCTGGACGGCTGCCGGAGACAGGACAATATGGGGTGCAGGGCAGGGAGGGAGGCCCATATTTATAATGAGACTGACCGCACGATACCGAATACTGGGGCCGGAAATATATCGTAAATAAATATTTTGCAGGCCGAAATGTTTATGACGCGTCCGCTGCGGGACCCCTTTGCCGGTTTGGAGCGGTACGGGCTTTTTGTGTGTTGCCAGCACGCGGGTGGAGGTGGCGGTGGTGGTCAGTCCATGCCATACAGTGGTTGTGACCGTTCATGTGCCTGTACACTCTCTGCATGTGATCTGGTTTTGTTTTTGTTCTCTTTTTTTCGATTTCGTTGTTATTGTTCGTGTTGTCCCTGCGTTTTTGTCTGGGCATTCTTGGGCGCTAGTTTTGCGTTAGGGTTGCTGAACTGTTTGTAGGCGCTCCAGAACGCCCCGAAGCTATGCAATCCGGCAGGTCGAACGCATCGATGAGTGTTCCGTTTAAGATAGCGCACGCGAAGGGGAGGAAATGATGCTGACTGGCAAGGGAAATAGCTCATGTTTTGCTGCTGCTGCTGTGTACCAGTGTACCTCGACTCGGCTGTGTCTGTGGGACTTGTGCAGCATGTTTGTTAAAGTCCACAAGAAACTATTCGGCATACAATTGGAAATAAATTCCAGCGTTAGAGCGTCGGGAATAGATAAAAATGCCTATAAGAACATGCTGCAGACACATTTTTATTCCAATTTCAATGAATCGGCTTCTTTGTGGTGCCGATGTTTGCCTTTCCCTGCCTGTCGGACTCTTTCTCCATTTTCGTGTGTGTGTTTACCATCGCAAACGCGTGTTGCAAACGGAATGTGTATTTAATTAATAGCGCAGCAACCAATTCAAATAATGTAACAAGTGAACGCGGCCATCGTTTATTAGCTTCGATTGGGTTAGTTTAATAAAGGTGGCTGTGCGGTACTTTTTAAATTTATTGTTTTGCATGTAAAGCTGATTGAGTCTAGGGAAAATGTTATCTTCGTCAATATAAAATAACAAATGTTTACTTAGCCTATGTTTCGTTAAGCTAAGCCGACGCTAGACAAACATCTCAACAGTTTGGCACAGTTGTTTATGTTTGTTTTTATGAGTTTTGTTTTCGGCCCATCAAGCGATCTTAGCATTATTACTCATCGTCTTTACAGTCAATATTTTATCATGTATTCTCATTTCAGGCGTTTTATTTTATATTACTTCTTTAAAAAAAATGTCTTTCTGCATGTTCAGGCACAGCCCTGTCACTTCATATCGTGCTTAACGAAACCCGAACATTCTTCGTTCTATTTCGAGTGTTCGGCTCGATCGAGTAGTTTATAAATAACAGTGTATGTCGCGAATAAACGCTCTGTTCCAATTTTGCTGCACAACGAATAACTGCTGGTAAATATTAAAGGTTTGAAGGTTACACCGAAACGCGGAAAATAAATTATCCGAAATAGTGAGATTTAACATTGGTGCCGTGACCAGGATTAAGACGAATCTGGTTTTCTGAATCTTAATTATTCTCGCGATAATCACTGTTTGCGCGCGTGTAACTGTGCTTTAGTCGCCTCACAATCGACCAAGCTCATTGTGTATGCGAAATTTAGCACCTTTTTCCTGCAAGAACTGCATTATGCCCGTCCAAGTTGCTGGTTTATCGTCCAGAAGGACAGTATTACTCGCGGTATTGGCCAGTCACGAAAGGTTTCTGAGTTTCTTTTTCCCAGAACGGGATGCAATCGAAATAGACATTCGCATTGCAAAGCTCAAACTACTTTCCACCGAGCTTGAAACAATTCAGTCGAAATTAGAAGATGCAGCAGTATCAAACGAAGAGCAGATCGCCCAAAATGCAGCTTTACGCGAAGATTTTGAGCCTCGTTTGATTCGTGTTGAGGCCTTGTTGAAGGCAAAACGATGCATCCAACTAAATGCAAACACTCCGCAAATCACAAGCATCAAGCCTTTGGGAGGGTTACAGCTGCCCACCATCGCGCTTCCCAAATTATGTGGTAGCTACACTAATACAAACAGAGCCACAGCGACACCTTGCGGAAAAGAAACAAGCTACCAACATAAACCCGCAAAACACACACTCACATACACTCCGCACTCCACCAGCACATTTGCCACTGCACCAACGCCAGCTGCGCCAAATGCTCCTGCGTGGAAAGCACAAAACACCGGTACATTTTCCACTGCACCGACGTCAGCTGCGCAAAATGTTCCCGCGTGTTGCACATACAGCATCGGTTCATTTTCCACTGCGATCAAGCCAGCTGCGCAAAATGCTCCGGTGACACACACA
Source organism: Anopheles coluzzii (assembly GCF_943734685.1). Lineage (NCBI taxonomy): Eukaryota > Metazoa > Arthropoda > Insecta > Diptera > Culicidae > Anopheles > Anopheles coluzzii. The sequence goes on along the minus strand of NC_064671.1, from coordinate 66,329,709 downwards.
CAACACACTAACGATCACACGGCAAGCACACAAAGAAGCGACAATACAGCTCTAAGACAAACTCCCGAAAAGGTTGTCTCAAACTGCAGTTGCGAACACTAGCGATGTACATGCTATTGTGCATCCTACACTATTGGATGTTGCATCCCAGCCTAACCTGATGAGCAATCGATTCTCTCAAAGGTTAAGAATCAAACCGAGTGTAGTCAGCATCACTCAGATTGGCGTGGTACAATTTTCTACTCCGGTGCGAAAAACGGTGCGTGCGAAGATTGTCCCCTCTTTCGAGCTGCATGCTGATTTGCTGATTGGCGACCAATTGATACACGATTTGCCAGCATTTGCTATGCCATGGGCAGCATACATGGTATCACGACAAGAAGTCATAAGCATCGGACACCACCTACGAAATTATCTGCTTACCTACGAAGCAAAGCATCCAGTCTTGCCTCCTGAAAGCCAGCCTGAAGCTTCGTCAGCGATCATTGCTGTCGACGGCACTTCTTGCGATGTCCGTGAGATCACCTTTACTCAGCTGCGCACGAGCATATTCTGGAATTTGCAACTGATGGTGCAGCGCTTCCAGCAAAGGTGTTTGTTTCAGTCGACGCCTACAAAAATGCAACGCGGTAATTCGAATGGTACGATAACAACTTACGCGCTAAACGTTTCATCCCGAGGATCGGTTCCTCTAATCGATTCCTCTACCCGCTGGCCTATTGAGCGCTTCAGCCGTGCTCACGCCTGCGACAGTAAGCTGGCATGAGTAGTATTGCTGCACACACAACGAAATGTAATTTGTATTTTCACTGCAGAAAGACGAGAGCACATACATCTAATTTCCGTTTATTTTGATTGTTTTTGTTTGGTTTGTTGACTTGCGTCAAGGGTGGAAGGATGTTCAGGCACAGCCCTGTCACTTCATATCGTGCTTAACGAAACACGAACATTCTTCGTTCAATTTCGAGTGTTCGGCTCGATCGAGTAGTTTATAAATAACAGTGTATGTCGCGAATAAACGCTCTGTTCCAATTTTGCAGCACATCGAATAACTGCTGGTAAATATTAAAGGTTTGAAGGTTACACCGAAACGCGGAAAATAAATTATCCGAAATAGTGAGATTAAACACTGCACATGTTTCATGTAACATTTGTTTGTTGTATTGAGGTCTGTTCATTTCTATGGTTTTATTTACGTTTGAATTGATCTTTGTCATCTTTGTAAGTGTTTTTTTTTTGTTTGTGTCTTTTTACTGTTTATTTCATGCTTTTGTTTGTTTCTTCAATTTATTTACCATTTCTTTTTGCTGCATTTTATAACTATCCATCCATTTTCATTTGTTTGTTTTTATATGTTTTTACTTATTGGTGCTATTTTAACATATTTTTGCAAAGGATCATATTTGTTTATGTAGGTTATTGTTAATGCTCAATAAATTAGAATCTAGTTTCGGATGCTGGGGACTTCTATATTTTTTCAGTTTATCTGTTTTACTTTTACCCAATTAAGTAAAATTTGGAACTTAAATTCCTAAAAACCTTTTTAAAATCTTTAATAAATATGCACAAACAATCATTTCTTAATTCCATTTAAAAATACGCATTAAAAGTAAGCAACCTCTTACAGGGTTTCCCACGATTTATTGGTTGGTTCCCACGATTTATTGGTGCGTTCCCACGATTTTTTGGTCATTTCCCATAATTTTTTGGTAGCAACCCACGATTTATTGGTCGGTTCCCAAATATTATTGGTCGGTTCCCAAATGTTATTGGTCGTTTCCCAAATATTATTGGTCGGTTCCCAAATATAATATAATATAATACCGACCAATAATATTTGGGAAACGACCAATAATATTTGGGAACCGACCAATAATATTTGGGAACCGACCAATAAATCGTGGGTTGCTACCAAAAAATTATGGGAAATGACCAAAAAATCGTGGGAACGCACCAATAAATCGTGGGAACCAACCAATAAATCGTGGGAAACCCTGTATTCCATACACCACAAACATACCGATACACTTTAAATCAGAATCACGCAGTTTAAGCGTTTTCCTAACATCACAGCCACTCGACTGCTGCGGAAACCCAGCGCCACAGCGTTTTTATCATCAATCAGTAGTCCAGTTTTCGCTCTCTCTCTCTCGACGCTGGCCAGACGTTTTCAAATTAGAAAATTATCACCACGTGCAAAGGCACATATGGGCCACGCCGCGATCGGTCTGTTCGGGGCAGGCAGGCAAAATAAACATGGAAACAGACGGGCGGTTAAAGGGTGTACAAAACGGGTTGGTATGTAATTTTATTTCCACCCAGAAACGTTACCATCTTTACCATCTGTTTCCGATTGACCCGAGATGCCGTGCGGGACACGAGTGCGCGGGAAAGCTACTTCAAGCTGGACACTGTTTTGTGCCTTCCGCCATGTTTCCCGAGTGTCCCGAGCCATAGCGTACGCCACATACTGTGGACGCCCGAAACACACCCGGAGTCCATTCGATGCGGTCGTGTGTCAATCGGTGAATGGGTTTGGAATGGTTTTTTTTTTCATTTCGCTTTTTTTACCTCCCTCTTGCTTTCCGCTGCCAATCCCCATGCTCCTGTCGGCAGTCATGCCAATCTGGTTCAACGGTTCAAGCTCGATAGATCAACAGCAGACGCGCGCCTTCCCTCGCCACTGGAGCAATGCTGGCGTGCCAGCTGCAGTAGCGTCGGTAGAATCATTTGCACGTCCCTCGCAGCATTACAACACGGTCGGAAGGGTGCCGGCCAGTTGGTCCGAGAGCCCTGTTGGCACCTGTCACTGGCAAGCTGTTTCCAATTGATTAAATCGAAAAATGTTTGAATTAAATAGCGTTTGTACGGGCGATTTAGCGGACGAAAAGTGCGGGACGGGGTGAGGATGGGTTTGATGCATTCTCTCTGCTGTGTCGTTTGTGCTGCTGCTGCTGTCGATGATTGGATTCACCTGATTCGATCGGAGCGATGGGATGAAATGAATCGAAAATCATCCCTCCAGAAACACCTACCAATGCCTGCCAACTGTTCGGCCGTATCGATTAGCTGTCCGTCCGGTGCGTCCGCAGCTCGACTGTTGGACTAGTGGAAGTGTCACTATTTGTACCAATCGGGACGGAAGGATTAAATTTCAATTGTTATTACGCTGATCGTCTGCTGGGAGTCTGCACCGGAGAACCAACCGTAAAAAAGCACACACACACATAGAAAAGTCCTGCTACAGACAATAAATCTCTCGATTTGGTTTTGACTCGCCGGTCCTCTCCGGAACCGTAAGGAAAGTACACACAACCGCCATCAACGGTACCGGTTGGATCCGTGTGCAGTGTTGGCACTTTCGTTCTCGATTGCTACCTCACCAGAGCCCCACCAGCGAAACAAAAATACTACACGTACGTTGTACTTGTGCCAATCGCGTACTTTCCCTGGTTGCAGTCCCTGCACCGATGCTATCTATTGCAGTTGTGAGTTTTCACATGGCAAGCTTTTGTCGGGATTGTCGCGTTTCGAAACAAGAAAAAAAACACGATAAGCGATGCATTTCCCGCCGGTGGCACTGGGTTTTGGCTCTTTTGCGGGCAAGCTTGCGGTATTGAGAAGCTCTCTGCTGGGTCGTTCGGTTTTCTACCGCCAGTTTGCTTGCCGGCAATCACAGTGGAGCAAATGGAGCATTACAATTTGGTCAAATTTGGGAGAAGAATTTTGCTGGAAAATTTATTTGCCAAATTTAATATAAAAATTATGGATTTTGAAGTTAAGTAATGATTAGGGAGGGAGAGTGAAAGTGAATTAAGAAAGCTGATTGTCTGGATATAATTATTATAATTAAACCTAAACTGTTACGAATTATAAAGCAAATGATAACTAATTGCATTTCAAGATGGATCAAAACCATTTACTGTCGAATTATGTTTTTTCTGTCTCATCAATCCACGTTTTTCCAACGATTATTTGTCTAAAACTAGTAAATTTATCCTGGTTACACGGTTATGCAAAAGAATTTTAAAGGCATGCGATTTTATATTTTCGTATGTAATATAACTCATACCTGTTCCTACCAGGTAATCTGTATAAGAGATTTGGTTAGTCTTGTTAGTTATGTTTCTGGTTGAATATGTGTGAATATGATTCATTGATAGAGTTGTGCCAGGGTATATAGTAATTTAAGGTTGCAACGTTTAATTTAACACTTTTAGCATTATGTACGCTTTTAATTTTTCATGTATGCTTTTAAATTCTGGAACTCTTCTCTTTCTTTATCTTGCTTAAATTGTCTGTCCCTCTAGATGCCAATCTTTGTTTCTGTCTGGTTAGAGCCTCGGTGATGATTTTTCACCGATATTATGATGTTTTATTGGCTTGTTTATTTTTTTATTAATTTTGAAATCTAAATCTTAAATTGGAAAATATAACCCGATTGAATTTAACAATATTTCTGCGCTTCGTAAAACATCATTGCAATTCTCAAAATTAGAAAAAGCTCAAATTTTTTCATTGAGCTACTAAAAAGCGAATTTAAAGTCAAATATAAAAAGATAGATAGAAGGTCACTAAAAATATACAGAAAATGAAAATAAAAATGAAGTATTTATTTGTTTGAGAAATAAATGATTGAGATAGCAATAGGAGAAGTAAAGCAAGAGAGAATGTGTGCAACCGAAAACAAGAGCTCAAGATAACAGATAGAAAAAGTAATCTGATCAAAGTAGCCTGTTTAGAGGCGTTACTCTACTGTGTCATAGTTTGCACATGCTGCAACAGTTGTTGCTTTTGCAGCGAAAAGGTCCAAGAAACCCTGCAGTAACACCACCGTAGGTCGTTGCTAGAATTTATATTATAGAAGATAGATAGATTACCAAAGTTTAAAAAAACTCTGCCTGAATGTAAGAAATGTATTGCATGTGCACACCCCATCTAATCATTTGAAATGATGCATTCACTTAGGTCATTAATGTTCAAACATTTAAATTATGAATTGATTAATTCAACTGATTCATATGTCTAAATTTGTGGTGAATATACTAGAAAAAATCTTGGCAATTTGCAAACAAAATCTATCACTCAAAACCTTTCTTTTAAAAAATCAACAACTTTAATCATCAAATCTCACTGTGTGTCTGCGCCCTCCTGCAATGGAAAACGCTCCCAAACACCGATTTCACCAATGTTAAAAGGCACACACACACACAAATGCGGTTCTAACTATTGCCACCTCGCCCAAGCACGGTGTCGCCCGGCGTTGACGGTGTTGCGCGGCGCGTAATAGGTTCAAGTGTCATGTTCAGCGCGTTGTTGTGTGCATCGTATACACGACGATGTACTTGTCCTTTCCTAGCGCTGCATCTTCTTTTTTTTGCCCGGTAGCTCGCTCGAAACCATTCTTGATTGCATCGGCACCTGTCCCCTGCAACGGTTGCTAGTTTTGTACGTGCTCTCGTGTCGGTAGACCCCCCATGTCTCGTTACCTTTGCCGTGCCACTCTTGCGCACGTTCAATCACGGCGTTAAAAAGGACGCTAGTCCTAGATGCTGCTGCGCACGGTACCGTAGATGAAATACGCTCGATACACGGATCAATTGTTCATCGGTTTGCGTTTGTCACAGGGCAAACGGGGATGCTGTCATGATGTCCTTTCCAAGCGGGGTAGCGATATACCCTCCACGGGATCTATCTGTCGCGGCGAAACAGGTATCAACAACCAAATTTTGTAGAAGTAGTAAAAGAAATGGAACGAAAAAAAGCACAACCCAAAAGCTCTGCCGGATTTCCAATCCGGACGGTAGAGAGATAACACGATACGCCGTGTTGATGCATTCACTACAGAACGAGAAATATTTCACTCGAATGCAATGGTGATGTCTGCTGCTGCTGTTGTTGTTGCTACTGATTCGACGATACTGTACGAGATTGTCAGTTGCATCGTTTTCGTGATGGGTATGACTGTTCATGTTGCATGTCCGACCAGAGAGCTGTGATATGGTGCAGTTGGGATTTTTTTCGAAAAAAAGAGGGCAATGAATACGTCGATCTCGCTGGTGAAAGCGATTATTGGCGCTGGAGAGTGATACAAAATGGTAAACCGTCCATCACTCTTTGTTAGTGTCTTTTGCACCTTAATTCATTTTTTGTGCTGTTGTTATTTAACGATTTTACATCGATATTTTTTTTAAGTTTTAGTTTAGTTGATTTTACTTGTTTATTGTTTTAGTTCACTGTTTTAGTTGATTTTAAGTTCCTCTCATTTCTATCATTTTAGTTTTATTGCTTTGTTTGATTCTTGTATTCTTTATCAATTTATCTATAAAATCTAACTTTATGGTACTTTTGCCACCATGGTTATTCTTGTCATTATATATTATTTATTTTCATTCATTTTACTTCCGCAGTAGTTTTTATTAATTTTGTTATTGTATTATTTTTTTTTATTTTCATTGTGAATTCTGTTGTTCCAACCTTTATTATGTCACTTTATTAATTAAAATCGACTTTTAATATTTTTAAATAAATGTTTTTCAAGATTGTTTTCCCTTAGTTTATATGTTCTGGTTTTATGTTGATATGTTTGAGATCATTTTACTTCGCGTCGTCGTGTCATTTTTTTCTTCTGTCTTTGTTGCTTTTTCATTCTTAATCTATTGGTCCGGTGAGTTTGCTTGTAAAATCATTCTGTTACACAATTATTTTTGCGTTTCATTTGCATACTTTATGTTTGTTATACTTATTAACTCTTGTTATAAATACTTTACTATTATTCTTTGTCTACATGTGTTTTATTTGTCCTTCAACCCCTGGTCTTGAATTTTACATTCTTTGTTCATTTCATTTCTTTATTTTTGCTCTAACACTTACCTGTGCTTGTGTTACCTAGTTTTTTCCCATTACTGCGCAATATGCTATTAACTTCTCATACACTACTGTTCACATTTTTCTCTTGCCACGCTTCATTTTCAAACACCTGTTCCTCCGTGCCCCATCGGGGTTTTCCCCACTCTCCTCCTGTACATACACAGCGAGTGAGTGAAATTATCCATTCATGGTAAAGTTTTTGGTTATGACAGTTTTGTAATTAGTTGCAAAACTGATTGGTTGACTGAGTAGAGCACCCGATTTAACGTGTTCACTCGGCGTTACGCCCCCCCACCGTCGTCGTGGTGGGTAAAATGCAAATACACGCGCAAAAAAAAAAAACACTGTAACTGAGAAAAAATAGTGTACACCCACCTGCAGCACCGCTCAGCCTTCGGTAGTTGTGAAAATGTAGTGAAAATAGTGCGCCGTGGCACAGCAGTAAACCGCCAGAATAGTTGAGCGACCGAGATGAATGAAGGCTTCATTTGCCTACGCTACTACCGCTCTCCTGCGCTCTAAAAGCGACCAATGAGTGTGTGTGACATTGGACCTATGGAGGGTGGAGCAGGGTAGCCGTGTAAAGCATCGTCCCAAAGGAATCGCTTTTCCAGACGCAGCGCACCTGGAACGATGGGGAAACTCGGTCCCGGGAAGCGTGGTAGAATATTTACTCTCCTCCCTGCCAAACACGGCCAGGTCACCTTCAAACCGGCACTTTTCCACCACGCAAATTGAGGAGGGGCGGGGTGATTTTCCTGTATGGCCTTTCCCTGTCTACTCCCCACGTTTCCGACCCGTGGCTTACAATTAAGCGTTAACCCAGGCGTAGTTCGGCGTGCATACTGGGTTGAACCGATTTTGATTGAAATTTCAATTAATTTCTTTCTTTCCCACACACACACATATACACACAGCTACACACTCACTGACGAACAGACAAACAAGCACACACCCGCACACACACAGAGCTACTTTCATCCGGGAATAACCACAGGTAGCCCTGTCGCTTTCACCAACCCGAAGCGAAAGGGACGGTGAGGCGCCGGGCGGGGGCAACCGAAACGCCAACGACACGACGTCCTGTCAGGAACATTTGACTGATTTTTCTTGTTGTCCCTGGGAAACGGCTCCATCCTCTTCCCTCCCCCAATGGGAAGCCTTTTCGATTCGCTTTCACACAACTGATCACTGATCTGGTTTCGTTTTCGTTTCTTTTTTTCTTCTTCTTCTCTTTCTCTTCTCTCCCGCCTTCGGCTGACAATGAAATCAACGCGCCCGTCCGTCCCACCAAAGGCAAAGAACAATGCCGCACGCCGGACTCACCGGAAGGCGCCCGTGTAGTGGCGCCCCGGTCGCCCATCTCGCCCCAGATCTCGCAGCATCACAGCACGCTCGTGCCGCCCCGGTCGGCCTCGTCACAAGTCAATCGCCACGGGAGCTCGTCACCGCCCGGCACGGTCAACGGTGGTGGTAGTGGCAGCAGCCTCGGCAGCCTGACCCCGCCGCCGGCCATCACGCCCGCGTCGGCAGCGGCCGTGGCCGCGGCAGCAGCGGCAGCCGCCGCCCAGCAGGACACCGCCAAGCTGCTGAAGATCCGCCGGTTCCTCGGTGCGCTCGTGCAGTTCGGCCAGGACGCAAACGTCGACACCGGCGATCGGGTGCGCGCCCTGGTGCTGTCGCTAGCGGTAAGTGAAGGTGGAAAGGTTGTGGGAAAATATTAATTAGTTAGACACTTTACATCGTCAAGGATAAGATGAAAAACTGGGAAGTTCAATGAGGGGAATGTTGAGGTTTAACTTATTAACGTCATTATTAAATTAATATCATTAAATTTGATCTTTAGCTTATCAACAAAAAGCTCAAACAAATGAACAAAGTGTTCATTTCAGAAAATAAACCTATAAAACCGCATTGTATTAGGTTCGAATCTCTTCCAGATTTGTGATGATTACGCTTAGAGCTTTTTTTTTTAGATAATTCAAGAAATCGTTAGAACGATGATTGTAATAAGTTTATGATGATGAAGACTGATGATGATGATGATTTTGTAAACCATTTCAGTAAGAAATGAAGTTCAATAATTTGAGTAAAAATACATAAGATTTCTTATGAGTTTTTGGTAGTTTCTCAAAGTATTTGGATTGGTCTCAAAATTTATTGAGCGATTTTTTTTCAAAACAATTTCGATCATTGCTTTTAAAATTGCTGATAAGATGTCAATACATTGTTGGAACCATTAAAACAGATATGGGAGACGATCAATACATTGAGAGGATGAAACCAAAATTATACAAAACAACTCCTGTATGAACTAAAATAAAGCAGTTAAATCGTTAAGATTTTTAAATAGCTAAAAAACTAACAGTCTTTTACTAAAATTTTACTGCAGTTTCTTAGAAAAAATTAGACAAGATAGAAAAAATCCTATTCAAATAGTTAGAAGTTGTGAAAATACGTTTCAAAAACTATCAGTCCGCTTCTTGAACTTATCCATATTTAAAAGAATGGCGATACATTTGAGGCCGGTAATTATAGAGGAGTTACATCGCTTTTTCCTTGTGCAAAACTGTTAGAGCTCGTAGCACATAATCCTATGATATGATATGACGATCTATATTTGTGATGTTCAATATGGGTTCCTGCCTCGACGTTTGACCCCTGCACATTTAGTTGAATTTATTTCGGAGTGTGGACAAAGGGAAACAAATTGATGGTATCTAAACTGATTTCAAGGTATTCACACCCACATTCTTGGACAGTGTATCGATAGATATAATTTTAGCAAAACTCGATAGGCTAGGCCTCTCATCTTCGCTACTATTGTGGCTTCGTTCGTACCTGATACGGTTTAGTGAAAGTTACTTAGTGAAATTCGGCGAAAAGAGTTCTCATGAGTTCATAAGAACATCGGGAGTCCCACAAGGAAGCAATCATGGCCCTTTAATATGTTTACTCTATGTCGTTTTTCGAATGTATGGACGACTTATAGATTTTATATCTGTCTCTTGCTGAGCCGAACGCGGTAGCCAAGAAAATAAAAACAAATTAAAAAATTATTAAAAGTGTTTGTTTTAACACTGTTTACACCAGTAAAGGATTAGTAGCTTACACTTGAGAACTCTTTTATTTCATACAATTAATGCATTCATTAAAAAAAATCTTCCGTTAAGGTTTTAGCTTGTATCTTACATCTACATTTCTTGAATTATAATACTAAAATAAACAGAACAAATAAAAATAAACCCAAACAAAAAGAAATTGTAAACTTTAAAAGGAAATGGAAAAATGCGTAAGTGAAGAAGGATAGGATAGGGCCCGAGAGCGAAAAGTGGTAAAGCAAGAGTTACGAACCTAAAGATCATTAGTGTAGTTACACTATCTAAAAGAGGGGTTAAAAGGAGTTCGTAGTTACCTTAAAAAATCCCGACAACAAAATTTATTAAATAATAGATTACTAATATTTTTGCAACACTGTTCGATGATAATTAAAAGGCAAGCTGTAGAACCTACAACAGTTTTAACTGGCGCTTCATGGACACGCTGGTTTTGTGCAATCCTAAAAGCATTGCAATCTGACAAGGCTGGTTACAGTTCTAGACTAAACCCCAATCCAGATCTTCCCACTTGATGCAAGAATCTTACTGCTTTTCGTATTTTTCATACAGATTAAAATAAAAAGTCTTAATTTATCTTCATTTCATGAGAACTAACATCTACATATTTTATACTTATTTTTCCCCAGAGTGGCGCTATCACAGTGGACGAATTTCAGCTCGCCGTACAGGAGGCGACCAACTTTCCGTTGCGCACGAACGTCGTCCCATTCCTGAAGTCGCACGTTCCAGTACTGCAGCGAGAGATCAACATACTGGCCCGATCGAATAAGCAGGTGAGTGGCTTCGGTCTCACAGTTCCTCTCATGATGATGCAGTTTTACTAAACAATCGCTTGCTATTAACTGAAGCGATGGGAAAGAAAATGATACACAAAACAAAGCAACTCCAGAAACTATTATCCTCGCCACTAAACTAACATTCTTCCTCACAAATAAGGCACACACACACACACAGGTTGGTTGCATTGCGTGGAAAGGAAAGGGAAGAAAACTGCGCATAAAAAGCATAAAAAATGTAGTCTTCGCAAATAAGGGAGCAAATTATCACCCAACGTGTGTGCGGGGAGCAGGCGTGGGAACTATACTCCTTGCCAACTTCTGTTTTGCTGTTTCGTGGTCGGTTGCCCGTCTAGTCGCGGTACATCACACGACACGGCGAAGCAAAGGAGCGCAATGATGATTGACGCGGTGGGAAAGCAAACAAGCGCTGCAAGCCCTGCAGGTGGAAAAAGAGAAAGAAGATGGTCCCTCACCTGCCTCAGCGCCCTTGCACGGGAACAAACACACACACGCGCGCGCTCTCCAGGACGAAACTGCTCGAACTGCGTTGCTTGAGGGGGGGTTGTTTTCCATTTCCCCATCCTTGCGAAGGGATGCCGGATTTTCACCGTCCGATTGAATACCGTGCGATCCGAACATACGCGTTCGTGTCTGCGTTTTCTGAGCTCTGCTGGGGAGGTGGTGATGGGAGTGGTGGGAGAGGGAGGGGGAGCTTTTTTAATTCGCCCCAAAGAAAGAACTTCCCCACCACACACCGTGTTGAAGCCACAGGGCGTCCTCCTTTGAGGTCGTGTAAGGACGCCCGGTTTGAAGAATTGTCCATCCCCTCCCCAATGCTTCTCACCACACGAACAGGCGAGATGGAGGTTCCGGGTGGAGGAGCATGGGGTAGCAACAACAACAGCAAAAAAACTGCACGAACAGTTAGAAAACACTGTTTCCGATTTTAATCTTTTTGAAAAACAAATTTCGGTGTATTCCGTGCAGCTGTGACACGCTCGGTTTTATCTCGCCGCGACCCTGCCACTGCCTCCGGGGTATTTCAATTCCCCAAGTGTTGTGTGTGTGCATTTTGCCTCCAACCGCTTTGGCAAAACTTCCGCTAGCAATTTCCGTTCCGTACGTTCCGTTGGAATGAACGATTTGCTTTCGTGTGGGGCGGTTTTTTTGGTTGTTGTTCTGCTCGTGAATTGCTCGCAGCTTTTCGCGAGAGCTTAAGTGTCTAGGCTAGGTATGTGTATCTGCGTGTGTGTGTGTGTGTGTGTGTGTGTGTGAATCCCCATTCAGGACCTATTCAAAAGCAATAGGATTTGATGCGCTGCGAAAGGGATTTACTTTATGGGGCTGTGCGTTTTTTCGCAAAGCGTTTGGTTTTTTTTTGTTTTCATCGAACCGCGCGTGTGAATCGCGTTCCAATTGGTTGGCCAATTTGGGTGTGTGGAGGAGAGGAGAAGATTTTTGTATACATGGATGGGGAAAGTAGGGGAAAATTGGTGAAACGTTTTAACTAAATTGTAAACCCTTTTGGTAGATGGGATGGGACGGTGCCATTAGCTATTTTTTACCTTTGGTTAACTCTTTTCAACATAGTTTCTCTATACGATTATTTATTTTGCTCCGCTAGATAAATTTTAATGCTGTTACCGAAGGTGGTAAAGTTGTATTAAAAAAAAAAGTTTTACGTTAAATAATTGGAACAATAGAATAGAATCAAAAACATCTAACAAAATGGCAGTTGTAACTGCCGAAGTTGTAAGTCCGAATTTAAAGACTGTTGTGCATAACAAACAAAAAGTAAACCATTAATAGTAAACGTAATTAATAAAAAGAGAGCAAAACCAAATCAAATAATATCAACAAAAAAGTAGGAAAATACACAATCTTTAGCAATAAAAATAAATGAAATAAGACGTTGAAAGCGCAGTATTTAAACATTAAAAACATCCAAATCACATAGCGATGAAATTAATAAATGTTTCCTTCTAGTTAAAAAGGTAATGATAATAAAAACAAATAATAAATTTTGTTTTAATGGAATAATAAAAAAAGATTAAAGATAGATTAAAGATATAAAAACAAAAACAACATTTAGAAATACGTCCGAAGTCGTTATAATGCTAAAATAAATGAAATAAGCAGGACGACAGCAACATATAAAACTGACAAACGAAACAGTTTACAAATGAAACAACAAATGAAAACACCAAAATTAGTACATTTTTTTCAAATTTAGATTTGTACAGTATTTCCCCGAGTTACGCGACACTCAACTTAAGTAAACTTTATATTTAGACAGTTTATACGTCAAATTAATATATATTCCTCCAACAATTGTAAATGAAAAATTAATTACATCTTTGCTAAAAGTTTGAAATCGACAATAGTCAGAATAACCCGTATTTTGTACACGAATTGTATTGAATAAGTTATTAATTGCATAAGAGTACTAAATTTAGTTAAAAATAATTTTTAACTAATTTTAATAACTTTTTATCAACTGTATATTGGCTAGAAAAACGCGATATTCGACTTTCGCGAAAATTCGACTTACGCGAATGTCTCCAGAACGCATTATTCGCGCTGAACTGACTGAATTTAAATTTTCTACTTCACTTTACGTATTTGATTTCATTTTGTTTACAATATGAATACTTTCCATTGGGTTTTGATGCTTTCAATATGTTTCCAAAAGTTATTAGAAAAGTTGTAGTTCCATCCAACTGTTATATTTTCAACTCCAGGATACACAGTTTTTTTTATTTGCTTTTATTTTCATCTCTTTCTTCAACCGGCATGCCACCATGGCGTTGCTGATCCTGGACTATGAAAGTTCCCACACTTAATCCAAAGGGAAAAGCACTACATCAATTCAGCTGTGCAGCAGCTGGTACGATCTATTGAATTAGCTGGTTGGAAGATACTGTTGGGTTCAATGACCCTGTCGCTTTATGCAAAATAAGTAAAACATTTTATTTGAAAAAATAATAATTGTTTAAACATTAACAGTCACTAAAAACGTTGAACCAACTACACTGCCTTTTCTCATTTTTAATTACTTGTAAAATTACCATTTGAGGATGTTCATCTAATGTGATTCCCCCGTCTTACTTTTACCCTTCCAGACATCGGCCCAGTACGTCCGTTCGAACGAGAGCAGCGTGATGGAGTACGTCCAAAATTTGGCCGAAACGGCCGAAATATTTCTACCGCACGAGGGTACGTTCGCTTCCTCGGTGACAGCTGCAGCAGCGGCCGCCGCAGCCGCAGCAGCTGCCGTGGCGAGTGGTGCAGCCGCTGCTGCCGCCGGTGGACCAGCTGCCGGTGCCACCGTCAATGGGTTGGGCCTGAAACGACGAGCTTCTGATAAGTAAGTAACGGAAGGAAGAGAAGGAAAAAGCGAATCTAAATGTGCTAAATGGTCAATTTGCGTTGGTTCTAGCTTATACGACACACATTCATCGGGACCACCGGAATGGGGTGACTACGTGCTGCCGCCGACGAAACGTCCCCATCCTTCGCTTCTGCTTGCATCCGGCGCTTCGCAGCTCTATCCCGGCCATCCGGCACTCTTCGAATATCAGAACGGTGGCTTACATCCACATTCCGATGGTTTGGTAAGTGATCGCCGGGGATTGCAAGTGGTGAGCTTTTTTAACTGACGCGGTTTTTCCCCCATTTCAACAGCATTCCATTCATCGAGACGATCGGGATTTGCGTGCCGGCTCGACCGAATCTCACCGACCACCGAGAATTCCTCCGGGCGGTGGAAGTGGTGGCGGTGGTGTAGGTGGTGGCAGTGGCACTGGAAGCACCGGAAATGGAACGCTGGGCAGTGGTAGCATAAGCGGTGCCTCGATCGGTGGTGGCGGTGAGGAGGAGTGGAAAAACATTCACACAATGCTGACCTGCATTTCGGCGATGGTGGAGAAGACGAAGCGAGCGATCTCGATCCTGCAGCAGCGCGGTATCGATAATAACCATGCGCGCGACCATCAGGACAGCTCGATGGCTGACATTAAGCGGCAGACGGAGGAGAAGATCTCGGAGTTCCGCCGAACGGCGGAAGAGTCCGTGAATCAGGTACGGCCGCTGGGAGGTTTGATTTTGTGTGGTGGAAAACAGTGGATCTAAACTGAGATCATGGCGTTACAGGTGAAACGGCAGGCCGTCATGGAGATACAGCGTGCGGTAGCGGCAGCGGAAGCGCGAACGCTGGAAATGATCGCCCAGGAGCGCTTAAAGATGGAGAAGATGTACGCGGACATTCATCGTGGTAGCAGCGTGCCGGACGAGACGGAGCCACCGATAACAACTGGTAGTCAGAATGTAATGTGCAGCAGTTGGATATCTCGCAACATTTCCCACGCCCGCGATGTGACTACAACCGACTAACAAAGATGCTATTTGACACGTATTTTGCAGGCCTGCTGGAACTGTGGAAGAAAGGCAAACGAAACCTGTTCCGGCTGTAATCTCGCACGGTACTGTGGCTCCTTCTGTCAGCACAAGGATTGGGATCAGCATCATCAGGTAAGGGGAGAAACGAACAAAACCAAAACACTCCATTCTGGTGTATCTAATACGATTTATGTTGTGCCTTAAAATAGGTCTGCGGTACATCACGCGCCGAGAACAGCTTTCAGAAGCACACGCAAAGCTCTCGCGCTTCGATAGCGTCCCGGTCGACTACACCGCAGCAGCAGAGCAACAGTACAGCCAACGGCACTGCTGCCACCGCAAAATGACGGACTAAACCGCTGAAACCTAAGAAAAAGTATCTGTGCTAGTCAAATTACAGTCGGCAGAGTTTGGAAGAAGCAACCAGCAATGGGCAATTAATGTAGTGTTCCCAGGTCTCGTCCCAGATAGATCGCCCCCCTAGGTGCTCGTTAGGAGTGGCTCAGTTACGGCACGGGGCAGCCCGTACGATAATTCATTTACCGGCGCAGCTAGTGCGTCGGTGGTAGTAGTTTTTTTGGTTATGTTTTAGCGTTTAACGTTAGTTCAATACCTAAGTTTCAACACAGTTTTAACACAGTGCAATATGATGATGATTTTCTTTCTGTTCTGTAGCGATACAAAACATGGTAACCAGGATTAGGGAAGGTTTTAGGGAATAGTGCGAGATGAAGGAGAAAAAAGAAGGAAACAAAAACAGCCAAACAATGTAAGGTTTATTACTTTAATCCCAAAGTAGATGTTGACCAAAATAATTAAAGATGAAACCCCTTAGCCGTAGCTATTGTAAGCAAAACGATGACGATCGATGGAAATTACTTCTACCACAACTAAACAAGCAGAGCGCTCACTTAAGCTCACCTACATAGTCAGTAGCGCATCAACACTACAATGAAACTCACACTCACACAAACAAACTCACTAAATGCACAGACAAATTCTGCACAAATTGTTCGTTTTTTGGTGTATGCACCACTATCCCGTCTGCCCTCATATAAATATCGAACGTGTGTGTAACGTGGATGGAAGCTTCGTAACATATGAGTAGCAAAACCGAAATGATAGGATTTTGTAATTTTGTTTTTTAACATTTAAATCAGCCCACCAAATTTATTTGTATCTCCATGGAAATTTAAAACCATTACTAATGAATATAATTAAGTGTTCATCAGGCAGAATTCAATGGTTCACCTGCTCCATATACCAATTCGCATCAATCGGTAGAGGTCGGATTCGATAAAATAGTTTTGTAGATACGTTATAATTGTTAACTAATTTATTTATACAATTGTAGCTTAATGATTGTTTATCTTTTTGTAACACAAAATTGCTTTTCCTTTTCGTTCACAAAACAGCAAACAAACAAATACTTTCATTACAGATTAACCGATAGAAGCTAGAGCTCTCCTAGCTAGTAATATATTTTTAACATTAGTCAAATAAAAAAAGGTAAACACTTCAATCGAAGAATGTGAAACTTAACTTGAAACAAACAAACAAAAAACAGGAATAAAATTCGTGATTTAATCACCTAGTTGCGTTGTTGGACTTACATGCGTCTCCTTCCTACTCCCGGCAATCGCTATCATTCTCCAGCATGATCGAATGCGTGCCGAGAAGCGGATAAATACTGTGTTGAAAATATTGGCACATTGCCAAACGCTAGCAAGCAGCAAACTGTACTGTAAATAGCTACATTCTGTACAACCTATTGCCAACTCTTGATCACACTTCGACTACCCGTACCGATGTAAAATTAATCAAAATAAATGATGAAATAAACCAAAAACTGTATTTGTAAAACGAGCACCATAAGTGGAGTATTTACTGGTAGGTTTGGTAGTGCTTTAAAGATCCGAATTTATGAAGTTAAGCTTGAGCATTCGAATTACTTAATGAAGTCAATTTTATCATAAAATAGATTGAGGCTGGTTGGACTGCAACAACTACAGGGGCATTACGGTGTTGAATATCACCTATAACATAATATCCTTCATCTTTCTTGATTCTCCTTGATTTAAAATTCTATAAACGTTATGAACATATACAGTTCACAAATAAACATGCACATAAAGAAAACTAAAAATTGTTTTGTTTATTTCATCGATGACACTTGCTTCAAAACATAAGAAAAACTCGGCACCCTGGCATAAGGAAGCTGCTTAGGCGCTATTTAGAAGGACCAGCTGGAACTTTTATGCTGTTTAACTACTGCACAAGGCGAATTCAGGCAGCGATATTTAGCTTGCCATAATTGGCTGCTTAAGCAAATTTTGGCTATTTGGGTTGTTTACACAAATTGTATGAAATAAGTAATAATGACAATACAAAAATTATTCAATTTCATCATAAACAATTTTTGATCTTTTATATGTTGGATGGAAAACGTTACGTTCGACTTACGCGAATGTCCATGGAACGCAATATTCGTGTATCTCGGGGAAAGACTGTACAGGCAGTCCCCGAGATACACGGTACCTCTTATACGCGGATTCGGAGATACGCGGTTTTCTAAATTTGACAGTTTGAGCAAATTGTACTGATTTGACACATCAATTGTAAATTGCCAAATAATTTCCCGTTCGATCGAATGTTAAAATCTATTTCAAAAGGTTTTGAACTGTTATATTCAGTCAGAATCATATCAAATAATTCATAAAGTGACTAAAACCACCCCCTACTTGCAAAATTACACGAAAATTTGTGATATTTTAGCTGAAAATCACGAGATTCGACTTACGCGGAAATCCGAGATACGCGGTATCAGTGGCGGATTAAGGGTATCGGGGGCCCTAGGCGGAAAGACGAGCTGAGGCACTAAACTGTTAGGAGATTGAAATGCCGTCGGGGGCCCCGTCGATCATCAGACACAGGCTCTAAAATTTTTTGCTGACGGGGGGGGGGGGGGGGGGGGGGGTGCAAAATATTCGCCAGCCTTGGGGCCCCAACGGCCATCCTTAGAATGCCAGCCATACTATAGAATGGCGATCTACGGGGCCCCTAAATCGGCGGGGCCCCAGGCGACCGCCTAGTCCGCCTACCGTTAGATCCGCCACTGCGCAGTATTTTGCGGCCGTTTTCGGTCCCCATAAACCGTGTATCTCGGGGACCGCCTGTAGATGGAAGCCTTAAAGCAGTTTTGGCGCTGCTTAATGGTTCCCTTCATAGTTATAAGCTGCAGGTCACAGCATTTCTTATTTGTTTGAATTTAATTTAATGGATTATGAAGACAACTTATTGGTTTAATTGCAATTGTAGTACCTTTTAATGTAAATTTACGTAAAAAGAATCAATTTGTAATCAAATGATAATCAAATGTGTTTTGGATATTTGTTCATTGGGTACTGGAAGCGTGATGTAAACAATCCTTTGGAATGACATTTAGCTTCCAAAACGTCAACACCGTGTTTGCGTCATGTTTATTCCCGTGCCGTCGGTATCGAGCAGAACGCGAACGGAATTCGTTAGCAAATTGTGCATATTTTAAACCTCGTTGCAAGCATAATTACCCTCGCCAAAATGTCTCCAAAAAGAGCCTTTTACCGCACGGGCGACGCCATTTGCGATGAGGTGCTGGGTCTGCTGGAAAAGTTCGCCAATGAAACGCTCGCCAAGCAGGACCACTTTCGTGTTGGTGTGTCGGGTGAGTCAAGCACAAAAAACACACATTCTAATTTCAAAGTGAATTCAAAGTCATTTACGTGCACCCGTGCGTGACGATATGCTTGAGCAAATGCATTTTAAAATCGCTCACTCTTACTCTCCCTACCCCTTTCCAGGTGGTTCGCTGGCGGACATTCTCTGCGAGGGCATGTCCGATCTGCGGTCCGATTTCAGCAAATGGCAGATCTTCTTCTGCGACGAGCGTGTCGTCCCGGTCACCGATAAGGAGTCGACGTGGGGCATCTTCAAGCGCGATCTGCTCGCCAACTGTGATAACATACCGGAGAGTGTGTTCTTCCCGGTAAACGCATCGCTCGATGTGAACGAAGCCGCCGCCGATTACGAGCGAAAGATCCGCAAAGCATTCGGGCTGGAAAAGCCGGAAGAGGTGCCATCGTTTGATTTGTTGATTTTGGGCATTGGCCCGGACGGACACACGGCCTCCCTGTTCCCGGGGCATCCGTTGCTCGGGGAGAAGAAAAAGCTGATTGCACCGATCGAAAACTCGCCGAAACCGCCACCGAAGCGTGTGACGATGACGCTGCCCCTGATTAACAATGCCAAGGTGTGCCTGTTCGGGGCGCAGGGCCGTGGCAAAGCGGAAATGTTGAAGGTAAGGCCGTGGGTTGTGTGTGTGTATGTGGGGATTTTGGGCTTAATTCCATTTTTAATGAAATTAATCTCTGCAGCGTATCGTAGCGGACAGGGACAGCTCGCTGCCGGCCACGCTGGTCGATCCATCCGAGGGTGAGCTCATCTTTGTGGCGTGCGATGAAGCGGCGTCCCTCATAGAGGGTGACCTCTTCCCACGATCATAATCGCGAACTCCCCAGCCTTTTACGGTGCCTTAAGAGCAAAAGTGCGCAGCTCGGATCACAAAATTCCAAACACTTACTTACACACCATGGCATTTAATCATCACGTTCGTGGCGGAATGGTTTTTTATTATTTTACTTTAACTTTATTCTAACTCCTTTTTCGTGTGTGTATGTGCGTGTGTACAATAAATTACAACCAATACTAATGAATACGTATCACATAGCAGTAACACCGTTGCGCGTTTTCACCGTTGAGAACGATTTTAAGTTAAAAAGTAGAGGAAAAACATATTTAAAAATACTGTATAAAGAATTAAACTGCTGTGAGCCGTCCCGGTTAAGGTTTCCCTCTAAAGTCAGTCCTCGTCGATGAACTTTTTGTACTCGTAGTGTGTGGCGGGATCAATCGGACCCCAGGCAGCGGTCGGTTTGAAGGCGTTTTTAATTTTCTATAAAGAAGAATGAAACAGTTAATATCCGAATTTATGGCCAGCTAGTTTCGGGTGCTATACCTCGTTCAGCGATTTGCCGCTCTGCTTGTAGACGGCGTAGGCCGCCCAAATCGGAAGCTGCAGCAGTCCAAAGGCAAAAATGCACCAACCAATGCCTGCGGGGATGAAAGCAGCAGTTAGATTTATTCTTTTAATCATTAATTTAACATTTTTAGCTCTTAATGGCTCATACTCACCGTAAGCGACTGTAGGATAAACGTACTGCTTGTACATGAGCGGCTCGAGCGTGACAAGGTTGTAGATGAGAATGACAAACATCAGCAGGGGCGTGATCCAGCGCCAGCACAGACGCCAGTACAGGTTGGGCCGATGGCCAAGCATAAACTCCGTGTCCTTGCACAGTCGATCCACGCCGTAAACCCACCCGATCGCGATCAGTTCAGCAATGGCAAGCACGAGCGCGATCGATGAGGCGCCGTAATAATCCACCAGCTTCAACACATACTGACCGCCCTGAAATGAACCAGAAGAAAGGGATTTTTAATTTTAAATTTAATTAAAGAAGTTGAAGAAACAACCTACCGGCGTCACGTAGATGCTACCGAGCAGCACGCCACAGATGGCAATAATCGTGGCCGCCTGCCAGTTGCGCACCCGCGGGAACTGATCCTTTATCACCGTCATCACGCACGACGTCATCGCCACATTGCTGCCGATGCCGAGCACAAACAGCATCAGGAAGAACAGCACCGAAAATGCTTGCGGCAGCACCTCGAACTTTGCGATCGCTTCCGGGTACGAAATAAATGCAAGTCCCGCATCGGATTTCACCACATTTCCCACGTCCGTTTTCCCCGTCACGTGTGCCAGATGTCCCAGTATACCGAAGATTGTACACCCGGCCAGCAGCGACGTGAACGTATCGATCGACGTCACGATCGTCGCATCGCGGTACACATTGTGCCGGAACTTGTTGTACGACGAGTACATGATGATGTTGCCGAAGCAGATCGACAGCGAGAAGAAGCACTGCGTGACTGCGGCATACCACACCTTTGGGTCGTAGATTTTGTCCCACTGCGGTTTGAGGAAGTACACGATACCGTCCACTGCGCCCGGCAGTGTGCAAGCGCGGACAAGCAGCACAGTCATGACGACGTACGGGAAGAGCGCTAGGAAGTAGGACGCTTTGCCGGAGCTTTTAACACCTGCAAAAGGTGTGAAGAGAATTTATAGGAAAAAAGTATTGGAAAATTGAAGAAAGAATAGTTTTCGTTACCTTTAATGAGGGTGAGGAACACGAGCGACCAAGATAGGACCAGGAATAGCGTTAGTCTCAAATCTGGAAGTCCGATTCCATCGTCAATGCCATCCAGCTCCTTCAGGACTACCTTGCTGTAAGTAAACAGAACAGTATGAGTGCCTCTAAACTAGTGACTACTCCAGCAACAGACACAAACCCCTGTACGACGCTACATTAGACAAAACGGGACGCAACAATCCAACACCACGAAACCGACCACCGTAACACCGAACCCGCTAAAACTTACGTAAAGTAAAGCTCCGAACTACTGGTCAGTGTGCGATTGGATGAGCTGTCATTAGGGCTTGCACTGCCGGCCACGGAATCGATGCAGTTCGGTTGCCATTCCGAGCGACAGTGGGCCCACGGGAGCGGGTTCATGAACGAGTCGATCATGTACCGTGCAATTAGTGCCATTAGGGAGGAGTAGTACGTGATTAGAGCGGTCACCGAGAACAGCTGCCCGTAACCGACACCTTGGCGCGTCAGAGAGAAAGAGGGAAGAATGCGGTTGCAGTAAGTGTGCTACGGTAATTTCTGAGAGCGGAGATACACGCCGAACCGGGTGTTAGTGGAGAGCGTTTAGTAACGTAATGTTGTACTAAGAGACCCCTCTATTCCTTTCCAATCACCAATCTGTTATCCCCGTTTCGAAGAGTTAGAGTCGTTTCTACTTCCATTTTCAAATGTCTATTGACCAAGAAAGAGACAGAGGCAGAGAGAGAGAGAGACACCTTCGACTTACGTAAAGTACAGTTCAGCGGAGGAGGTCCTGTTCGACAATGCGGTTCCGTTCGCCAGTTCGCTCGCCATTGTGACGTTGCGCGACCCGGACGGAATGCAGCTGCCGGCCCAGCTGTCCTCACAAACAGCCCACGGCAGGATGCTTTGGAATGAATCGAACAGATACCGCAACGTGGTCGCCATCAGTGAGGCGTAGTACGTTGTGACGATCGTCGTCGACAGTACCTGACCGTAACCGACGCCTGGGAGGGACATTTGGTGGTTGGATTTTGGGTTGAGGATTTTACAAGAGCTCTCCAATTGCTGAAGTCCAAAGGACGCCTCCACTTACCTCGCATGATCGGTGCCATATCGTACACCTTGACGCTGCCCCGGCTCGAGAACTGTCCGATAATCATCTCCATGTAATAGACGGGTTTGCCGACAAGCAGCAGCACTATGATGTACGGTATCACGAATGCGCCGCCTCCGTTCTCGAGCGCTACGAACGGAAACCGCCACACGTTGCCCAACCCGACCGACATGGCAATGCAGGACATCAGGAACTCGACGCCCTTGCCCCACTGGTCCCGATCGGCATTGGGCTCGGGTATTATGGTGGTAGGGACTCGTCCCGCATCTTCTCCTGTAGCTGGAGTTGGTCTGGGGACAGTTTTACCTCCTACAGCCAGCTCAACATCAGTAAGGGCCAGTCCTCCGTGGGTGACGTGAACTCCATTCGGTGCTGCCGGTGTAGTCCAACGGTACTGGCCCGCTATCGATGGGCTGTTGTCCCCGATGAACCCATTATTATCCCGTCCTTCCATGGTCGTAGGGTGTGGTGGAGGAGTTGGCAAGTGCGCGAGAAGAAGTTATTTATCTGGAAAAGAGCAGATAGTAAAGTTTATTTCGAGGTCTTTTCGGCAGACTCAAAAACAAAAAAAGTTAATGCATAATTTATTGCAGATCGTTTAATCTCTGCCAAAACAGATCCATTGATGGCTTTCATGGAATTCGCAAACCGCAAGTGCTTGCCAGAAGAAAAAAACACACTATCATGCAGCATCTTAATAGCGGCACTCGTAAAGCGGCAACCATTCGAAATTTGTTGAACAACGGGGTCAACATGGTAGAGATGGGAAGTTTTGGAGATGAAAAATAACCAAAGGTATTCGGTTACTTTGTCATGAGTAACTGGTTACAGTACGTAATCACCAGTAGTTGTCGGTTGTCGGATTGAAAATGAGGCAAATGCTTTAAAGAAATTACATATTTAGAATTCCAGGAACTAGTTACATTAAATGGTTAAGAGTAATGCTTCCTGATCCTGCTTCATCCACACCAAAGAAGCGATCGGCATGGCTATTTTGTGGCAAATTTAATACCAGAAACATCTATAAAATTCTATATTTTATTAAGAAACTAAAGGTTCATTGAGCAGATCGGAGAACCAAGCCCAGTAGCTCAGAATGATTTATAGAAGATTCTTGTCCAAGAGATTAACGAGGAACACGATGAACTTTGTGGGAGACAAGCATTTTAAGAGGATTAGTGTCCAACCATACTAACCCTGCCAATATGCAACCGTTTCACCCGATTAAGAAGTTATATGCCAACTTGGAGGAAACGACGTATAATTGGATGAAAATGGTGACCAAACAACTGATAACCCTGCAAACAAGCTTCAACTTTTCAGCTATGGCCAAAGAACCGGTTGACAGATCGTTTTTAGCAACTGAAAGATTCAACAGAACAACGATTGAAGATACTGTCCAGGAAAAGACATCAGTTCCGGGTGAATAGGATAGCATGGTGGTCGTTGTGGAGGTTGGCATTTTGGTAGTACCCGAGCATAACCCGTAGCTAACCCCTAGCTTGCCACAGTTGAGATCTTTTGAGCCAACTTGAAGAGGAAAGAGTTGTCACTGTAAAAAATGTGACGATTAAACTGAAGAATACGTCAACCAATTTCAACTTTGCACCTCTGATGTTTTGTGATTAGTTACTGCTTTCAGCAAAAAGTAACTGATATGCTTGCTACCAGTTACGGTAGTTCAGATGCCATCTCTATACGATAGAGCCGCTAGTGCCAGACGCATTGCCTCGGCTGGTTAATGAAAAGGCATTAAAACAAGTTTTCTGCACGAACGAACCCGGCGTGTACCTTCACAACCCCTCCTTCGGCTCTCCATTGCCGTTTCGCACTGGGCAATCGTAAGGATTTAGAGTACGGTTAGCGAATTTCAATTTCACCGTAACGGACATCACGGACATCGTTGGTTGCGTGTTTACCCTCGTCGAGCCATGGTCAAGTTCAGGGAATCATTGTGGAAGGATGTTTGCCTCGCCAGCAAAACAACAACAACAAAAAACTTGTCTCACCACCAAAAAGGCGTCATCGAACCCGGTCGTGCACGTGTTGGCAATGTTGCTATAAAATGCGGATTATTTCAGCAAGTTTTGTTTTGCTCTATATCAGGTTGCTCCAGGAAGGTTCCAATTTCTTCTGGCACATCTGTTTAATCTACAAACACTCTTTATTTACCCTTTATCACAGTTTTCTTTCCCTTTTTTCGACAGCAGTCTTCCTAAACAACGATCTTCAGACAGTGCCGCCTGGACGCCTCGGATATGTACTCCCCGGACACAGCCCACGCTTTGCCACCAATTCCAAGAATGATCTGCGTAATGTTCGTGCCCTGCTGGAGAATGACGCGATGGTTTTCGGCCTTCAGCGAGCGGCCCGGCGTCCACTTCACGATCGCACCGTCACGTTGCAGCACATACAGCAAATTGTTGCGGAAATCCAGAGTCAGCCCGGCGGGCCGCCCGAGCAGCCGCCCGAGATAGGTGACGTTCGTTTTCATGATAATCTTCCGCACACCGTCCTCCGGGAAGGCGAGCTGGCGCAGGTTCCGGATGGGCAGGGCAAATAGCCGATCGCTCACCGTGTCGGCCACGTACAGCCGGTTCAGGTTGACCGTTACCTCGGACAGTGAGATCGGATGCAGTGAGGTTTGGTCGCTTTTTCTGGACGAAATGGTTGGAGTGAGAGTGGTAAGCATGGAATGCAATTCCGGAGATGAAGGGACGGTCACACGAGTCTTACTGAAATTGTAGCTTGCCGATGGAGCGTTTGAACAGCGAGTACAGCAGCACGTAGTCCTGATCGAACAGCGTGATGAACGCACGTGTGTCACCGTCGCTTGACGGTACCGGGTCGACCACGATCGCATGGAACCGTTGTTGGTCAGCGTCAGCTGTGGGAAATCGGTGCTGAATCTCACCCGTGCCCGGACTCAGCAAGCTACGGATGACCAGCTTCGGGGGGCAGGCGTTATCCCCAGCGCCACACAGCACCCACAGCCGTGCCAACCGATCGATATCAGTGCCCAGCACGTTCGTCAACCCGCGGCACGATCCTCGTTCATCGCCGTCGGTTGAGAGCACGCGCGACCACTGGTAGCCGACGGTTTCGGGCCAGCTCGCTTCCACCAGCGACACTGTAACGCGACAGGTATGTTAGACCTAAGCTCCCTTTTTTGATTGTGTAACACGCCGCTTCATCCACTACTCACCGTTCGATGACTCAATCGTTAGGAACGCCCTCGAGTGGTACAGTGAAACGTGCCGCACGCGGAACCGATCGATCCCAATCGTGCGTAGGTCCCACGAGTGGACGAAAGGTGCTAGGAGCGTACCTAGCAGTACCGCGCAAAAGATGCGACACTTCATCGTGAACTAAAGCGTCAGCGCCAGCCACTGTTGTTGAAGTGGGGCCGTCTGTGGCGTGTGCCGTTGAGTGGCGCATACCTCTCTTTCGAGAAATGGGTTTCCGCTGACGTCGGCAAAATGCTTGGGACAAAGGGTGGACTGTTGGTAACAAACATGCGAACATGGCAAGGTCGTTGCAGAGGTTCGGGTTCAGCCGGTACAGCGGTGAAGCTAGGTCGGAATGCGAGCAGTTTTACAGTGGGAGGAGGTACACGCTGGACGTAACTTGAGATGGTGTTAGGTGATAAAAGGGGTTAACACGGTGGTGTAGTACGTGCTTTGAGATGGTTTGGGTCGTTGTTTTGGAAGTGTTTTGGAGATCAATCAGCTTGAATAAACCGTTGAAGTTAATAGGGCAGTGTGTTGTGATCTAATGGCTGCGAAAGACCCTAATTTTGAATTATTGGAGACCCAATGCTCTCACTCAGTCATTTGTGAGAGTGACCAAAACAACATTATCAGGAAAAATAGCTTGGGCCGGGGAGCTTGGGGATACATAACAACGAAGGAAGTATTTTGGAATGGTTGAATGAGTCTGAGATCTCTGTTGTTTATCTACCTTGGCATCTCATTAAAGTATTTGGAATAGCATTGCAAAGTACTTGTGCTATAGATCTTTGCAATTAGGTCTATTGTTTAAGGGTTCTCAAAACAGCGAATAGATTGCTAACATGTTTGAGTTGTCAAGAAAGCATTTTTCATATGACGTGTTGTGAAAAACAACTGCTTCTGTGTTGCATAACGTATGTGTTTTCGAAGATGTTAGCGATACTCAAAATATATCAAAATATATCGCTCCTTGAGACCAAAATACCTATAAAATACAAATAATTTTGATTAATTTTGGTAATTTTTGCTTACTAAATTGATTGCTTATTTAGCTTACCAATACTGTTTTTATACGAAACATATTTCTCTTTTGAAATTAATTTAATAATTTGACAACAAGGCTCAACGATGCTATTCTTTCAAGGAAATTTATATTAAAAATATATCTTAAAAAAAATAGCATTGAGCACTTATTACTTCATGTGGAGTTTCTATTATCTCCATCTTCTATCTGATGAACTGGTCTTGTATATGTATAAGATGTTAACTCAAGAAGAGTTATTGCAAAAATCACCTTATTAACTCCGTTCTAGGGCACGTGTTGACAATTCAGTCCTTGGATAGAAGAAGAAACTTCCGTCTGGACGAGGAAACGGCTCATGGCTGACTACGTACGAATTGATATATCACATTTATTAACCCCCCCCCCATTCCATGTATAATCGACACATGCATTTTTATTTCTTGGGTGTACAGAAGAAATGCAAGCCCAGCTACGCCAACATTTTTACTCATGTTAATTTGTATCAACCACGTAAACTGAATGGAGTCTACGGCGATACGGCGAAGAGTCTGACGTTTCTCTCCCCCTTGATGAGAATTGAACACGTCCGTCCTTGTAGGGACAGTCGCGTCTATTCAATAGACTACCGGGTTGTCTGATCATGGCCACGTTTGAACTAAATAACATCTTAATAACACCTTACATTCCCATATGAAGGTATTCGGGATGTAACAGTTTGAAATTAATAGTGTCACAAATTTCTATCATGGTCTTCTCAAGCATATATGCCAATATGAGGGAATCGTATGCAGCAAATCATTCATCCACATAACACAAAATAGCACATTAAAACCTTATCAAGGCGTAATTACATTTATTACAACTGTCACTGACCCAGTGAAATAGTTCGGATTGCCACCAATAACTATCATTACGATGAACAATCGCAAAAATTACTCCTCTCTCTCTCTCTAATAATTCTACCACCATAGCGCTAAAGCTCCAACGCACTCGAACCTCTGAATCAGTTTGCCTAAGCCGTACATCAATCAAATTGCCCACTCGCAGCAAAACCGCAACAATCGCCCGATCGGCGTCATTTACATATATGCAAAGTATGTGCCGGGTGCGTGTACGTGCCCAGTTGCCCGCGGTGAGCCGGATTCACACGCCGCACCGGTCCCGTACGATGCCTGCCGGGTGTGAAGCGGTTTTTGCTGTCGGTACAGTTGCATTACTAAATTGCACTACAAACACGCAGAGAGTGAGAGAAGTACTGATGCGATCGCCATGCGATCGCAAGGTGTTAAAGGAAGTGTTTGTGTGTGTGTGTGTGTGTTTTTATGATGTGTGCAACACAATCAGCATGTCGCGAATGTCGCACTGATGATGCTATTGTCGCGCTGTGTAATTGTCGACATGGTCGCGAATACTAAGTGACCCCGGCCCGGTTTCAGTTCCTCTTGTTGAACTGGCTAGACAACGAAAGAACCGTATGGTGTAGTGATCGACACTCGGTTGTTCGATTTTACCCACGAGGTCGATGTGGAACTGCTAGCTACGTTGTCGTGCCTTTTCCTTTTCCTCGATGTGTAGGTCTCGATTTGGTTAAACACGGTTAGCTCCAAAGATGCGACACAGAACAATAAATTACTAATTGCATAACGCCTTGTTCGTCTTTGCGAGCGTTATTCGGGCTAGCCTTGAGAGTCGT
The DNA here is from genome assembly GCF_943734685.1 of Anopheles coluzzii. Lineage (NCBI taxonomy): Eukaryota > Metazoa > Arthropoda > Insecta > Diptera > Culicidae > Anopheles > Anopheles coluzzii. The sequence goes on along the minus strand of NC_064671.1, from coordinate 66,301,204 downwards.
CGCACGTGAGTTATCGTTGCTGTGATCAGATTAGCAGCGTGATGCACTAGCAATGCTCCCACGTAGCCCCGAGTACATGTTCACCTCACGTAAACCCATTGCGCGCTTTATACGGTACCGGTCGGAAACAACTTCCGATGTTTCGTTCCGTAAGTTGAAGTTGCAATTTGCAGTACCGACGGCGGTTTGGTTGCGCTTTTCCACCGTGCGTCAAACAGTCACGAGTCACGTTGACATCGAAACCCAGAGCGCTTTATGATCGTGCAGAAAATTGACGATAAAAACCAACTCCACCCTCAACAGTCAATGGAGGTTCTGAGGTTGTGTCCAACCACAACGGTTAGGTTGTGCCCTGGCAAAAGGGGCAATAAAGCGAGTCTCGATTGTCTTTGTTTTGTGCTAACACCCAGTTGGCACCAACTGTTTAGTCAACCACAGCAAGGTGCCTCAGTGTTGCCGTGTCCGAACGGGACACCGTTTTGTTAATGATTTTACAACGACATCTGTCTTATCTGTATCAAACGACGGAAAGACTGCCACCATTATGCCTTGAAGGGCGCACCGTGCGTTACCGTGTGCAGGGGGAGAGGGTGTTTTCGTGCGCAAAGAGAGGTTTTGTAAACGGTCTGTGCGAGACATTGATCCACTTAGCGCAAACCGGAACTCGCTCATGCTGAAGCACACCAAAGCCTGCACCGAAAGCCCATGCTCCAGTCTACATTCCAATTGGCTTGCACGAGGAACTATTGGAACAGCTCGAGTTAGGTTTTGTTTTTGCATCAACAGGTCCCTCAACGTTGGGTCTGTCTGACATTTAGCTGGAGGCGCTCCAAGAGTTGTACGGCTCGGTGGTAAACAAACGCGGCTACGGAGCGCGATCTTGTTGTTTGTTTACTTTCCTAATCTGCCTTCTCCGCTTTTGGGGAAACGCACGCTGAAGACGGAGAAATATGCATAAAGAAATATTTTCTTCGGAGGCCTAAGAGGGGGAAATCCCCAATTCCCACTTCAGACGTGCGAGAGAATCGGTTGTTTTGTTATTGGGCTATCGTTTGTTTTTGCCCAGACAGGGCGATGCATTTTCGTATTGTCATTGTATTCCAGCGCTCAACGTCTGTTCAGGTTAGGTCTGTCTAATAAAAAGGTGTTTTGGCTTTTATTTTTACATCCTCAAAAACAGATTCTTGAAGTGGATCAATATCATGAAATGGGGTACTTCTATCATCATGCCTTATCTTCCGACAAAGACGTCTTATTCACTTATGGCGAGCGAAACGTGATTTCTTGAAGACAGCCACTCCATTCCGGGGCTTGGTTTTTATTGACTATTGCAAGGTACTTCATAAAGACGGCAATTAACCATTCGATCCGATTGTACTGTGAAGATCGCAAAATTGCCCTCTCATTAGGGTCACACTTCTTCCCCTCCCATTCAGCAACATGGAGGTAGTAAGTGGAACCTTAGACAGAATCAGAACACAACGCGTTTATTTACCTTGGCTTAATAGGCAACAAAAACGGCCCTTGGAGTGTGGGGCAGCAACACACACCTCTTACCGTCGGATATAGGCATTAACGTTTGCTGCTGATGCCGATCCCTCCCCCCGTTAATCATTTTCTCATCTGTTATGTAAATTATGCGAATCAAAACCGACTCTCCACAATCCAATTCTGCTACCAATCGGTTGCTGTGCTATAACTCTAGCATCGAAGGCATGTTTTGTTTGCTCAAAAGGCACACGAGGCTCGGTAATCAGTATCGCAGGCAACTCTGCCCGAAGAGATCGACAGACCCAGATCTGTGTGCTTGCCTAATGCAAGATCACAATCATATCGCTACTAAAAAAAATCCCCACGTTCGGGCGGAAGGTGTGAACGATGGTTTTGTGGCGGTTTGCATAATGTGTCTCCTTCGTTTTTTTTCTCCTCTCGATCGCCCGAGCGCATCATCATCGTACCTTTGCAATCGATTATGTTACAACATGCTTCGTTTTACCGCTTCTTTTTTTACCTGTTACGATGTTGTTAGATCCTCTTGCCGGGTGAGAACGACCCAAAAGCTCGACAAAACGATAGTAATCATTAGTGCGCGCGCGCGACACCACGGCAAGGCCACGCGCGGAGGGGGGCTACAATTAGGTCCGATCGTAGGTCCCCAGGCATGGCATGATGTGTGCGGTGGATCGAATGTGTGCGAAAAACATAAGCACAACCTACTAAACTGATCAGATGCTGCGGATGGATTGCACCGTTTGAAGGTTTACGATGGAAATTTGTGACGATCTCCGGTGGGAGATTACGAACGGTAGCTTCTTTGTGTTCGGCCATCGATCTCCCCCCGCCTCCCGCTTCGGTGAATGCAATATGTAAAAAATCGTAACTCCTAGCACATTGATCGACCGATCAGGTGTTTGTGTGTTAGCGAGCGCTTCAACAGAGTGTCGTTAGACGATAGGGCCTAAAATAGGAGAGTTTGGGACATCAGGGCGCGATGAAAGCAGTTTCCAAAGCACCTTGATAAGGAAGTGGTGTGGGAAATGGCTAAGATTTTCCTTCGATTTGATTGTCCATGTTGAAATATGAAACGAAAATCTCTTGCTATCACTCTCCTTTCATTTGTTTAGTTGAAAGTTTGTTGCTCATGGTTATTGATTGCTTTTGATTTGTGTTTCACGGTAGTAAATTTTCCCAAAGTCTGCTTTCTTTGTGGCAATGTTTTGGGTTGGATATTCATCGTCTAGTAAAGTTTGACAATTTATATTTGTTTTAGTTTGTTTTTATTAGCAAGTCTTACTTGTAACATATTTAATATTGTTTTATAGAGCATCTTTTTTCATTTTTCATCAATCTTTGAAGTCTATGAGTTATTATCGAGTTAGTATCAAATTTAAGCAAAATAATCATAAATTTCATGTTTATAATCACATTCGGGTGATATTGTATGTAAATGCTTTTGATGATTCGATATGAAAATAAGCTCGAAAGAATGATTTTAACCAATCAACAATCATTAATGTTATATATTCTTAAAAAGAATTGTTGAATAGGCTTTATGCAAAAAATAGAGCTTCTTAATACCATGGAACAACCTCAATTAGTTGCTAGCTTTAAGAGCGGTAAGAGAAGGTTCTTAAATGGGAATTGATACCACCTCTTGCCTGACTGAAACCGGCGTTCATGCTTACGAGACCATTTGTCAGTGCATTCATGATGGCGTTGCAATTAGATATGGTACTTGCAATAGAACATCAGCAAAGCTTCACATTAAGATTAATTTAGCTTTAAGTGTTAAAGCTAGTTTCGCCATTTTAACCTTTAATGTTTTAAAATGTGTCTATAAAGTGAAAAAAAATAAATTTGCGCAAAATTATCTTCCTTCCAAAAAAAGCTCAAAATGTCAACGTCCCAAACACTTTCTTTATCTTCGCGCTTACATGCAGGAAGTCGACCCCCATCGGTGAATTATGACACTGTTATGGCTGTAGTTAGATACACCGGCCTAAAACCTTGCACAGCATCCTCATAAACGTCGCTGTGGTTTTGTCCGTCTAGTAAGCATGACTCGAACACTTTTTCGACAATAGAGCCAACGGTCTCCGGAGTACACTCGGTGATAGCGATCTACTCGCTGCACCATTCGCCAAGCACCCACTACCAGACACCAACGGTCGTAAACCTTTTGCTTGGAATGAATGCACGAGCACGAACTTCATTTGCGGTGCGGTCGGAGGTGCCGCTGTAAATGCCATTTATTTGATTATTTCTGCCTCTTTTAGGAAAGCGTCTGTGAGTGAGAAAACGTCCTTAAACCATTCAACTTCCGGACTTATCGACGCGTTAGGTCGCAGACACCGCACGACGTTGCGTTGCCGGATGGATGAACGCCATCAATGTGTGTAGTTAGGAGCAGTAGGTTCGAATGCAACCCTACTTGTTCTGCTTTTTTGCCTTGCTCTGTACGTTCCCGCACTTTCAAACAAGGCACACGAACAGACGCTGGTTAGCTGGGTTAGTGTTTGCGGAATTGCTAAGCGGTGATCATGAACGAGAAATCGACATGGTGGCACGCTGCTGCTCTTTTTTTTTTTATTCTACATTTTGTTTCACTCCTTAATTTAATGATTCAAGGAAAACGGGTGCATGCCTTGGGCCGCCTCATGATTGCTTGTTGTTGCCGGGACTGAGAACGCCAAGAACGTGAGCGACTTTTGTTCTGCGACTTCCAATCGCGTTTGCCCGTCGTTTGCCCGTTCTGAATATTATTCTTAGTTCGTTCAGGCTGCGGGCGGTGTTGCTCGCCAACCCCGGGGTGGTGGCGTGCCAGTGTGTGTACGCGTGTACTACCACTTCCTGTATGGTTAGTATGGCCGTTCGGTGGCAATTGCGATTCTAAACTGCTCCAGCCCGTTTGCGTGCCCGCAAAAGGGGCAGCAGGAAACAGGTTCACCCGAGACAAAGCGATCTGATCGGCGATGATTGAGTTGAAAGTTGACGCTCGTACCCGGGCCTTTTGCAAGACGGACATTGATCTTTCGGTTTGCTTTTTCGGGACAGGTGACAGGATCGGGTATCAAAAAGACCGTCATTAAAGACGTACACAGAACAAGCCGAAAGGATAATTGGTGATACTTTTCTACATCAAATCATGGCGACGAAACATTTTTTGCATGTTTTGATAGTCATTCAAATATTAAAAAAAACTCAAATGTTACCATTTTAATACCATTCTATGGGATACGTTTTGTTTCAAATTAAAAGGGATAAATCCGTTTGATAATTGGATTATTTTCTTAAATGTTTTGTTTTACTTCAATTTCTTATCAAGAATGTTTGTTTCTTTTTAATTAATCACTTGTTAAACTTTCCGAGTACTTTAATGCTTTTTTATCTATTTTATGTATTTATTTTTCGTGTTTATTTTCTTAAAAACACCTAAGCTTTTAAAGCTTACTTTTGCATGTTGTTTAAAAAATAATTAGCTTTGGATCTGTTTCCTCGTTATTCGATATAATTATTGCGTGTTATTATTTGATCTGTGTTTTTTTTTCTTATCATTTTTCCATTATTTTTGCAGAACATAACTTTGTATGGTATTTTTTAAATATAGATCGTCATTAAGAACCAATCGTCATTAAGTGCCAGTTAATGAAATATGACACATGGTTCTGATTATTTTCACATTTTATAGCTTGTTGTTTGCTTGTTTTTTGTTGTGATAAAATAATTAATAAATATTTTTCAAGTCATTACTAAATTAAAAATCTTTTGAGAAGTAAAAGTAACATAAAATAACACCCAAAGATTTACCAAAATTAACCGCAGTTATTGCAAAATAATAAAATTAAAAATGCGGTAAAGGGCTCTCAAACTATCGAAAGGTAATCGAAAGATCGTAAAAGAGCTGTATTGAAACAAAAACAACTTTTAAATTTGAACGCCAACTACCGGCATTTAACCACCGGCAGACCCTTCAGCATTAATCAACAACAAAAATTAATCAGCTAAAAGAGCTTACGAGGGCGGCACAAGAAGAGGGGAGGAGGGACCCCGTTATGAACTTGAAAATCGGAGCGGAATAAGCAGCAGTACTGCTACTGCTACTTCGGTATCGTATGCAGCGTCATCGTCGTCGTAACATTGAACTCGATTTCTCCCCCAACGAAAAGTGTTGGCGGTCAATCAAAAACCATACAGCCACACAGAAAAAAGACCATTAAAGACCTTGCATTAATGACCGATCATTGTACGGTTTTGAGAGGACCCGCCGGGCTCGTTGTGTACAAACAAAACCCATATGAAAGTGAGGAAAAATAGGTGACAAACAAGGATTGAGTAAGGAGTGGATTTAAAAATGAATATTTATTCGTTTGTTGTTGTTTTGCGTGAAATAGAATTTACGCAAATGGAAATGCTTACGTATGAAAAAACGTTCCAAAAACAAGAGTGTTTTTCTATCTCCAGAAAGATACTTACCTTATCGTAGTTGCATGCATATGCTCAGATTTACAACACAAATGAGAATTCTGTTTTTCTCTCTCTTTTTCTCTCACTGTTAGCAGATGGTGATGAGTAAGAAGAAAAAAAAATGGCAAACGATGACCAGCAATTTGTGTAGATTTCGCAAAAGGTTTTGTCCGGCAAAAGGTTTGCAAATAGCGCAAACCCCCGCGTCTTGATATTGTTATTCGTCGGCGGGCTGTCGTCTCCACTTAAAGCACACACACGCGTTTCGAAGGCTGCTGCCAGAGATGAAGGATGTACGTAACGAAATGCAGACACAACAAAAACACGACAACACGAAATAAAACATTAACCGTCACTTAATGCTTTTACTGTACAATTATCGTTGAAAGATTGACCCGCATACGGTCAACTTTAGGGTACCGAAATGACATTGACTAACGATTGACTCGGATGGAATTAGTCTAGGATAGAAGCGGTTCAAAATTTCAAACACATTACACTATACGGCACGAAAATCAATCGCCTGTTTGTGCCTTAATTGCATAAGGGAATAAAAAAGCGCACGAAATCACTCCTAATAGGCACACGCGTTCAACACGAGAAACAAAAACTAAACAATCTCTTTGTAAATTTAGCTCACAAAAAAGAAGTTCTCCAAAAACACTGTCTCAACACACCTTTGCTAAAGCTTCATCCACACTTTGAACGGCATCGAATTCCAATTCCGAAACAGCTTCAGCTTAGATTGGATGGACGATTGACGGTGTTCTCGTCTGGTGTTCGGGCTAAAGGGAGGTAATTGAACCGGTGACGAGTGAACGAATTTTTGGACTACCATTACACGGTCGAATGGAGACACGAGGGAAGTTTTGTTTTTTTAGCTGGTGGCCAAGCGTCACGCGGAGCCTTCACGGGAGAAGAGAGAGGATAGGTTTGCGCAAACCGAACGCGACGGCTGCTGGATAGAAACTGAAAGTCCGCTTTGGCGCGCGAAACGTTTTTAAACGCGGCCACGCGACGGCTGCTGTTGGAAGGAAGGGTTCTGTTGTGACGCTTATCCGGTGTACGATGCATAGTGTGGGCTTTTTTGCATACCACTGTAATCGGATGATTGAGGTAATATGTCATTTTTCCTTTTTTACTATTGCAACATTTTGTGTGTGAAATGATAAAAATTGTTCATTATTTGGTTTGAAATTGGAAAATTTTGTGCGGAAAATCTAACTCATTTGTGCGCGAGCATATCGGTATCGCATTGTACTCGGGACGCATTACGCTGGAGCTTTCGTAAAAGCTTCTGCGAAAGCTCCAACGCAGATGCCTTGAGTTGCACGTTGCGTGCTGTTTGGCCGTTGGAAAATGAAAAGACGGACGCACGTGGTGGCTTTAAAAAAAGTTTTAAAATTGTGACAATATTTTTTAATAATATTCAAAGAGTGATTTAAACTACTAAAATATAGTAGGAACATGTGTGTTTAGCTACCAAAGATAGAAATATGTTTTTAATCATATAATGATTTAATATATGCTTTAAGTTCTAGTTTTTGTTTCTTTCACCTTATTATACTGCTAATAACGATTGCTTTAAAAATGGATTTATTGTCGGCTGGTTGTAGAAAAAAAAAAACAAAGAGAGATAATTTCTTTCCATAAGCATACTTTGAAAGGTTTAAGCTTTTTTGCAAAAATCTATCGATGGCCTTGCGAGGTACCGTCAGATGGTTAAGGCTTAGTTATATGCGTGTTTTTAAGATCTACCTCGATTTGTATCAATTCCTCCTCAATTTTTACAACAAAATCCTTTGAGTACAGCTTTTGCATCTTATTGAAAAAGAAAATTTCGATGAGACGCAGCTGGGCGATGTTGGACCGGTTCGCGCACTAGGGTGTCATAACGAAATTCAGCCGGAATTCATCTAAAATGGACGCATTGAGTTTTGGCGCCATTGCTTGCCGCTGCGAATCCAGTGGACGTGATATGTTCTGGCTCCTGATATGTTCATGTTTTCCAAGTACTATTTCACTGTTTGGCCGGTTGCATCGACCTTCCGGCCAAGCGAACGCAGCGAAGTAGCGACATTTCCTTCGGTCTTCATTTTAAGCATTCTTTGGAGCTTCTTGTCGCTCAGAAACGTCAGCCTTTAGAAATGGGTGTTTTTTTCGATGTTCTGTTTGTTGTCTAATAGTGCCAAAATGTTGTAGATACCGGAACAGACTTATACGACGTTCATAAACTGAGTCCGTTTTAGATGCTACGAGGTGCCGTTCTTTGATCGTGCACGCTGCTGAACCGAACGAAGTTGCTTTACTTGTTTGGCCATTACAGGTTTTTCTGAGAATTTTCAATTCTCTTCACGTGGGATATTGACTGATTTCTGACTATTGTATATAAATATATTTTTTTTTAACAGGGCACATTAGTAACGAATTCCGAAAAACAATATTCCATTTCTTACTAAATTAAATTGTTGCACAATACCTTATATCGTGTACTTGTGTCTTTGTGTTAAAGATACTTTTTCCTATATTGTTTATATATTTGTTTTTGGCATTGTGTGAAGAATTGGTGTATCGTTTTGATCAATTCAATTTTTGCTTTTCTGTTTCTTATTTGAATGTATATTGGAATCCAATTGCTCGATTTTTTCTTTTTTTTTTTTCGAAAGTGTAAATGATAGCCATTGTTGCCTCTGTTTATCAAGATCATACCAAAAACTAGACATGGAAATTTAATTAAGAAATGTGATATATAATGTCAGAGACTTCCAAAACCGTGTCTGATAAAGCAAGAAACCGTCCAAAAAAGTTTGTTGATTAAATTCATTTTTCAGTATTTCTGCATGTTAAAATCGGCCAACGTCATGGAAATTCTTGCTTACAAATGTATCAAATTGGGTGTTAATCAAATTGGAAGACAACATTGAACACATTCACAGCCATGCAAGTGTGAAACGTCATACCCTTACGATGCGCTCGTGTGAGCTCTAAATTAAGTTCCACTTAAGCACCATTAGCACCTTATTATTGGAGATGTACAACAAAGTAGAACCTGCAGAAGCGGTCGAATTCATTCACAATTTGTTATTTTTTCTTGCCGACTGGTTTGTCTATGCACCGTTTTAAACACAAATTGATAAATATCTTGTTTTTGCACTGTCACGAAAGTATGTCCCTTGGATAATAATAAATTTAGCTCATGATTGTTTCGATACAACACGTTTATCTACCACGCGACGGGATAGATCTTGGATGGATGTGCTGCAAAAATGTGCAAAAAACAATAGTGCCATTCCCGTGATCGTGCCTAGAATCGGTTCTACTCACGTTTGACTCCACACGCGTACCGATCGGACCACCAGGTAGGCACTCTGTCCAATTTTCTAAGCACAGTTACGAGATTTACAACCCTGCTTAACTGAACATTCGACACTACCAACGGCCAATGTCAAATGGTGGCTGTGGCGCTGGTCGACATAATCAGCAGCAAACCAGCCCGAACAAACTGCGCTTGCATGTGGTTGTTACATCAATTTGCACACAAATTACGAATTAACCTTCTTGCTGTGAAGTTTTTTTTTTTTATTTCATTTTTTACAATAATGCGGAGTCATTTTTTCGATGCAATTTTTTGATGAAAAAAAAAAAAACAACGCAAAAGCAAAAAAGCGGATGAAACGGATGGCGATGATTTAATGATAATTTATTGGGGGAGTGAATTGGGAATTGAGGGTTCTTCAGCAAGCTTAAGCGGTTGTCATCGACACATAAAAAATAACCTGTGATTGGTTTATTTTGGTACCATTTTCCTTAATCATGCAGTAAATGGATTTGTTTTTCATTTCACGGTAGGAATTGTGTACTGTGGAGTTACGCTTTTTCTGTTAAAAGACATTTAAAATAAACTTCAACCATCCTTTCCTCCGTCGAATCTTCGTCAAATCACTGCCAAGCTCTAAAAGCTTTAAAAGTTCCCCTTTGTAATCATGTTCTATTTCCTTCGCATTCTGTTTACAACGGCGTTTTCGCTCAATCAAAATGACCTAAATGATGATTGCCTACTGTTGTTACGCCTGCTCGCTTGACCTTGACATTCCCACTTGCAGTTCATTCACAAAACATGCATGCTAATTACCTTCAGCGCAGGTCTAACCTACAACTAAGCAACAGCAAATTAACATCAAACCTGTGCAGCACTGCACACACAACCACACACACGGTCTGGGAAGCACGTGACCTTGAGTGAAGGCCCCTCGTGTCTTATTTTTTCTTTCAAATTTGTACGATGCGGGAACTTTGATTCGGAAGACGCCTTTCCCTGGAGGTACATTGGAGAATTTGAAGATATTTAATTGTTTTATTTTTAAAAGTTATCTAAAGAGGTCACAAAGACATACTCAATTAACGTTACAATACTAATCATAATTTATATCTACTGTTGTCATCGTACTAAAACCTAGGCAGTAGTCTACTTTCGAATTCTCCCCCATTCTATCTCTCTCGCTTTCTCTGTCTCTCTCACTACTTTGTCCAGTGGCACAATAAAAAAGGTCATTTAGAAAGACACATTTACAATTCACAATCTACTATCACTGCGGGATCTGCTAACACCCGTGTGGAGTCAACTTTTCCTTTCGCATTCGTGCGCTTCCTATCACGCTGAGCTTTTCTTTTAAAGAACATCTCGATTCTCGCCAATGCTACCTCCCAAACCCTCGTGGAAGGTTACATTACGGTGCTCACTGACGTTCCGATTCCGCGCACCTGGGGAGCAATTATCTGCGCGCGAAACAATGGAACGTGAACGTCATCGGTTGGATTTGCAATCCCTTCCGCGCCTTCAACGTGCATTGGCTAGTGTCTCTAGTAAGTCTGTTGGAGGGGTGATCGTTGTGTTGTGGCTTAGATTAGAAGGGAACTGTGGTAGACCGCAGTCGTGCGGTTTCGGTGGGCAAATGAGAAACGGGTGTCGGAACTCTCGGGGGCTCTTCCGGCTCTGTTCCAGGCTTGGTTCCAGGTAATACTGACGCATTGGAGCGCACGCACACGCGTTGATAAGAAAAGAGAGAAAACTGTTTGCCCCGTCGGCCTTCCGCTTAAACCGAGACGCGATACGTCTTATCGTTCCGGTGCAGTACCCGCCGCAACCTGGTCCAGCGTGAGTCCATCGGTTGATAGTTGCTGCAGAATTCGAGGTACTGTTTGCGCACTTCCAAACTCTCTGGACCCCAGTCGGCGAGGGGTTTACTTGCGGCCACGATGCGCATCTTGAGGGACGATTCGTTGCGCTTACGGATGGCAAACCAAGCCCACACCGGAATTGGCACCAGAGCTCCAACGTAGATGCACCAACCTAAGACTGTTGAGGATAGAGATATGTTAGTTACATTGAACAGAAGATCACTTGAGTTACATCGCACTCACCATGATACACATCGTCAATGCCCTGCGGTCTTTGGCTTTTCACCAGTCCAATAACCAGCACTACGATCAGCATCGCCGGTGTGAGCAACTTCCAGCAGAAGCGCCACAGAAAACCGGTGCGTCGCTTTAACATAAACTGGATGTCACGCGTAAGCTTCCTAATGCCATACAGCCAGCAGAACGCAAACAGTTCAAAGATTGCAGACGTTAGCGTCACAAACTGCACGCCGTAGTAATCAAAGTAGTCGAGCATCTTCGAACCGGACGGCGTTACGAACAGCAGTCCGAGCGCAAATCCTAGCACTCCGATGGTGACGACCGTTTTCCAGGATTTCAGTCTCGGCGTACTGTCATGGAGCGCTGTCAGCACACTGTTGATAAGTCCGGTACAGCTGCCGACGCCGAGCGTTAGCAGCATGAAGAAGAACAGCAGCGCGAACAGGTTCGGGACGTGCTCAAACTTGGCCAGCGCATCGGGATAGGTGATGAACGTTAGGCCACTGCCCGGCTTTACCACCTTGGTGTAATCGGTTTCGTTTGTCAGATGTCCCAGATGGCCAATGATGGAGAACACGAGTGCCCCGGAGAGTAGGGAGGTGAACGTATCCAACCACGAGATGATCATCGCATCCCGGTAGATATTGTTGCTGAAGTTGTTGTAAGAGGAGAAGGCAATGACACCGCCGAAACAGATCGACAGCGAGAAGAAACACTGCGAGACGGCCTCCTTCCAGACGTCCGCATTCAGCAGCTGATCCCAGTCGGGGGTGATGAAGTACTTCAAGCCCTGACCGGCGCCCTCCAGCGTGAAGGCGTAGATTGCGAACGAGATCAGCACGACGTACGGGAAGAGGGCCAGAAAGTATGCGACCTTGCCGGATCCGCGGATACCCTTCACCATCATGATGGTCATCGCCACCCAGATGAAGAGCAGGCAGAGCGTCAGCTTCCAGTCCGGCACACCGAACTCACCCGCAGTCAGCAGTCCTTCGCCGGTGACTGAGTGTCTGAGAGATAGGAAGATAGAGAGAGACTAGTCAAGCAAGAGTGTCGGAAAGCTAGTTCAAAGCTTCAAAAGTCTTACGTGTAGTACAGCTCGGCCGACGTCTTCACCGGCAGTGAGTTGTTGAAAGCCGGCGTCGGCCCAGTGTTGGAGGAGTTGACACAGTTGAAACCACCGGTCCAGCTGACGTCACAGCTGGCCCACGGGAGCGGGCTGCCGAACGATGCGACAAAGAAGCGGATTGCCGTCGCGATCGTCGCCGCGTAGTACACGATCACTACGCAAATCGAAACCATCTGCGCGATACCGATACCTAGGAAAGGAAAAGGAGGAAGAGACAGGGTGTGGAAAGGTAAGATAAGAAGGTAAATATTTGGTGCATGGAATGTGTTACAGTGTCGCTGCGTTGAGTGTTTAGTGGTCCATAAAAAATCACAAACCGTTTTTATGGAATTTTCCGCCGTGTGTGTGATATGGTGGTTGGAATGTGGAATGTTTAGCTATTAGCACACAATATCGTATCGTTTGCAGGTGATTTATGGTGCTAAAAAGCTTGAGTACTTGGAGCTTTTTTGTCTAATTTAAGATAAGATTTACGTCTTATGGGGCGTTAAATGGGATAGGTTTAACTTAAAGTTAAAGTTGTGGCTGTTGCATACATTATCTATGTTAAAATCAGCTTTTTTTACTTTTGCTGTAACTTGATATATTTAGAGAAATTATCAAGAAATAAAAAGAAGCCTACTCTGCTAACATATTGAATTCTTTTTTCATCCTACTTTCGATTCCATTGGAAGATTATTGGATGCTTCCCTACATTTGTTTGGATTGTTCCCACTATTTATTGGGCGTTCCACAGCAGTATTGATTGTATTGATTTGCAATGGGACGATTCCAATAGATCGTTGGAACGATAAAACAATCTATGGGGGTATCCCCATAGAATAAATCGTGAGACGAACCCAAAAAAATACGATACCCGACCAATAAATTGTGAGAAGCTTGCGGTGGACCGATGGATTCATTAGATTATTAATTCAATTATCTTTAGCTCCAATTTTGTTCTTTGCCTTTTTAAATATTATATTGTGTTTTATTTTTCTTGAATGATGTAGTACTTCAGCTATTTTAATGACTGTTCTATACATCGACTCTGAGCTTGTAGTTCTTATCATTATTACATCTCTATAACTTTTTTCATATTTTCTCCCTGGAAGATGTAAACCAATTAATTGGCATAGAAATTTTTATAGCATTGTACACTGTACATTTTTAAAAAGTGTTTTTTTACGATCGAGAAGCAAAGAGAATAAACGATCGCGTGATATGACGTTCGGTATTGTTCTGTTACATATCTAAAATCACCGTACGCATTACACGCTATAGATCATTGATAAACAAACGCGAATGCTCACAAAGCTTGCATTTATATCCTGAACGTGTGAAAACTTGGATGATCTGTATTACCGGTTTTATGATTAGTTAATTCCACCCTTTTTCCGGGTAATTGAAATGGAGTAAATAAATTTCCTATTGTCCTACGCTAGTAGTGCATACATAGCCATTTTTTAATCTTCACTTCAATTCCTGCTAAAAATGTTAAATTAAGCATTATTAATATCCATTTATATCATTCATAAGTAACGTCTAATGTATTGGACAAGCAAAAATGAATAATACTCAATTATTTAGTGAAATATTAACCTTGGTTAGTCCTTTTTAACTAGTAACCAAATAATATAAAAAGTGATGGGTTGCAAAATTGATTCAAAGAATTAAACGACAACAATTTCAGCTCAAAGCGCAGTAAAGTGCATCCATGAAGTGAAAGGAAGTAATTTTATTGCCATTGTGGGATGATGAAGCTCATTTACTGCTCATTAGAGCGAGTCCGAGTTCTAAATCACTTTCGGCAACTACGCATACTACGACGCTCATTACATATTTCCCGACGATGACGATGATGACGATCCTCCTGCTTTTGTGGCTTGACTATCTCGTACTACTGTCCGCATTGCCCTTACCCTTGCAAAGAACACGCGCGCGTGTGTGTGTATTTTTGTGCTCTAAATACCCGCACCCATCATCATCCCACCTTACCTCGCATGATCGGCGACACATCGTACACCTTGACGCTGCCCCGGCTCGAAAACTGACCCATCATCATCTCCAGGTAGTAGATGGGCCGCCCAACGACCAGCAGCACAATCAGGTACGGGATAACGAACGCACCGCCACCATTGCGGAACGCGGTCGACGGAAACTTCCACACATTGCCCAGCCCGACCGAGAGCGCTATGCAGGACATCAGGAACTCGACACCCTTGTCCCACTTTTCACGCTCCGCGGCCGGTGGTTTTTCGAGCTTTTCCAGCTGTGCTGATGGTGATGTTGGTTTTGCACCATTCTGTGCAGGAAGCCCGCCATCGTCCGACGTGACAAAGCCAGGATTGTCCGTACCGGACATTGTATGCCGGAGGTATTATACACGGACACACGCAAGCAGTGGAAAATGGAAATTCACCACACTACAACGGTGTGTGGATCGTTATTTAGTCACAGTCACTATTTAAATTTTGCAGCCACCATTCGCACAATTAAGCAGGCAGAAAAGGGAAGGCGCAACTGGCGTGTGACGTGTGGTTTTGCTTTGCGATTTTTTTTTTAATTCTGTTTATTAAAAATGAACGGTGACTTGAATCAACTATCGTGCAGAGTGTGCATTTGTGTTGTTGTGCGCTTTGCAGGCACTACTAATTCGGCACACGGCTTTGTCGCTGAAGCGTAGCGAAACAACACACAAACACTTGTCAAGGACTCTACAGTAGCGTCGATCGAAGGACGGCGTTTAGACACAGAAACGGAGGCACTTGATCGTATCACAGATTTACGCACACGTAAAAGTAATTCGAAGCTTCACGCTTTGAGGATCTTTGTGTGCAAACGCGAGTCGCTTCCTAGACACACTTTTTTGATTAGCACTGTTTAGTAGTTTGATCTCTTCCTCATAAACTATTGCTAGAGAACGAGATCGATCTTTACTTCTCGATAGGCTGGGGATTTGCACTTTTTTCCCACAGACGCACGTTCACAATCAACAATGTGTGGCAACAGTGTCCGTTGCTGCGAAAGCTCCCGTGGCCGCGTGTCCGTTCGACTCGAACGCTCGTTTGTTAGTGAGGTGCTCCGACGTCGGCGGCAATTAGTTTATAGCCATCGAAAGCGCCCGGGGTCTAATCTGCCGACGACGACAACGATTCGCACACAGGTGAAGCGATTAAGCTTCCCGCTGCCGACGCCGCCGGCGGCTGTCTGGGGGACTTTTGTGCTTTTGGAGTGAGTGTGTGTGTGTGTGTGCGAAGTAGGGTTCTGAGTACAGGTTTGCTCCAGCAGTTGATAGATTCGGGGGAATTCTTATCCCAGTTTGAGAGGCAGGCGAATAAAAGCGCATCTCATGCTATCTGGACGTTGATTGGGCACTTACATAAAAAAGGCTTGAAATTCCAAAACGATACGGGGGTTACAATATGTGAATTTGTTTTTGCTGATGCTATTTATATGCCCATGCCTTTACTGCAATTTTTCTGGTACAAGATACTTACTGCACACAGCAAAAGGTGTGGACAGCAGCACACAGAAAAAAAAAACAAGAACGAAATAAATTGCACTCTTGAACGGTGTGTATTTGACTTTATAATGCTTCCGCTAAGTGAGAAGTAGCAGCAGCAAGCAAGTAATGTGGTGGAAAATTATAGTAACGCTTGTGTTTTGTGTTGTGCTTTTGCACTGTGAAGGTCTGACTTGGCTTTTGTTGTCGTTAAATCATAGTTGTAGGATTGGGCTTTGTGTTTTATTCCTCTTCTTAGTTTTATGTTTTTTTTGTGGTCGTGTTTCGTATTGCATTGAGTTTTGAATATTTTTCTCATGTCGGTACTTGCTTATATGTTCTGCTTATGTTATGCTTGGTGTTTGCGTTATGATGTTATGAAGATACAAAAACTTACTGGCTTGTGTTTCTTTACATTTTGTTTTGCTTTAATTCGCAAATGAGTCTATCATTTGTGATCGATTTATAATTATTCAATAAGTTTTGTCGATGTTCATGTGGTGAAACGTATTATTTTAACTATTTTTATTTTATTAATATTATACTATTTTACTATTAGCTATGTTATTGTTGTTAAACCGTTTTCTTTCTTTTTTATTTTACAAACGGTTTCATGCATATCATGCATATCATAACAAGAACAGGTCTATGATTTAATTGAGAGTTTTACAAACCATGAGCTTTGATCCAGAATTTCCATTTAATTGAGACTGTCTGAAGTTATAACAAAGAGAAATCAAATCTCATTATCTATCCTGACCACCACATCGTCACAAACCACAGTTCTGATCTCATCGATCGATTGCGTTGATATAAATTCCCCTTAAACCTGCTTCCACTGTGTTGCTTCTTGAATGTGAGTCGATTTCACTCTCAACACAAGACTAAGCTTTTAACCCCAGCGAAGATTTCACCCCCAACCTTCAATCCCGTTGGCCGAATTCCGCCTTGAAAACAGTGTTAGAGACTGGAGAATGGAGCAGCGGTAACAAATTTAGCAATAAAGTTGTTTGTTTGACGCAAATGGGTAGATTTGGTGCTGCGTCCAAGAAAGCGAAGATGTTGCGGACACGTGCATGAAGTCGTTAAAGCGAACTTACCTGAGGGACATTGTTATTTAGGTCCCACATGTCAGCACAACTTACTCGTGCATCAGTCTCTCTCAGTCGCTAATTATGCAATGATTGCCACACTATAACAACCGAACTTCTCCATCCCGTTCCCTGCGGGGATAGAACGCTTATCACTGCAGGGGACGCTTCATTCATCCAAGCTCACGTGCGAGCCATTGCAGCGGATGATAGCGTTCAGCAAGGCACGAGGACGCATGCCAATATTTACCTTTGAATACAGTATATCCCACCCACCCCGGGGAGAAGAGCCGAGGGAAGTACCACCGTTGTCCGGAACCAGATCCGGCCGGATCTAGCGTGCGTGACGCACTCAAGTAGTGAACTCAAACCAAAAACAATCAACAAAAGGTTTCCTCCCAGAGTTTCCTGCAATTCGGTACAACAGCTGTGTCAGGGCAATAGGTTTTTTGGAGCCACCATTTCCTGCCACAGACGATATCTTCAGACGATATCTGCTGAATTTTTCTTGGTTTTATTTTGCCAACCAAAACCATGACCCGCACTTTGAGGTGTGGAAGACGAACGCGAAACAACAATAACGGCACTGATGTTGCATCTCAACCCTTTCCCTCTACCGCTTATGTCCCTTTTATAGTTTACGATTTAATTGGTGTGTCATCAATGATAAGAATGGGTTCATTCCCAGAAGCAGCTTATTGGGCGGCATGTTATTCCTGTGTTTTGATATTGTTTTGATGAGCCTAGCAGCATTTAGTACAGCGCATCCTCTCTAACGTCTTGCGATGAACGTACGCAAACAGTTGGTGCGCTTATATGACCGTGTTATTGGAGCACAATTGGCGGCGGGAATGCGAGAGTTCGATTTCGATCTTACACAACCCACACGGAGAACCAGTGCAGCCGGGCGTCATCGGCGTCCTGGTCCGCTTGCTGTCACACCCTTGTCACGTGGTGTGTGCTGGGATAGATACATAGAAGAGTCAATGCTGTTTGCGCGATTGTTGTGGTTCTGCTATCTTGTCTCTTTTCTGTAGCACAGTAAAAGTGAGCTACGCGGACAGCTTAACGTTAATTTTTTTTCGCTTTGATTGGTGTTTAATCTTCTTCCAATAGACTCAATCGATGCGAAATGCTTTATCGTTGGAAAGTTATTTTTTTTACAATCAGGGAATGACTTCGAGTCTTTAGACGTTGAGTGATGTCATTCTTGGCATGAAATAATTATTTTTTATGTTCATTGATTATTTAATATTTTTATTCTTTCCTATTTCGCTATTTTATTTGCGTGTTTTAAATTGTATATATTGATCATTTACAGTTTTCTCTTCGTTTACTATCGTATTATCGTTAATCCTTTTGGTGGTTTATTTTGTGACTAATGTTCACATTTTTATTTTGTTTCTTTTTTATATTCTTCTTTGTTCTCAATATCTTTTTTGTTGTTCTCGTTGTAATTCTTTCTTCTTACACATTTTCTTTAAAAATTAATTTTGATTAATAATTAATTAATTTGAAGCAAAATCTGATTTTTTTAAAAATCAATTATTCCATTTTTCTTTCTTGCATACTTTTTTTATTTTATTCTTTAAACATTGCAGGGTTTTCAGCGGGTTTGAACATGTTTCAAGTCTTCCCACATATCAAAATATGAATATAAAATAATTGTTCCCACGATTTTAAGTTATCGTTCCATTGAAAATCATTTCAACTGGTTCAAAATGGGCAACACTCAATAAATTGTGGGACGAATCCAAATAATTTTGGGGAACCCCTTAAAGCTTTTGGAAATCGATCAAAAATCCATGGGACACCCTGTATCACCCTGTATATGTTACAGATGATATCTTGAATTATTAGATTCCTTAAATCATCATCAATATTCTTCAATTCTTGCAGAATATTAGTACTATGAGTTATAAACTGTCATGAAACAGTTTCTTTAACCAGGGGAACCATGTTTGATGTTCAAATAGCGCAAATTCCAGCTACAAGCAGCTTTCTATACTAACAAATCACTTGAGCGATACAACAAAAGGTAAATAATTATATCATTCTACGCTTACAATTTGCTTTCTGATACGGACTCGTACAACAGAGAAAGTACACAGCTGCTAGATAATTATTACGGCAGTCACTATCGGAATTATTTAATCAGTAGCATCTCAATTGTGCTGCTGAATGTCGTCCCTTTCCGACTCGTCAATCGTACTGCATTTCCCATTTTGCAGTTCATTTAATCATCGTCAATAATCAGAAGCCTTACCAAAAAGCCCCTTTCGTTTTACTACATCTCGTTGCCTTTTTGTGCTTCGATATTTGCGATAAGTTCCTGACGACGAAAATGAATTCCACCGACCGCCTTCAATCAATCAAACATTTGCTAACACAGCTCACGTATATCAGACAAGGTTTCGCTCTCTCGCAGAAGGGAAAGTACCGCCGCCGAACAAAACGACGCTCGACATGGGAATTACTCCACAAGTTGGCTTCCCGTCATGCATTAAGCCGTGAGGCGGCACACGTTCTGACTGCTCGTTTCGGTCTAGCATCGTGCGATCACAGAGACAGAATGTACCCCCTTAATGAGAGGCTCCGGCAGAGGGATGTACCGTGTGTGTGTGTTTGTGTGTGTAATTGAGATACTTGTTGGCGTTGGCGAACATTAAAGCTGCAGGGTAAATCAGCTAACCTGTTGCCATTTTTGCCCCTTTCCCAACTTTCTTGTGATGGCATTTCCAAAAGCTGTTGGATATGTTAGTTTTTTTTTTGGTTTGTGTACATTCCGGGGTTTCCCTGTGGATATAACCCGGAAAGCTGGGACACCAACCACAAAGCGTGTACATATCCTTCGCGTTGCTACAGCTTTGCAGATTATCGTCGCGGGCTTGGTGCCAGTTGTTTTTTGCTTTTCATTTGCGTGTGTGTACCTTTGTACCAAACCAAACATTGGGAATCCCTTCCTAGCTGTGTCGGGCACTGTTTTTGAACAGTCGGTATTTTTTGGCAGTGGGCAGTGAACAGATTAAGTGTATGCGATTACGGAACGGCGTGTGGCGTGTGTTCCGGTGATTTTTTGTCGCAACCTTGACGGTAAAGTGGAATAAATTATTCTTACGGAATGAACCGTTGCTATGTGTTGGATGAATGGAAAGTTTGGTGTTTAAAATCATGTTTCTTATTTTTTCTTTTTACATTCTATTCTTTGTTGTTTTGGAGTAAATTTAGTGAACTACTTTTTTTTGCTCAATCAAGCAACATTTGTTTACCATTTATCTCCTTATAAATGTTTTATTCTTTTTAACTTTTATTTTATGTATTTTTTAAATCTTCTGTTCATGCTTGCTTCTATACTAATAATTATGTTCTTTTCTCAACGTTTTACATATTTTTTTATTTCAACAAACATTTTTTAATGTTTTTTTTTTACCTAACATTTTAATTTAGAGTTTTGGTCTTGATTTTGATTAATTGTTTTTTCTTTTCGTTTTATTTTTTATAATTTCTTGTTCATATCATAGTAAAAATGTATTTTTCCTGAATATCTTAACATTGTATTAACTTCTTTGACTTTGTTCAGAATCTTGTGTACTTGTAGTGATTCATATTAGAAAGTTAGTTACCTTGGTTTTTTATTTACATTTTGTCATATTGATGTATTTTAGAGCAATTTGAAAAGTGTTAGATGGAGCTTGTCGAAGAAACTAATGTTTTCTATGTTGGTTGATGTGTTAGTTATTTACTTTTGTATTAGTTAATGTTTTCTTGCTATTTCTACTTTTTTTACTAGCGACGATTGCATGAACATACGCGGCAAAACAGATTTTTTTAATTCAAAATCATGTGTTTCGTAAAAACTTTGGTAACAATTTATTTACATTTTAAGGAAACTGGACATAAAAAATATTTCTATCACGCGCTACTTACGTTACATTAAGTGTGAACACAACAAATTCTAGAGTGTTGATACTAACTGCTAACCTTATTGATAACGCTTCGTCGGTCGAGAAAACATAACGCTCGTTAGAGGGTTTCGAGAGCAGTTCAATAATAAGGGCCTATCATCATCACTTGTCCCTAGACTTCATGCCAGGATTCCAATTCTGGCACAGTCTCACTTTCGCTCATCCCATGTTAAACATTCGCTTCTTGATTCGCTGCACAGTGCTGCGCTCGAGCGGTTGGCTGTTTTGGTACTGCTCCTCCTCGGTCTGGTACTGCATCCGCACGGTATCACTTTCCGGTCCCCAAATATCCATCGGCTTGAGCGCATTGTGTGCCGCCTTGCGCAATGATTCCGTCTGCTTGCTGCGCCGCCTCCAAACCGCGTAGCAGTACCAACCAGGCAGTTGTAGCACCGCAATTGCGTAGATAAACAGCCCTAAAACTGTAAAGACAAGCAAACCGTCATCATTTCATTCATGCACGGCCTTGCATAGCAGGGGGAAACAACAATCATAACGAACGTACCGTTGTAGCCCATCGGGACTTTTTGCAGCTCAAAGTCGGCAAAGCTGAAGATAAGAATGAGCAGCGTGGCGGCCGGTGCAATCAGTCCCCAGCAGACGCGCCAGTAGAACGATGTCTCGATGCCCAGCATAAACCGGATGTCGCGACAGATCCGATCCACGCCGTAAATCCACGCAACGGTAGCGAGCTCCAGCACGGCAAACGTGAGCGTCACGTACTTGGCACCGTAGTAATCGATCACGTCCAGGAAATCGAACCCACCGGGCGTTAGGTAGAGCAGCCCGAAGAAGTACCCCACGGTGACGGTCCCCAGGACCACCTGCCAGTGGCGCAGCTGGGGCCGCTGGTCCCGGATCGCCGTAATGATGCTGGTCGTTACGCCCAGATTGCTGCCGACGCCCACGATGAACAGCATCAGGAAGAACAGGGCGGCAAACAGCTGCGGCAAAAACTGGAACTTGGCGATCGCGTCCGGGTACGTCATGAAGGTGAGGCCAGCACCGTCCCGCGCCAGCTTCTGGATGTCGGGCTGCCCACTAACGTACGCCAAATTGCCGATCACCCCGAACACGATGCAGCCGGCCACGATCGAGGTGAAGGTGTCGAGCCAGGAAATAATGACGGCGTCACTGTGTCACAACAAAACCAATGGGATAAAAGGGTCAATCGATTGCGGCCCTAATTACCATGACCCTACCTACCGGTGCACATTGTTGCTGAAGTTGTTGAAGGACGAGTACGCGATGATGCCACCGTAACAGACCGAGAGCGAAAAGAAGCACTGCGTAACGGCTTCGTACCAAACCTACGACGGAAGACGGGGCGAAAAATGATTGCTGTAATGCGGGTTGCCTACCTATAGGGGTTGTAACGAATGTAACGCTTGTCTACCTCGATGCTCAGCAGCTTGTCCCACTGCGGTGTGATGAAGTACAGGATGCCCTGCATCGCCCCGTCGAGCATGAGCGTTTGCAGTAGCAGTATGATGATGATCACGTACGGAAAGATGGCCAGAAAGTAGGACGCTTTGCCGGTACTTTTTGCACCCCGGATCAGGATGGTAGCGACGACGATCCACGCGAACAGCAGGCACAGTGCCAGCTTCCAGTCAGGCATGCCTAGTCCATCTTCAAGGGAGGGTGCTTTGTGGATCACTTCCTTGCTGTGTTTCGGTGAGACGGGAGAGTAAGAAAGATGTGTTAGTGGGTTGGCAATTGTGTTTTTGGACAGTATAGTTACAGGAAGTACAGCTCGGCGGATGATTGCAGTCCAACGGCTGTGCCGTTGGTGGGCTCCAGCCGTCCCACGAACGAGGAATTGACACAGTTTGCCCAGCCAGGGTTGCACTCGCTCCACGGCAGAGTGCTGCTGAACGATGCGACAAAGTACCGGAACGTGATGGCCAGCACCGGCGCGTAGTACGTCATCACCACGAACATTGCAATCGTTTGCGCCACTCCAATGCCTACAAAAAATAAGGATATTAATAACCTTCTTTTTTGGGATATAACAATAACTAAAACCGCATGACGTTACCTCGCATAGCCGGTGCCAGATCGTACAGCTTCACACACCCCCTGCTCGAGAATTGGCCCAGTATCATCTCCAGGTAGTAGATCGGTCGGCCCACTATGAACAGCACGATCAGGTACGGCAGCAGAAATGCGCCGCCGCCGTGCTTCAGTGCCGTGTACGGGAACTTCCAGATGTTGCCGAACCCGACCGAGTACGCGATGCAGGACAGCATAAACTCAATGTCCCGGCCCCATTTATCACGCGTCGAGGTCGTGGTTTTCGTGTCGTCACTGATCGTCTGCAGCGTGATGCTGGAATTCATCGGCTGGAATGCACATAG